>NC_143569.1:73342500-73667500 GCF_054136105.1 Typopeltis vanoorti | reverse complement strand
AATGCTTTTCATATTCCCCGTTATCTGTAGAGGACAGTGTAGGGATAAGGTGTTATTGGGCTACTAATTAAATTATTAAAGCTCTGATCATGGCAGGAGGGTAACAGCAATAGCCGAGCCTCAGTTAGAACTTCATTGGCTACAGCATTGCTATCCATTACCCGCCAAGGGTATTTGGATTGAAAACCAATCACCGCATCTCACGGTCGATTGATTCCACACAAAGTTTAAAGCTTATGTAACGGTATTTGTTATCTAATCTATATAAAATAAAAAGGTGTTAGAAGATTTATTTAGTTTATTTATGATAATACAGGATTGTAAATATTTACTCTATACATTCAAGAAATTATTTTTTCTTTCTTTATTTTTTCTTACTTTATTTATCATCTTTCTTCCAATAAAGTTAATTTAATTATAGGTTTCCAGGAATTTAAGATAAGACTTAAATTCCTGGAATTTGAAACTCTTTTATGTCACGGATGTGACATAAAATTCGAAACGGATGTGACGTCAGTTTGGTAGGTCATGACTTTTGAGGCGACGAAATGCGTGTTGCTTCCACTATCTTTGCTACGAGTTGCCCTTGTGTTGCACTACCATTGGGTAGGTAGCTCTCTCCTGAAGGTAGTGCAACACAAGAGAAACCGCATATAATCAATCATGACCTACCAGTCCGGAAATCGGGATAGGGGTGTGCCGTAGGCGCGTAGTCCCTCTACTATAAATATAAGGAAATAGGGACACACACACACACATGAATAAGACGCGTCATTCTATGTTACGCTTTCGCGCAGGCCTACACATTTTACCGCGTAAGCTTCCGTAACCGATAATCCAGCGGAATAGGTTGGTTGCTCCTTATTCCCGGTAGTATCCCATGTCTGTCGAAGCGTGTATTCACGGGGCCAGTTTGCCTACATAGCGGAAGGAAAAACTCCAGGATAAAGTGGGGGAAAAAACCTGGTCTACACGCCCAAGACCGGCTAACTTGGCTAATGGCTGAGGAAGATCCTTCAGCTCCTCACGTCACCGACGGGAATCGAACCTAGGACACTCCTTCCCAAGGCATATGGTTGCGAAGCGAGTAATCACTAGGCTAACCGCGCGGACCGAATAAGACTAGTAATGAGAATGCTTAGGATAACACAAAGAATTACACAAATAACACGAAGCATATTAGGAATGTCGGTTTCATTCTGAGAAAGCAGAATTTTTCGCCATCTAAATTTCGATTTGGAATTCCTCGAAACAGACAAACCATCCAAAAGATTGCAGGAGATTTACAGAAATAATAATCGTACTTCATAGTTGCAATTCATGTACCATAATATTCAAAACATTATTAAGAATGACTATAGGAAAATTATTGTATAAAAAATGGAGAGTTTTCAATAGAAATACTGCTCCGAGATGTAATGGCTTAGATTCGCCATCATTCAGTTCGATTCTACTTTTTATCCATTGACCCAGAGCAGAAGATTTTCGAGTTTATTGCATGTTAGAATGGAATCCAGAGAAGACCCCAATGACTTTGAAAGGAGCGTGATTGTTGGATCCAGGCTGGCATGTGCATCTGTGACCAGAACAGCTGAAATTGAACATGTTAGTCGAGGCAAAGTCTCTAAGTTATGTCAGCAATGCAGTCGACAGGACAAACATCAGCGAAATGCAATAGTGGATGAAAACGCTTACTGCAAGAGAGGGACTTTTGAGCATTAGTGCGCTGTGCCACGAAAAGTCGGCGGGCTACTGCTGAGCAATTGTACAAAAAATTCAACACCGGTTGTGAGGGAACCCATTTCAACAAAAAAGTCTGCGCCGGGAACTATACAGAGTTGGATATCACGATCCCCTTGCCTTACACAAGACTTTGATCACTCCCATCAGCGGAAGTAGTGCAACGATTACAGGCAGTGCACTACACAACAGTGGAGGAATGTGATATGGTCCGATGAATCCACGTTCACACTTTATGCTGCAAAATAAGGATTACGGGTGTGGCATTAGCCGAAGAAAACTTATCAGCCATGGTGCTTGTTTCCAACTGTTTTGGTGGTTGTGTAATGGTTTGAGGAGCATTCTCATGGCATTGGTTGGGTCTACTCGTTGTATTGGAAGGCAAAGTGAATGCTACACGTTATTTTTCAATCATAAGTGATCATCTTCATGCGAAACAGGACGGTGAGACGTGCTGTCAAAACCATCTCAATCGCCAGAATTGAATCCCGTAGAACATTTATGAGATATTTTGGAGCGAGCTCTCAGGCAACATTTCCAACCTCCAAAGAACAAAGAATTGATCCAGTTTCTGTCTGACGACTGGTATAAAATTCCTCCTATTGAGTTCCAAGCACTGAGAGGATCTCTCCTTCGAAGAATATAAGCTGTACTAGACGCCCACGGCGTACCAACTCCATATTACTCGAAACGTGTCACTCTTTCCATTTTTTCGTCGAATACCTAGAAGAATCTCTCTCTATTTTCTCAATATTTCTCGGATTAATTCCAATACATTTGCATTTCTTTTATTACCAAAACAAGGTCAGATGTGCTCTCTTTATAATGAATTTCTTTGCGCTGCTATTTATCTCGTATTAAGATCGTTTGTCTCTTAATTGTTTTGAATAGCCTACTGTTGTAAGGATAAAAGCAATTAGATTATCTTAAAGGAAAACTTCTGTTACTCCCGCACACACAAAACTGGATAGTTCAACCCTTTCAACATAAAAGTGTTTATAAAGTTTGTTTGTATTCTAAACGGTATTTTATATATATATATATACAGTAAAAATTAAAAAAAATCACACACACGAAAAGCATTAAACAAGAGACATTTATATACAAGTTTGTGTTATGCAATTTGGAAGGGAAAATGTTTAAGGAAGGGCCTCCGGGAAAAAATTGTTTTTCCCTTTCATTCCGGTTAATAGGTATTTTGTGATGTACACAGTGTTGATCGGAATGGAAAAACAAACGATCTTTCGCAGTTCAATAAAGGGCTTATGGTGGATTCCCTGTCTGGCAAGAACCACGCTGTTGAAAAGAACAGAGCTGACTGGTTTCTCAAAAGGTGACATATCCCTGGTGTTTAATCAGTGGAAAAATAACCCAAATTACTTGTTTAACAGGCGCAACTGTGGCCCTAATAGATTCTGTCAGGATCAAGATCTACGTCATCGGAGAAGGTTGTGCAGACGAACAGAACTTCCTGTGTGCAACAGTTGACCTAAGCATGTCATGTAGGTTGCTTACGACCCATATCTCACCGAAATATGCTCCGGGAATTGAAGAGGATCCGTATTGGCAATCGCATGTCAATACGGAAACCGCTGATTTCTGCGAATAATTAAGTGACGACCGGTATGTGAACGTGAATTATCACACGATTAAACTCTGTTGCCGTTTTCTTCTTGTAAAGTGATTTATTTTGACCTTTTTACGTGTTCTTCATTAAATCAATTTTTGAATATTACGCTTTTTAGTAATTACATTATAGCTATTTTAACTACAATAAACAAGGTTCTATATATTTTGACAGTCGATATTAATTTAAGAAAAACTCAACTGGATTAACCAGTATTAAAAACTGACAATGTTTTCGTATTCAGGATTACTGCTTAGAATTCCAGTAACAAACATTCACTCACATTTCATCTGTTCGGTTCCATTCAACGTTCAGTCGTTCAATACAAAGCAAACAGGAGGATTTTTTCCTTCATTTCTGATTATCATATTTCATATTTAATGAAGTCTGTTCAAACTACACACACGCACACTATGCATATGCATAGTGTGTGTGTGTGTAGAAAGTTTTTTAATTTGGGTGTAATATACGTTAAAGATAAAAAGAAATTTTATACTTGGTTTTAATCCTTTTCCCATGTAAGCAAAGCAAAGTTTTGCGCCTGAATTACATTCACGTCTGAGCTACTTGTGTATAGAGGCTGATGACTACCAGCCACTAGGACCACTACCCAGACCAGTTTCGTCAATTATTGAGGTGTCTTCAGTGGGAGCCAGACCCAGGAAAGATACCAAGGTTGAAGTAATGCAGAAGTCATATATATCTCATATACCAGTAGAAAAAGCTGCTTAACCACCTTCAAAAAATCTCTGCACGAGAGAAAGATGTAGAAAAGTTTTTACTTTGGGTATAAAATACGATAAAGATACCAAGAAATTTTATACTTGGTTTTAATCTTTTTCCCAAGTAAGCAAAACAAAGTTTTGCGAGTGAAATATATTCCTGTCTGAGCTACTTGTATATAGAGGCTAATGAATTAACATCACTTACCTTAGTATGTATCCCATATCCCATAATGCAAAGCACACACCCCTTTCAGGCGTATATAATGCAATGCATAATTGGAACGGCCACTACCCATACAAGTTTCGACTTTTATTGAGGTCTCTTCAGTAGGAGCCAGACCCGAGAGAGATACTAAGGGTGAAGTAATGCAGAAGTTCTATATATCTTATATATCTTATATGCAAGTAGACAAAAGGTGCTTGACCTTCTTAATAAAAACCACTCGATGAGAGAAAGATGTAGGAAGTTTTTTACCTTGCGTGTAATATACGTTAAAGATACCAAGAAATTTTATACTTGGGAAAAGGTAAACAAACTAAGTATAAAATTTCTTGATATCTTTAATATAAATATATATATATATACATACACTGCTTGGAAAGAATTAATAGACACCCCCCCTCCCAAGGACAAAGTACATCGTACCGTACTTGTAGTTTGTAGCCGGTATAAACTGGAGGGATGGGATGCTCCCAAGTCAGTGCAACTGTGTCCAGATGAAATAGCGGCGAGAAAGGAACTGACGGAGTTTGAAAAAGGCGTTGTGATGGAATGTCATGTTGCGAGCCTATCTCTTCGGCAAGAATCTGCACAAAAACATTCGGAACCGAGACTCGCAACATGAGTCTCAACAACAAGCCCAGCATTAACCGAACTAACATGCAACGTCATCTTCAGTAGAGCAAAGAGCATGTGCAGTGGTAAGTGGAAGCTTGGAAAGCTGTGTTCTGGAGCGGAGAATCGCGGCATACCATCTACCGAGGAGATGGACGGGTATGGGTGTGGCGCATGCCCAGTAAACGTCTCTTAACAAAATGCGCAATCCCTGCTGTGAAAATTAGAGATGACGGCGTGATGCTTTGGTCCTGTGTTGACCTCTGTTTGTGGTGCCACGGACATTAAACTCCGACAGGTATCATGACATTATGGACAATTCATGATTCCTAATTTGTGGAGTTAATACGGAATCGACCGTTGTCTCTATCAGCAAAACAATGTTAAGGCTGCTGCTACAGCCATGTGGTCTCTCAACACGAACGTCACTACGTTTGACTGGTCTCTATACAAGCCTGAATCTCAACAATATTAAGCATGTGTGGGATGAACTGGAGCGTTTCGCAAGGTCAATGGAGGTCCACCACACACAGAATAGTTCAGAACCTCATTACATGCCTACAGGATGAATGGTCAAAAATTCCCATTGATCGTTATCGTGCGCTTTTGGAAAGCATGCCCCTTAGGATTGCTGCAGTCATTGCAGCGAAAGGAATTCTTACATCTTATTAAGAAATGTTTGTTCCTCACACTATGGCGTCCGTTGACTTCTTTCCAAACAGTGTATATTCTGTACAACGATACTATCAATAAGAAATCATTTTGTAACTTCTGGTAATAAATAAGTGAAACGTATATTGAAATACTTACGATCGACAGTATAAGTGGCAGAAGTAACCCAAGACTGGGAGAAGGGAATTGTAAGATCACCACTATCAAAGCAAAAATGGAAGTAAGCGATTTTACATTATAAATTGCTTATGTTTAAGAATGAGAAATAATTCTTTAGAATGATCTATGGTAGAAAAAAAAATAACTCACCTGTCAGTTTGCAAATATATATCCATTGATCTTGACTGAAGACTGAAGTCGTATTTTATACATGTGAAGTTCGGGGACCACGACGAGTTCAACGTGTAGGCCAAAACATACCATTCACCTGACAGCTGTAATACAAACATATCAGGATTTAATTTTGTTAACTGTGTCAATCAGGCACGTGTGTGTGGATAAAAAAAAAATGGTGTGATATGGTTTTCATCTTGTGTATTGCACACCACGAAAACCTGAAAGACAGTACAAAAACTAATTTTGTATTCATTTTACGAGCCATGAGGCGAGATTATTTTACGTACCTGCCATGAGTCCAGATAGAGACCATCGTCTACATCGCTACAGTCGCGTTCTGAGGGAGGGAAGCAGTTGGTTATGCCTACTATCAAAAGGACACACGCGATGACACTCTGCGAGTAGCGGAACATATCTACAGACTGTTGACAAGCAAACCAACTGATATCATGTAATGTGTGTGATCCTTTTATAGAATAAGATTATTGAAGCTCTCGGATAGATAACAGTAGTGCTCAAATGTGGTTTTTCCTGATTACAAAGAAGGAAGTTTTATAGTTCCTTCTTGCAAAATCTTATAAAGACAGAATGTCATATGTTCAGCTGAACTGCCTTTGAAATAACAGATAAAACTATTGGAATTAATTAATTCACACAATTCTGACAATAATTGATTATTTTTAACGTTTAAGTGTTTACCTTTTATATTTTAGAGTTATTAAATAATAAATTTTCCAAGAATTATTATTATTATTACGTAACTCCTCCAAGGGGCGCAAAGACTCTTCGAGGGAGGGCAACGACTCTACAACTCATTGTCTCCACCACTCAATCCACCAACTACACAACGAACCACCACCACCACCACCACCACCATTATCTACACCAGCGCCATCTACCGCCCACCACCAGTAGTATTTTCACAGACACCTTTGGGTGTCTGCTACCTTTAGGATTTTAGTTGCAAAAGAAAGGAAAGCAAATACCCACAAAAAAGGCTTCGCTTTGGCATTAATTATGATATAAAAGGGATTATAATCCATTGCTCTTTTTAGCTTACGGACAATTATTGCCTTTCGAAACTTTAACTCCATAAAGCTTATGAGAATACGCGTTACGACATGAGATTCCTACTACTGCATTATTTTGAAAGCCACAAGAAAATAAATCCCCTGAGAGCAATTCCCTCACCCTTTCCTTATAGTAATATGCTACCATGATTGTTGGATTAGTTTGTCGAGAGAATGGAATCTCCACACTCCAAGCAATAGACTGTGGTTTCCAATCCCGCTATGGACATCGAGGTTCAGAAGAAAGATGGATTTGATCTTCAGCGTGCGATCAACACTTCGCTTATTTTTTTATTGAAATGGCTTCTAAAAGTTTTTTTTTTCTTTTTTCATTCATACAAGTTAGATTAGTGCCGATCACTGCCAGATGTCTGTACACATCGGCCATTTCGAACAATATTGGAAAGGTAAAAAATATTATCCTTCCTATAATCAAAAAAATTAAATTAATTATCGTTAATCGAAAAACGAGTATGCTTTATATTGTGCATGTTGAAATACAATTGATTTATATATTAAACTGAAATAATCAGTAATTCAACGGTTATCAAATATACGAACGAAAATGATTTTAAAAATTTCATTAAAAGAAAACTAAGAGTACTGATAATAATTTTGTAATTTCTTGCTTTCGTTGCAAAATTTAAATTCCCATTCACTTTTAGAACATTCAAACACGATATTAGTTCACTTTTCCAATCTACTATTGTTCATCTCAGGCATTTTAAAACTTCTACGTGGAAACCACGTAAACTACTGCTTTTTGAGATGAATTACAGTCTTCTCCTACTCCAAGGAGAGCCTGCGTAGCTCACTCAATGTAGACGAAGCCCTTTGTTCGGAAAGACCTGGGTTCGATTCCCGTCAGTGACGTGAGAACCTTTATTTGGTCTCTTTCGACTAAAGATGAGTTAGCTGAACTCATACTCAGGTAGGGGTTTCTTTACCCGGAAACTCAGGTTTTTCGTTCCCCAGAACAGGCAAACGGATCCAATGAACACAAGTGGATTACAGTCATGAATACGTCCCAGCCGGTCCCTTTGCTACGAGTTTCCCTAATTTGTACTACATACTGTAGCTTACGCTAGTAGTCATTGATACTTTTATAGTTACTATATTCGGCATGAAACACTTTGATTCCGATCCTTCAGTTTCTCATTCGGTTTTGAAACAATGTGGGATTTAATATCCCCTTAATTTAAATAATGTTTACATCGCCGAAATGAAGCCTAGTGGCTCTTTATTTATGTAATAATATTTATTTTTAAAAATAATTGTAAGTGGAAGGAATTATTCTACTGAATAATTCTCTCAGGCAACTGTTTGTCTGCCCTTAGACCGTTAGGTTCAGGTTCTGGTACTTTATTTACAATTTTTATACAAAATCTGTCTCTGATTTACTAAAGAGAATATTAAGTAATAAATGATTTTTATACATACAATAATAACTATACTAACCTACATTCAGTGAAATTGCTCGAGAGGTTTGGTAGATTTTGAAGCATTTGAAGCACACAACCCTACTTGGCAATCGGGTCACCACATACGCGTTTCTTTGTGATCTTTCTTTCCAAAAACTGATCTTGTTCAACAAACGCTCATTATCTTCTTAGCTCTACTTGCTTTGTAGTAGGGAAAGTTTTGCACTTCTGCAAACTCGTCCATTTTTTAACACCACGTGCGTCCATCTTACTTTCATTTCTAGTAAAGTACACAAATTTCTTTTCTCACATTCAACAGTCGCCCTTGCGAAGACCTCGTATTACGGATATAGGATGGCTTTTAATAAATAATTTCATTCTTTATTAGTTGAGGTAAGAAAATAATAATAATAAAACTGGCAGGAACTACTACAGGTGTTCGGCGTTTCAACGTACCTAGAAGACAGTCAAGAAGTTGGAAATATTATTGTCAGGTGAAATAACACGTCATCACATACAACAAAGAATAGGGATGAAGAACCAAGGCAAACTCTGGACAAAGGCGGAGCTGGTTCATGGTTTCACTTCATCGGTTTATGAATATTTTCAATGTGATTTTGAGCAGCCAGCAAATAACAGAGCTATTATTTTTTGCATTCAGCATAGGATTTAATTAATTAATCTCTCGGCTTTCTTCGTATGCGGTGAGTGTATCGCCATATCTCCTTTCTAACATTGATGAATCTTCAAGAAGACACATCGATGATAAAGGACCAATGAGATACCGTCGATAATAATAAAATAATAATAAATTTTTTTAACATTTTTATTATTTCAGATAAATTACATATATTATATGAACACAATTATGCATAACAAATACTTTCTCGTAAATAAAGTTTTTTAAATAATAATAATAACAATAACTGTTTACAACATATATTATTATAATATTAATAATGATGATTATTACAGATGTTTCTTTGCAATTTTACACTCTATATATACAATATCAATGGATATAATCACCCTATGCTGCATACGTTTGTAACAGTTATTACATACATTACTTACATTTGTTTACATATAATACATACATTACATACTTTGGTTTACATATAATACATACGTTACATACATTGGTTTTCATGTGATACATCTTGGAAGAGAACTAATTTCTCTGCATTCATCCTCGAAGCTTTTATGTAAGTTTATCTGAGGATGACACCAGTTGGTTATTATGTATTGGGTTTTTTGCTATGTTGGGAAGCTACGAAATCTATGATTGAGAAATTCGAGCACGCACGCACGCACCACGCACGCACGCACGCACACACACACACACACACACACACACACACACACACACACACACACACACACACACACACACACACACACACACACACACACACACACACACACACACACACACACACACACACACTTTCTCTCTCTCTCTCTCTCATACACACACACACACACATACACACACATTAACTTGGAATGTATTGATGCGTCGCTGAACTGGAAGCCTGAGCGAATATATTGTGTTTCATTAAGTTTGTATGGTATTTTGGGTGAGTGTTTCTTGTTCATAGTATATCCTTAGAGCTCTTTTCAGGCTATTGTAGTTTGTAAGATTTCTGTATTCAAAAGGTAATTTGTTTATCATGTTTGGGATGTAGAAGTTTCGCGTGGCCTTTTCGTAGTGATTATTGTATTTATATGTGATATAATTAGTAGCCTGAGGTCTTGTTATACGGTATGTATTTCTGACTATACTGTAGTTGGCATCGAAATAATGTTTTAGCAATGCTGCATAGTGACATAAATGTTTTGCTGCCAATATTTTGTGTTCTCACATTGCAATGTATGTAAGTTCGTTATTATCTCTTTGTTCCCAAAAGATCTGTTTTATCGTTTTGTACTGTAGCAACATTAATCTATTTAATTTGTAGGGTGCACAGAAAGCATACGTTGTTATAGCGTATCTTAATATATTTTGGCATAGTGTTTTTAGGCATATGAGAACTATGTCTTTTAACCTATAGAGTTTGCCATTTATTGTTCGGAGTTTGTTATGTAGATGGTTTATGTGACTATTCCAGTTCATATCTGCATCGAAGTAAATTCCAAGGTATCGTATTGTTTCAACCTGAGTGATTGTAGTGGTTTTGCTGTTCTGTGTGTTTTTTATGTTGGAAAGAGGATGTTGGATGGTTATATATTTGTTATCAACTGGTCGAGTCAGTGGATTTCTGAATATCATTAATTTTGTCTTTTCTGAGTTTTGGTGTATGGAGTTTTTCGTGAGCCAGTCTATGATCAAATTATTGTCATGTTGCATATTTTTTGGGCTATGCTTGCGTTATTGTGGATGGATATTATTGCTGTATCGTCTGTGTATTGGAATATCTTACCTTTGGGTGGTAGCTGATTAATATCGTGCGTGTAAATGTTGAATAGATTTGGGGAGAGTAGCGCTCCCTGTGGTACTCCACAGGTTACTGGTAGCTTTCTGCTTCGGTTTGACCCGATGCGTGTGATATGCTTTCTATTTTGAAGATAGTTTTAAACCACATGTGAAGAGGCCCGTCTATTCCAACATGCCTCAGCTTTTCTAACAAGGTTTGATGTGTAAGTGTATCGAATGCTTTAGTTAGATCTATAAAGACTACCGTGGCAATTTTGTTTTTGTCTAAGGCGGTATTAATTACGTCTGTAAAGTCTTCCAAGATAGACTTTAAAGTCATTTGCTAGTTGTTGGATAGGTTTTGCGTCTTTCATGAAGCTGTGTTTTATGGTTTCGGAGGGTGTGGTATTGGGAACATCTAGCATCTCATTGATCAGATGCCAGGTTTGTTTCATGTTGTATTGTGCAGAGGTTAGTTTGTCTCTGTAGTAGCCTCTTTTTGTATTTCTGATTTGTGTTGTAAGGCGATTCCTTGTTATCTTATATTCATTTTTTTAAGCTGTGTTATTTTGAAATTGTTTTAATTCTTTCCATAAAACGTCCTTTCTGTCTATTTCTAGGATTTTGTGTTGTCTTTGAACGTATTCTGACTTTCTTTTCTGCTTTCTTATATATTTCCTCCAGTGTGAGTTTAATGTTGTCATATAAGATATCTACTGAATCTGATGAAAGGTGTTTCCAGTCTGTTTTTCTTATTTCGTGGTTGACTATTTCTTTGTCTATTATTGTTTTCTGTCGCTTTTCTTCTGTGGGACATTGCATGGATATTGTCTTGGTGTGTAGGTTTAGAGTAGTGAAGTAATGATCTGCTACTTTGCACTTTATGACTGATGCAGTGTAACTGTTTGGTGGTGCTCGGACGTTTATATGGTCTAGACAGGAGGCAGTGATAGTATTTCCGAATATTTCTTCTCTAGTACATGATGTTATTGTTGGTATTAGATTATACATGGATAGCATGTCTAGGTATTGTACAGTGTTGTTCTGGTTTTCGTTTGCAATATTTATGTTTATGTCGCCAATTATCATTAGGTATTCGGTTGAGCATATTTCTTGGCGTGAAAGCCAGCAATTGAGTTCGTGCAAGAATTTTGTCATGTTTAGGTTTGGTGGCCTGTAAATAGCATTTAGTATTATGTGATGCTGCCTATTTGTGGTATTAGTGATTTGGAGGCAAAGGGTTTCAGCATGCTCAAACTGATAGGCAGTTTCTTTTGCTATTAATTTTTGTTTGATAAATATTAATATTCCACCCCCTCTTTTTGTTTGGCGGCATGATCCATGTTGTTGGAAGCCTGGAATTTGGAAAGCAGTCGCTTCGCAATTGGTTATGGATACTTCTGTTAGAATCAATATGTCAATAATATCAGTGTAATTCTTCAGATAAGCCTGTAATCATAACCAATGTTTTCGGATGCTTCTGATGTTAATATGCAAGATTGAGAGACCTCTCGCTTGTACTGTGTGTTGCTTCCATGCATAAAGCGATTCTAAATTACAATTACTGATGTATTCTGGTGTAATTACATCTATCTGATGGTTCACATTGATTTTTGTTGTGTTGAGATGTTCTTATTGAACTGAGTTGGAATCTTCTGTTTCACTCTGGCAACATATCTATATCTTCCGAGCTTTTTCTTTGTATAGACTTTGAAGTCTGTGACTTTCTCAAGAATAATTTGCCGTCTTTGATCCATAAAAATTGACACTTTTTTCTGTTTTTTCTTTTCTTGTTTGGTTCAAAAGATTCTGATTGAAAGGTGTTAAATACTCAGAGAGAAAGATTGGCGTATTGTCTTGCGATCCATTTAAATCCTTGACTCCTGGTTTCTTCAGTCTGCTGGCTTTTATGAGATTGTCTCTTGTAGCCTTGCTTGTCAGACTGATTATTACTGGTGCGGGTCAGGGCAAGCCTTGTTTTTTGTTCTTACTGGGAATCCGATTTATGGTCTGAATATCATTATGTTGTAGGGGGGGGGGAGATGTCAATTGCAAGGCCTAACTTTAAAACTACGTCTCTTAGATTTTCTGTGGATTCAGTTTCTGGAAGATCGTTTATGACAAGGTCTTCTTTATGTTGTTGTTGATTTAAAACTTCGTATTGTAGTTTCAGGAAATTAAATTCTTGACGGAGTTCCGATGTGTCTTTTATCAATTTGTGCTGCCTGTCAGTTAGTGAGTTAATTCTGATTTTAATATCTTTTACCGTAGACTTCTTTGACTTTTGAATTATTAAATTTAACAAACTTTTCATATTCGCTAATATTTTTTGTTGTTTGTTTATTCTGTTTATCAATTCAGTTGTTTCCCTAGATATTTGGTTTCTGTTTGCCATGGGATTTTATTATTAAATTGTTGAATATCTCCTTTTGGGCGGTGAGGATGCTAGCCTTTTGGACAAGAGTATGAATGTACTTTTTTTTGAGGATTTACTTGCAGCCTCCAATCTGAGAACCATTCTTCTAGTATAGAGACACATTCTTGAAGTTACTTGGTTATGGGGAAGGATGGATATAACTTGTTTTGTTTGTTTTGCCGTATCCTCTGCGTATGAAGCCGTGATGGGCGTCAAATGGTTCCGTGGAATATCGGCCATTACATTGAGAACAAGGAGCCTCCGTAGCTTTGTCTGTATAGACGAATCCCTTTGGTTGGAGAGAACCGGGTTCGATTCCGTCAGTGACGTGAGGAAACTTTATCTGGTCTTTTCGACGGGAGGCGAGTTAGCCGGTCTTATACGAAGGTAGGGAAATTTTTCATCCGGAAACTCGATTTTTCGTCCCCCAGAACAAGCAAACCGTACCCATGAGCACACGAACTTACAGACATAGAACACACCTGGAGGCATAGGGTCAATTACCTTATCCTGGAATTACGGTTGCGGTTAGAAGTCCAAGAATACTTGGAAAGGTCGTGGGCGCTAACAGGTAATGTACTACATCCAAAAGTGGTCCAACCAGGAAATGTGGTACATTTCCTGTTTGGGCCATAGAGAGTATTATGATTACATTGAGAACAAAAGCGGACCAATAAGGAGCCTCATGGAAATCCAGGAAGGGTATGATTTGATTAGACGTATTATATTTGTTGATATGTTTTGCACTAATGGGAATGTGTAGGAGACCACATTGCCAGATAGCCAGGAATGCAACACCAGTGTGTTGTTTCCAGTTGTCTCCTGTGGTGTATACTCGACAAGTCGATGTATTTCTTGTAGAGCACTGTGGTTTTGAAGGAAGCCGAATTGTATGTGAGGGATTATGTTTATTTGTTCTGCTGGATCTTACAGTCTGGAGAGGATGATTTCTTCAGTTATTTTTCATGCATTGGTTAATAGGCTGATGGGACGATAATTTTCAGGCAATCGTGGATCTTTGCCAGTTTGTGAATTGGTATGTGTCCGCAGTTTTCCAGTTTGAAGGGAAATTCTGTAATCATATAATTGCATTTATATTAATCATATATGATTAATATAAATGCAATTATATTAATCATATTAACCTAAGAAGATCCTCAGGTTTGCGAGGTAGCAGTTTGATGATTTTGTTTGTGACGCCATCCGGATGTGGTACATTTTTGCTTTTGAGATGTTTGATGATGATTTAACCTCAAGGGCCCCACTTACTGAGTACGGGCATGGCAAACTCGAGATACCAGATGCTGGACCATGTCTTACTTCATGTAATATAGATCTGTTATATTATTCTGTAGACTGGTCCCTCCCCTTCTTTCTTTGCTTCTTTCTCCTCTCCTTTCTCCTTCCCCCTGATGCTATTAGAGTACTCGAGGGCTAGGGGTGAATCTTTCCTATCTTGCTAAGTCATTTCGTCTTATGCAGCCACCGAAGGAGGCAAGCTAGCCTCAATAGGTGCCGGTCCCAAGCCCGGATAAATGGCGAGGGTTGATGTCAGGAAGGGCATCCGGTCGTAAAACTTCACCGCCAGCTCTAGCTATGATATGAGTCAAAGAGAAAATGATATAAGGGCTAGGGCCCCTTATATCATTACCCCCCTAGGCGACGCGCAGTCACGTCGCCCTACCGCTGCGAGAAGTGGACGAGGGCTACCGCATCAAGGGCGGGTGCGGTTAAAGAAGCGAGCCCAGCAGGTGCAGAGGATGTTGCGAGTGGGAACACTGAATGTTGGAAGCATGACTAGAAGGGGAAGAGAGGTGGCAGACATGATGAGGAAGAGGAAGTTGGACATTTTATGTGTGCAGGAGACAAGGTGGAAGGGGGGAAAGGCAAAGGAACTGGGAGATGGATATAAATTGTTCTACTCTGGAGCGAATACAGAGGGAAGAAATGGTGTATGAATTGTGGTGTGTGGCAGAATGAAGGGCGAAGTACTGGAAGTGGGTAGAAGGAACAACAGGATCATGCGAATGAAATTGGGTCTTGGAGAAGAGCGGGTGGTCGTATAATGTGTATATGCCCCGCAAGTTGGCTGTACAGCAGAGGAGAAAGATGAGTTCTGGAACGTGTTAGATGAAGAAATGAGGGAACTGGATGAGATGGTGATTGTCGGAGGAGACTTGAACAGACACATTGGGAGACGGAATAGAGAGTGTGAAAGGGTTCATGGTGACCACGGAGTGGGAATGATGAACCAGGAAGGAGAGAGGGTTGTGGACTTTGCAGTAGCGTTTGATCTGGCAACTGTGAATTCGTTTTTCTACAAGAGGGAAGAACATTTGATAACCTTTAGGAGCGGTAACAACAGTTCACAAATTGACTACATTTTGACTAGAAGAAAACATCTTAAGGTTGTGAAAAATTGTAAAATTATTCCAACAGATCACGTGGCATAGCAACACCGACTGCTGTGCGCAGACTTTAAAATAAGGTCGAAGATAAAAACCTCTGCAAGTCATGGGATGAAGATAATTAAGTGGCTTCACTTCAAAGAAGAGAGTGTGAGGAATCGTTTTAGGGAGAGGGTCTTAGAAATGATTTCGGATGGACTGGAAAGTGTACAAGATTGGTGGAAATATAATTCAAAAGTAATCCTGAGCTGTGCAATCGAGGTGCTTGGTGAGACATCTGGAAAGATTAGAGAGCAGAAGGAGGGTTAGTGGTGGAATAATAATGTACAAGTGGCAGTGACAGCTAAAAGGAAGGCAAAGCAGAAGTGGGATGAGTCAAGAGTGGAAGAGGACAGAGAGGTGTACAGAGCAAGTAAGCAAGAAGCCAAGAGAGTTGTGGCCAAGATGAAGGCAATGGCATATTAAGATCTGTGTGATCAATTAGAAACAAAGGAAGGACAGAGAAAACAACTAACGAAATGTAGAAATAAAGCAGCAAAGGACATCTTGCATGTGAGGCAGATCAAAGACGCTGAAGGAAGAGTATTATGGAGGTATGTGGACATAAGAAACAGATGGAGAATATATTTTGAGGGACTTTTGAATGAGGAAAATGCAAGGACTCACAGAGAAGTTGGGCAGCCTTCTGAGGGGATGGTGAAGAACAACAGTAGAGTGGAAGTGATGGAGGCCATGAAGAGGATGAGGAATGGAAAATTGGTGGGCCCCAACAGGATTCCAGTGGAGGCATGGGGGAAGAGGGAATTGACCTGCTGTGGGACCTGTTCATGAAAGTTTGCCAACAGGAAAATATATCCGAGGAATGGAGGGAGAGTACTCTTGTCCCCACCATAAGGGTAAATGGGATGCACAAGACTGTAAAAATTACAGAGGAATAAAGTTGATGTCATACACAATGAAAATCCTAGAAAGGGTTCTTGATGGAAGATTGAGGAAGGAGGTCGAGATTGTAAAGGAACAATTTGCTTCACGCCCGGAAGATCAACAACAGATGCTATCTTTGGGTTATGGAAGATGATGGAAACGTTTCGAGAGAAACAATAGGAGCTACATCTGGCATTTATTGATGTGGAGAAAGCATACGGTAGAGTGCCAAGGCAAAAAGTCTGGAGGTGTCTGAGGGAGAAGAAGGTTCCGGAGAAATATGTGAGGTTGGTGCCGGAGATGTACAGAAATGTGAAGACAAGTGTTCGGACCTGTCTGGGACAGTTTCAAGTAACAGTTCGCTTGCATCAAGGGTCAGCATTCAGTCCATTTCTGTTTAACATTGTAATGGAGGTGGTGCGAAGGAGGTGAGAGAAGATGCGCCTTGGACAATGTTGTATGCAGATGACATCTTGCTGTGTGCAGATTCAAGAGAAGAAGCGGGAACTAAACTGGAAAGATGGAGAAAAGTACTGGAAGAGAGAGGTATGAGACTGAGCAGAAGTAAGACAGAGTATATGTGTTGCACAGTGGGCCGCGGCCAGGAGACAGATCTGGAGCTGGAAGGAAATGTCATTAGGAAGGTGATGGACTTTAGATACTCAAGTTCAACAGTGGAAGAAGATGGAGGAGCTGAGAAGGAAGTGGGATGCAGGATACAAGCGGATTGGAGGAACTGGAGGGAGATGGCTGGAGTGTTATGCGATAAGAGAGTGCCGATCAATCTGAAAGGCAAAATCTATAGGACAGTAGTGAGGTCAGCTATGACGTATGCTATTTTTTCCCTCTCTTTTCAGCTTCCTTATCTTGGAAAACAGCTCTTTTAGTTTTAATAGGTTCGTGGAGCAGTGGTACAACCCAATTATCATCTGCAAATTAGATCAACGCAAGCTCAAGATTCACTTTGTTCTTCCTTTTATTTGAATATCAGCAGAACTGTCTATTTTCAATTCGCTCTATCCCTTTAACGAAGTGGAATTTCAATTTCTAAGCGAACCTGGCTGCGAAGAAAAACTCTAAGCTGAAAGCCCCGAAAGGTGGGGGGGGGGGGCTCTCCCAGACGCAATTTTCCACTCTCTATTTCGGTTTGTATTTCAGCACATACACGAACACACTCTGAGATGAGACAGATTAAATGAAGCTATAAATAACTCATAGTTTAAAACCAGTTACTGAGGTCTAGCATAATAAGTTCAGTAATGCATTTGTACATGCTGTTTTATCATCGAGGTGGACTTTTCATAACGGAGGTGGAGGGGAGGGGGGGGGTGATGCAAAAAAGTAAGGAGATTGGACATTATTAAAAACCCAATCAGTTCTTCATATTTTTATAGGCTATGTAGATATCCCCTTTTATGTACTCTAAACCCTTAATAAAATTCAATAGAAAGAACACACAAATAAGCAGTCTGGTCTCATACGGATGTTTGCAGATTGTTTCGATACACAAGAGTATAGACGTCGTATCTAAATTCAATAACTGCTGTAAAAATGTGGTATGAAAACCAACAATAAAGATACTTTAAAATGGGACAATAATCAGGGAAAAACAACCGCATTCTCATTTGAAAACCTATAGAACAAGTAAAATGGTTCAGCTATTTAGGCAACATGTTTTAATGTTTAATGTTTTAGGTCTATTAATTGATTGTATTTTAAGTATTTCCAAAGGATTTTGGAAGAATTCAAAGCCAATGCCTCAGCTAGTGAAAGCAGTCCAAATACCACACTTGAATATATTCCACTAAATTTAAATATTTTTCAGAAAAGCCATGAAACTGAGCAAATAATTAATAGTCATCACTTCCTACTAATTTGATGAGATAATAAATCTCTGTTTATGTGGCCACGCACCTCTCTTTGTGGTGCCACGAACATTGAACTCCGAAAGTTATCTTAAAATTCTGGATTATGTATGTTTCCTACTGTGTGGCTTTTATACGGAACTGACCATCGTCGCTTTCAGGAAGACAGTGCACCGTGTCATAGGGCATGAACGTCACCACTCTTGACTGGTCTCCACAAAGCCCTGATTTCAATCCTATAGAACATCAGGGAGGAACTGGAGCATCTGGTGACGTCAAGGGATGTCCGAACCATAACAGTCCAGGACCTCATTACATGCCTACTGGAAGAATGGTCCAAAATTGCTATTGATCGCTATCATATACGCTTGTGTAAAGTAGGTCCCGTAAGATTGCTGCAGTCATTTCAGCGAA
Organism: Typopeltis vanoorti; assembly: GCF_054136105.1. Classification (NCBI taxonomy): domain Eukaryota; kingdom Metazoa; phylum Arthropoda; class Arachnida; order Uropygi; family Thelyphonidae; genus Typopeltis; species Typopeltis vanoorti. The sequence goes on along the minus strand of NC_143569.1, from coordinate 73,648,631 downwards.
AGGACATTCTACATCCTATTAAGGTGGGGGCCGTGGCTGTTGACTTCTTTCCAAGCAGTGTACGTTAGACCATCGGATAGGTTTAAATTTCGACGATACAGAAAGGAGTCCCTGTTCTCTTTTGTATAACCCTTTTATAATCTTCAGTCTTTTGAAAGTTTGATTTTTCCCAAAGCACCCGATATTTGGTTGAGTAACATGTTCAGGCCGGCAAGACTGCTCGTGTTCATAATACTGGATATGAATTTTATGTTCCTCACGACTCAGTAGAGGAAGCTTTCCTTCAGGCGAAGAAGGGGAATTACAAATCTTCCTAGCAGGAAGAAAGAACACCTCAATGTTGAGATGTTTCAGAACTTTAGAAAATGGTAGATTTGATATAATTCAATTTTTGATGTATAAAGTCTTCAGTAGATATTACGAGCATGGAGTAATGAGGTCTTAATGATTTCAAGGTTTTTGACTAGGATGATGATGAGAAGGAGCGTCGATATAACGATCACTGTGCGTTTCTTTCGCGAAACTGAAAAGTTCGCAAAATTGAAGATGTGATCTCCTTTCACCCTGTCAGATAATTTGGAGATATGCATTTAACTAAATAACAATTAGGATAAATGTGGATTTATTTTAAATATTTATCCCTCTTGTTTTAACCGTCACAAAATTTTTAATAATATCTTTAATGTCTAACGAATCCATAACATTATTTTCAATTGATATAATTGATAAATCCGTTAGCCGCTCTCCGGACATTGTTGATCGCAAATAATTTTTTATTAGTTTGAGTTTTGAAAAACTTCTTTCCCCTAATGCTACGGATATTGGTAATGTTAAATAAATACGCATTACAACTGCAGTATTCGGAAACGTGTCGGTTAATTTATTTTCGTATATATAATTTAAAACATCCTGAGAAGCATTGCAAAATTTTTAATTCTTCAAATAAAGTCATACCATCACTATCGCGATTGTCGGAATCTTGTTTGTCGCTCAGTTTTAAGTGCAAATCTTCACAATTTTTCATTATATCTTCATCGCTCCAATCTTTTAATTTGCTAATGTTTCTTATAACTTTAAAGTCCTCACTATGCTGTTTTAAGAGTATGAATCTTTCCGTGACTGAAGTTATTGTGGTGCCTAAAATCGCGAAGAAAAAAATATTTTAAAATTTTGTTTAGGATCATGCGTTGTCTCATCTGATGCTTCGTAACCAAACATTTTTGTTTTTGTTATTTTGAGAATGTCTTGAAAAATAGAATCAATGTTAAGATCGTTTGCTACTTCTTTTACAGTTCTAATAATATTTTCAAAATATTGGTCTGTTCGGCGAGTATTTAATTCTTGTATAACATAATCAAGATTTTCTGTAATTTTTCATATATCAAATGTTGGATTCTGCATTATTTTGCTTGCAACATTTACGAGACTTAAGATTTCGTACCAAACATGAACAGAGCAAGTAAATTTAAACGATAATCTTTGGAATTAAGTTGTCTGCCTGAACACTAGAATCGATATCTTTAGTTTCATCTTCCATAATATCAAAAGAGCCTGGTAAATTTCCTTCATATTATTTTTAAGTGGCTTTATTGCTTCTATTCTACTTTCCCACCTAGTAGCAGAAAGCGGTTTTAAATTTAAAACACGAATATGTTTTTTAATATAGCCCAACGCTTCACAGATATTGAAAATTAATTATATAATTCCTGTATTACCCCAAAGTTTCACAGGATATCTTGGCTGCATCATTAACTAATTTAATGAATGAACAGCACACGGAATAAAAAAAAAAAAACTTGAATTCATTTCAAGGATTTTTTTTATGCAGTCCATTCTGTTTGCCTCGCATATTTGAACCGTTATTATAAGCTCGGCCGCGTAAATCCGAGATGTTAATATTCAATAATTTTAAATATTTTTTATAAATTCAAATAGTCCTTGCCCAGTGGTATCTTCTACAGATTGAAAACCCAAAAAATTTCATGAATTTCTGCTATATTTGTATCTTTATTTTGATTAACAAATCTAATAACAATAGATAATTGTTATGTGTGGCTTATATCCCGAGTAGCGTCAAGAATTAATGAATAATATTTCGCCTCTTTAACCATTTCTAAATTTTTTTGTTTTATAACTTCAGAAATTATACGGATGATTTCATTTTGTATTTTATCACCTAAATAATGAGCAATGTTCCTTTTTTGTGTGATGTTTAATGCGATGCAAGTGTTCTGCCATTATCGAATCAAATTTAACGACAGTTTCTACTAACTTTAAAAAATTGTGGTTATCATTTTCAAAACGTTTTTGTGAAGAACCTCTAAAAGCTATACACTGTCTTGATAAATATTGTATTATGTAGATCAACCGTTCTATAACAGATTGCCAATATTTTTTCTCAGTTTAGTATAATCTTTGTTGTGTGCAATCAATAATACATTTCTTGTCTCGTGTAAGTTTAGTATATGACTCAAATGTTGCCAATCGTTACAACCGTATTCGTTAGTAAGTTGGGAATTTTGACTACCAAATATTTTGCAATAATAACAGAAACCGAATTTCGTGATTCTGAATAAACTAAATAACTTCGTAAAAGATTTTTCTCCATTTGCTAAAGTCCGATAATAGTGTGAATCGGAAAACTTGTGGCCAGATTCATCTTTGGGAAATTCTTTATTAACTACTTGGGCAATGCTCAACGAACAATCTCTAACTGGTAGTTATATGATTTGGACAAGTATCTGGATCATTAACATTAAAATTTAAAGTAAAATTTGAAATTTCGGGTTTCGCTGAATCAGAATCCAATATTTCTTCTGCTGCAACTTCTGTAGACAGTCCAGTTTCATTTTCGCATGTAACATTTATTTCCTCATAGTTATCTTGTGTCCTCTCTTTTTCTGTAGTAGAGCTACACGGAGTACTTGCTTCGGTAGAACTTTCTGTTCTTTGTTTTTTATGTGGTCCTGAAGTTAAAATTTTATCCAGTGATCCGGCCAATTTACGTTCAAGTTGTTCTCGTTGCAATTGTCTTTTCCTGTTTTGTGCACCACATAACTTCTTTGGCCTTTTTTCCGACGTCTAGTGGTTCACATACTTGGTTAGACTTTAAAATAAGAAAAGCGGTAAAAGTTGGCCGCCAAAATAAATAATAATTTCTGAAATTTCCCCTTAAACTTATTTTTAACCCCTTAACCGACTATTATTTTTAAAGGTGAATGGCTCAAAACTGACTATTTTTTTTATTACAGAATTAGATTTTTCAGATGTTTGGAATAATAAATATGCTTACATTTTAGCATTTTTTTGAAAATTAGCATGTGGAGATATTAGCCACTGAGTGATTTCTCAGTGAACTTTATTTAATATTTTTTTTACATTCTGTAAATGTTTAATAATTATCAAATTTATGGAATATTAAGTAGTTTGTTTCTCTCTCTTTACATAAACTAAATTTGGGACAATATTAGAGAGTCTAATTCCTCATTGGCTAGCTAATATGGTTTCCATTTGAAAATAGGTGTCAAATTTTCTCATTGGATATTTATTCGGATGTGAAATTGCTAACTGGATGGGAGTCTCTTATGTAAGCATTAAGTCATAAAAGGCAAGCGAGCGTGGGGCCCGTTCTAAGCCATTTGAAAATTTCTCTTTAAAAAGGTAAGTCCTTTTTAACGTTAATTCTAAATTTCGATATAACATTTCTTAAAATACCGTTTATTTATTTATTTTACTCCATTTTTTACAGACGTGGTTAATAAATGTACGATATTTTACCCTCTCCGCTGACTGCTCCGTTGGCGTACTTAATAAAACATTCTATACAATAAAGAATAATAATAGCCACTCTGTTACTGAAACTTCAAATTAGAATAGCATTTCGGTTTTGATGTATAAATTAAATATTACCTGATCCAAAAGATTCCCAGTTCACTTCATTTCATATTTCTGTATGATTTTCTTCGTAAATGCTAACACACATTCTAAAATGTTCCTTCAGACGTTCTAATTCTTTCCTTCCTCTTTGGGAAAAGCAGTTTTGTCAAACTGGTGGGAACCGGTTTTCATGTACGGGAGTGCAGTGTGACCATTGACCATTGACCTTACTGACAGGATGGGTGAAGCACAAGTGCTTTTCATATTCCCCTTTATCTGTAATGAGAGTTATTTGGGAATGGGAGATTTGTGAGCAATCGCGTCTGCTATACTTATTGCTTCCGCTGTTGCCACGGTATGTTTATTTTTCGTTTATAATTCTGTTTGCTTATATATTCAACGACATGCAAGTAAATTTTATGCACAGTTTCCGTTAAATTTTTGAAATTTAATATTTTTAGTCACTAATCCTTCATTTAACTGTCACGTGATCACTCTAGAAAGAGCAAGAGAGTGTATATTTCTGTTAACGAACTAAAAAAAAAGCTATACTGGACACTTCTGAACTTTCGTACCTTAGGTCAAATATAAAATATTTTATAAACTTTACATTCCCCCCCCCCCCACCTAGAAACAGAATTACTGGAAATTAATAGTTCTGATATCAAAATGAACTACAAGCTCACGATTTTTTGTAATATAAAGCTAAATATTATTGTTTACTTTTCTAAAATCACTGAGGTTCGATATGCTTGTATTCTTCGCAACTGTGTTGTAATATAGTAATATAATTATTAATTTCAATAAATCTATTAAACGAGGTTACTGCTTTCTGTTTATTAAAAGCTATAAATGTAGTAAGCAAGAGACTTACTTATTCGACTGCACTTTTAATAATGAGAGTTGGAAGTGCGCGCATGAGCATTTATATGATGGCGTCAGAACACGTGATTGCGTTCTGTCCAATAAGGAATTTGTGCCATTAAATGAAAAAATAGATAAGGTACATAAGCACGCAAGTACCATTTTAATCACATATTAAGGAGTTGAGAAATTTGGTAAGTAGCTCATTTCTTTCATTTAGTTAAAATTGTAATAGGCTTGTAAGTTGCGGGAAATTGAATATAGAACTTTTGATAAATATATTTCTGAATTTTTGTCAAATACATTGTATGACGTTAGTACTATATTAATCTGATCTGTTTCTTAAAAGCTATGAAAATATAAAGCGATGTATGGAACCGACTTACTCCTCCGACTGCACTTTTAAAAATGACAGTTGGACGAAAGAACAAATAACATTTCTGCCTAGATGGGTGAAGCAAAATTGCTTTTCATATTCCCCTTTGTCTGTAATGGAAGAACTTTGAATGGAGTGTTTGTGAGCTATATGCTCGTCCATTGAGGGAAGTGAAGTTAGCTGTGTTCAGCTGAATTTAAGATAGACTTTTGGTCTTTTATATTTGTAACTTTTCGCTTCATTATATTCCGAAGCTTAATTGATTAACGAGTTTGGATGGTTGCTTGTGTTCGTAAAGAACTTCTCAGCTAGATCTAAGGGAAGGGAAGAAATAAAAAGTTCTCTGTGGATCGGTGAGTTTCTAATAAACCTAGGGGCATCTAGAATCATCCTCATGCACTTATTCTGTAATCTCTGAAGTTTTCGAATGTTTGTATTCGCAGTGTGACTCCATGCTGGGGATGCGTAAGTGATGAACTGTCGAATTACCATCTTGTAAATTGTTAATTTTGTTTGTGTGTCTAGTTTACTTTGTCTGTTGATCATAGGGTAGAGCTGTACTAAGACTTTGAATGTTTTCGAGGTAATGTATCTCATGTGTTTGCTGAATAGGAGTTTACTATCAAGAATCCTCAAAGATATTTAACTTCAGTCTGCCCTGGAATCTTTACTACCAATAAATAAATGCCCTAGATGCTACGGATTTTCTTTCTAGTAAACAGTATGGCTGACTTTTTCTGGGAATATCTTGAATCCTCCAGTCTGCCGGTCACCTTTCTAAAATATGTATGCTGGTTTGAAGTCTTCTAGTTGCCACTTTTGGGTTCACAGATCTTGCCATTAGTGCAGTATCATCTGCATATAATGCAGTGAATGTTGTACTCGGGTTCAGAGGGATGTCCGCTACGTAGATTGAGAACAGGAGAGGGGCCAGAAGAAATCCCTGAGGCACGCCTGCCGACGCCCTGCGTCTGGACGAAACCGTTTCGCCGACGCTGACCTGCATATATCTGTCTTTCAGCTAGGAGTGGATTATTTTTATTAACTTGATTGGCAAGTTAAATTTTATCAGTTTGTAGAGAAGGCCTTGATGCCATACTTTGTCAAACGCCTTCTCTGCGTCGATGAAGTTGGCAGCTGTATTGAGTTTCCAGTTATAAACTTTTGTAACGATTTCTATCAGCCGGTAGAAATCATTACGATGACGTCACAACCACGTGATGAAGTTCTGTCCAATGAGGAATTTGTGCCATAAATGAAAAAATAGATAAGCTATATAAGGACGCCAAGCACCATTTTAACCACACATATTACGGAGTTGAGAAATTTGGTAAGTGGTTCATTTCTTTTATTTAGTTAAAATTGTAATAGGCTTGTAAGTTGTGGCAAATTGAATTCAGAACTTTTGATAAATATAATGCTGAATTTTTATCAAATGCATTGTATAACGTTAGTACTATATTAATCTGATCTATTTATTAAAAGCTATGAAAGTATAAAGCGATATACGGAACCGATGTATTCGTCCGACTGCGTTTTAAGATTGACAATTGGCAGGCCAAGAATGGTATTGTTTTTTGAGTGATAAATTACAATTTGTTTGGGTATTCTGCTTCCCTTCATTCTTAGTACTTTTTCTTCCCATTTTGTTCTATGGCAAATAAATGTTTCATTTAGGTAGTTTATAATTTCCATTTTTTTCTCTAAAATCTCTTAATTTCGTCTTTCCGGTCCCTAAAGCCTCTTTTCTCTTCCACTTTTTCTTTGCTCCTAAAATTTCTTTTGCAGAATTTTCCATTATGATTTTTAGGTTTGACCATTCTTTTTCAATGTTCTGATATTCGTTTATATTTCCCATCATTTAATGCTATTTTCATCCAGAAGTCTAACTTTGAAGGATTCAAAATTTCTATTTTCTTTATACTTCTTTGTTTTTCATCTTGTTTCTCATTTTATTTTTCCAATTAAGAGGTAAAGGTCTGCTTCTATTTCAGATCCTGAGTATACTAGTTGTATCTATTATCATTTCTGATATTTTCCTGTTGCTAATTATGTAATCGATAATGGTTCTTGTGTCTCTTGCTTCCCAGGCGCATCTGTGAATGTCTTGATGCTTGAAGAAGGCGTTCATTATTTTAAGCTTATTGCTTACAGTAAATTTCCTAATCAATTTCTATTACAGTTAAGTTCTCCTATAGGTCCTATGTCAGGATTGTATGGCTTATTTCCAATTCTTGCATTAAGATCGCCTGTTACCAAGATGTTATCTTTGGATTGGTCTTATATAAAATGTTCTGCAGTTGTGTCTAGAAGATTTCTCAGTCCTCCTCTTTTCCATCTTCAGATGTGTAAGTTAAAATTACAGTCGTATAGCCTATGTCTATTTTAATTCTCATTTCTATTATTCTATCACTCTAAAACTGGTAATGTTTTATATTATTTCTAAGAGTTTACCTGAACAGATCATTACACTAGATTTAGCTCTCCCTTCTGCTTTTACCCCACTGTATATAAGGATGTAATTTTCAGTTTCTTCTGTTCGTCTGTTTTTTCTAATTCTGTAATTACTACTATATTTACATTTCTTTCTTTTAATGCTTTGTGCAGTTCTCTGATTTTATGGTGGATATTCCTAACATTCCAGATATACAATAGGTGTATTTCTGGTTTTTTTGGTTTCAATAATTTACTTCTGGAATCCTTAATCCAAGCCGGCTCGTTACTAAAAAAAAAAGTCTGTCCATTTGCTATCTTCAAGAGTCTTTCTTATATAAAGTATGTAAGGATGTCAAGTAACCTTTTAATCAGGTTTTACAGAGAGTTGTGTTAATTGATAAGTGGCCGATTTCTGTTATTTAGTTAGAATTATAATAGATTGTAATTTGAAACTGAATTCAGAACTTTAACAAATTTAATTCGGAATTTTTTTTTAATTTGAATTTGGAATTTTTGTCAAATTCCGAGCTATGTATGAATGAACTTATGACCGTGTGGTCATAAGTTCATTTTCGATGATTTGCAGTTTTCAGTTCAAAGTGAAAAATAGAATTTTACTCATGTTTTGGAAACAGCTCTCAAAAGTAGATAGTTTTATAGTTTAACATGAACTGGAATTGTCACATATAGTAGAATTCAAATTTTTTTTTTATAATTCTAATTCAAGTTGGTGAAAGAAATACAAAATTGAAATATATTTCAAATATCAAAAATTGTTGGTATATAAAGGAGTTTTTTCTGGACTAATTTTACTTGATTATGAACTCTTAAACCATGAGTCAGTTTGGATTCTCTAGCTTAAGTGTAAATATCTCGATTGTTGGAATCACTTTTGAATTGGGATCGCCACTCTGTTTATGGGAATGGTATACTCGTCAATTAAAAGACTTTTCCACCCGTTCGTTCCACACATAAATTCAATTTTCAGGAGTTTAGCGAGAGAAACAGTGACAACCGCGAGTGCAGTTGTTCAAGATATTATAAGTGGTGTTCCATTGCAAGAATCTGCAGGAATGGAAATTCGACAAGGCTTCTTTAATCTCCTTAATAATTGGATTTCTGGCCTGCTACTTTTTTTATAATCCTGGCATTCAGCAGCTTTCCTTGATCAAATCATATATTTCAAATAATTTTTAACTAATCATATATTCCTTTATGAATATACTTACAGTAACATGAATAATAAAGTCTTCGTAAAAACTAAAATTCCCATTTTATCTCTATTTTTCAGTTTTTACTCTTTTATTTACAAATATATCCTAATTCGAAATTTTTGTCAAATGCATGATGGTAATACTATATCAATCAGATCCATTTATTAAAAGCTATGCAAGTGTAAAGCGATGTACGGAACCCGAATTATTCATCCGACTGCACTTTTAAGAATGACAGTTGGCTAAATATGAGTATTTATATGATGACGTCAGAAGTACGCAATTAAATTCTATACAAAATAACGAACTTGGAAAGAAAATTGACGCAATTTAACAGCCAATAAATGAAAAAATAGATATGGTATATAAGGATGCCAAGCACCATTTTAACCACGTATTACAGAGATTGTGCAATTTGGTAAGTGGTCCGGTTCTGTTATTTAGTTAGAATTCTAATAAACTTGTAATTGGTGGCATTTAACTTTTGACAAATATACCTTAATTCAAAATTTTTATCAAACGCATTGTGATGTTAGTAATATATCAATCTGATCAATTTATTAAAAGCTATGAAAGTGTAAAGCGATGTACGGAACCGACTTATTCATCCGAATAATTTAGAATTTGTTTGGGTATTCTGCTTCTCTTCATTCTCAGTAGTGGTTCTTCCCATTTTGTCGATAGCAAATAAGTGTTTCATTTAGGTAGTTTTTAATTCCAAGTTTTGTTCTGATTTCGCTGCTTTTAATGTTATTCATTATTGTGAATCTTTCGGTTCTGCACAGAAATTTTTATTTCGGATGAGTCAATTCTTCTTTCATCTGCTTTTTTTATTGGCCATAAGGTAGATTTAGCTACTGTATTCTAGATTCCTATTCTACATATTGTGTGCTGTAGATAATTCGGGTTTAAAATTTTTATTTATAATGCCTGTTACTTTTACAAAGTTTTATATCTTCAGTTCTATATCATCTTCCTTTTCATATGAGCCGGTGCATCCTAAATAATTGAAAGCATTTACTTGCTCTATTATTTTGATTATTAATATTTTGCTTTTATTGGTTTAGCACCTTTTTGTCGGCCATGACTTTCGTTTTGCCTGTTGATATTTCGATACATATGATTTTATCAGATTATTTAGATGCATAATGATTTTTGTAGTTCATCTTCATTGTTTCCAAGGATTATTTCGTCATCAGCGAAAAGTAGAGTAGCTAATCTGTTGTTACGGTCGAATCCTCCATCATTATTTATATTCCATTCTTTTATGATTTTATCTGTGTATACATTAAATAAAACCTCAGAGAGGGCACCCCTGATGAACTCCTCTATTTATTGGTTTCCAGCTTGAAGTTAAAATTATTGTACTTCACAGATATTTTATCTTGATATATATTAAATCAGGCCTAAACAGTTAGTTTGGTATTTCGTATTCTTCCCCGATTTCCCATAGATTTTTTCTGATAATTTTTTGCAAAAACACGACCTTTCTTTACTAAGCTCATGTTGCTCCTTGCAGTGTATAGCTTATTTGTCTTCTGATTTCTATGTGAGTTCTTACCAACTTCTCTAAATTCTTTACCACCACACAAAAGATACTGATAGGTGAGTATCTCTGGAAAAGCTCTAAAGGGTTGGGGTGGTATTTCATATTCTTCCAGGATTTCGCACAGATTTTCTCTAATAATTTTATCAAATGCTTTGGTATACTCTATAAAACTATGAGTTTTCTATGTTAATTTCACTGTGTTTTTTGATTAGTAATTTTAAATGCAGAATCGGTGCAGTCTGAATCCATTTTGATTTATTGATTTTGATTATATGCTAAGATTTTTGCATAGACGATTTAATAGGTACTAACTTAGCTGATGTCACAATAATTGTTACAATAAAATTCGTGTCCAATTTTGTAGATTTGATAACTATTGCATTTGTCCAATCTTGTGGGAAATTTCCTTCTTTCCAAATAATATTATAAAATTGAAGTAACCTGAGCAAGATTTCAATCTTGCATCTTGGATAAGTTTCAAATTTATATCGTCTTCTGCTGGAGCTTTTCCTGTTTTATTTTGATCTAATGCTTTTGTTAATTTTTCTCGGGTGTTTTCCAAGTTGTTTACACAGGGTGATTTTCTGTTTTGAATGTGTCCATTATACCTAAGATCTTGGCAGTGATTTTGCCATGTTTATATTTTCATGGTAATAATGTCTGCTTTAACTCTAGTTTAAGTTTGTAAATCTTTAAAGATTTTTATCTGTTAGGTCTTTGGAGTGTACAATCTCTAATTTTTTTTTTTTTTTTACAAAATTCTCCCATCTGTTTCTGTTTATTCTCCTGCAAGCTGCTTTTGCTATTTCTCTTTTTCTGCTACATTCGATTTTTGATTGTATTGTCTTCAGGTTGAAACAGTTTTTATATGCGTTTATCTTTTCTTCTGAAACGCATTAATTTCGTTGTTCCAGTCCCTAAGGCCTCTTTTTCTTTTCACGTTTTCTTTGCTCCTAAACTTTCTTTGGCAGTTTTTGTCATTATGATTTTTAGGATTGACAATTTTTTTTTCAATGTTCTGATTTTCTTTTATATTTATCATTCAGTTCTTTATTAATTTTGGTGCAATCCTTAATATTATTTTCGTCTAGAAGTCTAACTTTGAAGGATTCGAAATTTCTATTTTCTTTACACTTCTTTGTTTTCCATCTTGCTTGTCATTTTATTTTTCCAATTAAGAGGTAAAGGTCTGATTCTATATCAGATACTCAGAATACTCATATCTATTATAATTTCTGATTATGTAATCGATAATGTAATCGGTATACTAGTTGTATCTATTATCATTTCTGATATTTTCCTGTTGCTAATTATGTAATCGATAATGGTTCTTGTGTCTCTTGCTTCCCAGGCGCATCTATGAATGTCTTTATGCTTGAAGAAGGTGATCATTCTTTTAAGTTTATTGCTTACAGTAAAATCTCTTATTCTTTTTCCATTTCTATTTCAGTTAAATTCTCCTATGTGAGGATTGTATGATTTATTGCCAATTCTTGCATTAAGATCGCCTTATTTAAAATGTTCTGCAGTTGTGTGTGTAAAAGTTTCTTAGTACTCCTCATTTCCTTCGGTTGCGTAAGTTCCCGTTACTGTCATATAGCCTCTGTCTATTTTAATTCTCATTTGTATTATTCTATCACTCTAAAACTGGTAATAGTTTATATTATTTCTAAGAGATTTATCTGAAAAGATTATTACACCAGATTTAGCTCTGTTCTGCTTTTACCTTACTGTATATATGGATGTAATTTTTAGTTTCATCTGTTCCTCTGTTTTTTTCTGATTCTGTAATTACTGCTATATTTACATTTTTTTATTTTAATGCTTTGTCCAGTTCTATGATTTTATGGTGGATATTTCTCACATTCCAGGTAGCTATATACAATAGGTGTATTTCTGATTTTTTGGTTTCAATAGTTTCCTTCTGGAATCCTTAATCCAAGCTGGCTCTTTACCAAAACAAAAGTCTATCCATTTACTATCTTCAGTAGTCTTTCTTATATAAGGATATCAAGTAACCTTTCAATCAGGTTTTACAGTGAGTTGTGTTATTTGGGAAGTGGCCCATTTCTGTTATTTAGTTATAACAGAAATTAAGAATAATAACAGATTGTAATTTGGAACTTGAGCAAATTTAATTCGAAATTTTTTTTTTCGAATTGAATTTGTGTCAAATTCAAATTTATGTATGATGTGGTCATGCTTTCATTTTCGATGTTTAAATAGAATTACATTTGGAATTCAAACTGAAAAACAATATTTTAGTCATGTTTTGGAAACAGCTCTGAAAACTAGATAGTTTTTATAGTTTTAACATGAATTGGAATTGTCACATACAGTAGAATTTAAATTTTCTTTATAATTCTAATTTAAGTTGATGAATGAAATACAAAATTGAAATATTTGCAATATCAAAAATTGTTAGCATATAAAGGAGCTTTTTTGCTGAGCTAATTTTACTTGATTATCAACTCTTCAACCGTGAGTCAATTTGCATTCTCTAACTTAAGTGCAAATATCTCGATTGTTGGAATCACTGTTGAATTGAGATCGCCACTCTGGTTATGGGAATGGTATACTCATCAATTAAAAGACTTTTCCACCCGTTCGTTCCACACATAAATTCAATTTTTGAAGACTCTAGCGAAGGACACAGTGACAACCGCGAGTGCAATTTAAGATAAATAATGAGTTTAATAAAAAGAAACAATTATAATCCTACAATAATTGGTGTTCCGTTCCGAGAAGCTGCAGGAATAGAAATTCGAGAAGACTTGTTTAATCTCCTTAATATTAGGATTTCTGGCCTGCTACTATTTTTTATAATCCTGGCATTCAGCAGCTTTCCTTGATCAAATCATTAAAAGCAAATCATTTATAACCAACCAATCATATATTCCTTTATGAATGTACTTACAGTAACATGAATAATAAAGTCTTCGTAAAAACTACAATTCCCATTTTATCTCTTTTTTTCTATTTTTACTCTTTATTGACATTTCTGTATTATATGAGCTATAATTCTCACGGTTTTGTGATCGCTGTGAGACGGATTCAAATTTTTAATTTAGTTTCATCTATCCTTATCTTAGACATTTGTATGAGTGATGGGTTTTAGAGATTCACGTAAGTGGAGGCGATTTCTAGCATCTGTACATAGGTGGGGAAGTACGAAAAACTTATGTATAATCCATTTCACGGTATGCCATATGTAAAAATTTTCAGAACCAAAATTTCCCAAATTTTTGTTTTTATCTGACTCATCTAATTTTTTTCTATTCTTTCTTTCTTCGTTCATATCGTTAAATTAACTCTTTTTTAACATAATTAAATGACATTAATATTAGGAATGTTAAATCTTTTATATTTCTAATATAATTTATATTTCCCTCATTACCTTCCCCAATCATGTTAAAAGAAGTTTTTTTTTTTGGGGGGGGGTTCAATTTTTAGCTCGCTTGTGTTGGAAATGACTGCTTTAATTAAAATCTTTAATGGAACGATCAACAAGTATCAATACTTTGCATAATATTCCTATGCTACGTTTCTAAGTTTATTTCTTCCTAAAAATAATTTTAGAACATTACTTGTCTTTCGCATGCAAAACAGAACAAATTAAGCCAACGTATTTACAAACAAATATGGAAAATATCTTACACCAAATATTGTCCTCGTTACTGAGTGAATTAGGAAGGTTTTTAATTTTCTGGGTGATTCTCCCCCCGATTTTGAGCCCTACACTATCATAAAACATGTCTGACATGAGATAGGCTATCCATGTTAGGCTAATAAAATCAGTGTTTCTCCTTTGTTGGTTTCTGAGATTTCCTACTTATGCCATTTCCAAGTATTGGAGTAACGATTAATTTGCTGTAGCTACGCTGTTGAACTATCCAAACTGCAGGAGTGATACTGTTTGACGCCTAAGATTCTGCACTAGAAATCACTTCGGCATTATGACTATCTCAAAATCAAATGAATAAATAATTTTGTAAGATGTATTTATGTCTTTTAGTTGTATTCTATTCGATGCAGTCATAAAGAGGTTTATTAGATTCCATTTTTTTCTAAATCCTCCTTTATCAGATCGTTTAGACAAATTATTTATTATACTTCCAAATATATGGAATTATAATACGCATTTAAATATTTTCACATCTTTCCATACGAAGGGCATTTTCGATACAGAAATAGGATGTCGAGGATGTATATGTGTTGAGAAAGCAAAGCATGGATTTCAATATCTTGTTTTATGAAAATAGAAATAAAATAAGATTATATAAAAAAGTGTAGAAAAATAATTACCATTCTATATTTTAGGGCACAATCTCTGCAAGAAAAGTGACGTGGTTGATACTTCTGCAAATGATATATATAAGCCATATAATATTTACTTATATCAAGACGCCTCATTTCTATACTAAATTCGCATTTAATATGGAATTACAGTTCTACATAATTTCCGAAGAAACATATTATTACAACCACGTTGTTAAAAGATTAATATCTGCTACTTTAATCAGAAATATTTTATGTTACAGCTGTGAAACTGAGTTATTTTAGTAATACAATATCCATATTTATTCTGTTAGTTTTATTATTTAAAAATGTGAATATGAGCACAAAATAACACATTTATTAGAAAAACTTAAAGAACTTGACAATATAATCGATGCACAGGAAAGAGATCTCAATAACTGATTATTAATGAAAAACAAAAGAATGCAAAGTATGAATTAAGAGTTATTATTGAAATTAGAGAAGGAAGCATTGCACCAGGATTTAGAGATGACAAGACAACAAAGCTATGAACTAGCTGCTAAAATAGATTACGTTAAAATGTTAATAACATGTCCAAAAGGAATAACCGATATAAATAATTTTTATTGTAAAGTTTTTCAACAATTATTTCTTTAACTTTCATGTGGGTGGCTGTATCTTTTGTTTTTCAACTATTTACAAATTTTATCTTATAATGTAAATAAACGTTTATTTTAATTTTAATTTACCTTTATTTACCTAGTAAAATAGTTCAAAATGCCCATAGTATACTCTTTGAGGAGGGAGGGACTCGTATGTATATTTAGAGAGAATATAAAAAGATTTTTAGCTTGGGTATACTATACGATAAAGATACAAATCAATTTTTATAAACTTGGTTTAATCCTTTTTTTCCCAAACTAAGTAAACTAAGTTTGCGAATGAAGTATTTTCAGGTCTGAGGCAAACTCTTGGTAATGGGGGTGTAAGCTCTGCTCACTTTCCTCAGAGCTTACTCCACCTTTCCATGAGTTTCCTCACACCTGAAAATACATCAGGCACAAAATTGACTTACTTGGGCTTAGCTTACTTGGGGAAAAAAGGATTAAACCAAGTTTATAAAACTGCTTGGTATCTTTAACATGTATGAAATAAATATATTGACATTCATAGCTAAAATACAAGAAAAAATGAATAATTCGTACTTATATGAGATAATTAAGAGACATACGACGTTTCGAAAAAGGAAAAAAAGAGAGTATAAAATAATTGTTGAGTAGGGGTTATTCATGAAGATGTACCTCTCTTCATGAATAACCCCTCTCTTTACATCTCTGGATGAATAACTTCCAATTTCCTTATACATCAACATATATGGGGGAGGAAGTGGCACCTTCTCGTGGTCTCCCCTGTCAGTAACATTTCATTAAGAAATGTGAAGCCAACGCCACTAGAATTCTGAATGATGTTAATTGATAATAGCATTCGTGCCAGCTTAAATCATCGTATGTTGTCTACATCCTTTTTTTCTATAATTTAAAGGAAAGTGGCGAGGGTCAGAAATATTAAGCTTATGTTATATATAGTTAATTTTGCTAATACTTAAAGCCCAGTTGAGCTGTTGTTGAAGATGACGAGTGTCACATGTAGAAGGCCCTCAATTGACAACTGAAACGGCCTCTTTCGCGGTTAACACACGTGCAATTCGTTGCACCGTGTTGACTGAGTTGGAGTGTTCAAAATAGGGTTTTAACGTCAATTAGTCGATCACTGACCTCGTTTGATTCAATGCACTGCCTTCAAACTCGGGTCTCTAAGCTTATGTTTTATATAGTTTATTTTGCTAATACTTAAAGCCCAGTTGAGCTGTTGTTAAAGATGACGAGTGTCACATGTAGAAGGCCCTCAATTGACAACTGAAACGGCCTCTTTCGCGGTTAACACACGTGCAATTCGTTGCACCGTGTTGACTGAGTTGGAGTGTTCAAAATAGGGTTTTAACGTCAATTAGTCGATCACTGACCTCGTTTGATTCAATGCACCGCCTTCAAACTCGGGTCTCTAAGCTTATGTAATATATATAGTTTATTTTGCTAATACTTAAAGCCCAGTTGAGCTGTTGTTGAAGATGACGAGTGTCACATGTAGAAGGCTCTCAATTGACAACTGAAACGGCCTCTTTCGCGGTTAACACACGTGCAATTCGTTGCACCGTGTTGACTGAGTTGGAGTGTTCAAAATAGGGTTTTAACGTCAATTAGTCGATCACTGACCTCGTTTGATTCAATGCACTGCCTTCAAACTCGGGTCTCTAAGCTTATGTTTTATATAGTTTATTTTGCTAATACTTAAAGCCCAGTTGAGCTGTTGTTGAAGATGACGAGTCTCACATGTAGAAGGCCCTCAATTGACAACTGAAACGGCCTCTTTCGCGGTTAACACACGTGCAATTCGTTGCACCGTGTTGACTGAGTTGGAGTGTTCAAAATAGGGTTTTAACGTCAATTAGTCGATCACTGACCTCGTTTGATTCAATGCACTGCCTTCAAACTCGGGTCTCTAAGCTTATGTTTTATATAGTTTATTTTGCTAATACTTAAAGCCCAGTTGAGCTGTTGTTAAAGATGACGAGTGTCACATGTAGAAGGCCCTCAATTGACAACTGAAACGGCCTCTTTCGCGGTTAACACACGTGCAATTCGTTGCACCGTGTTGACTGAGTTGGAGTGTTCAAAATAGGGTTTTAACGTCAATTAGTCGATCACTGACCTCGTTTGATTCAATGCACCGCCTTCAAACTCGGGTCTCTAAGCTTATGTAATATATATAGTTTATTTTGCTAATACTTAAAGCCCAGTTGAGCTGTTGTTGAAGATGACGAGTGTCACATGTAGAAGGCTCTCAATTGACAACTGAAACGGCCTCTTTCGCGGTTAACACACGTGCAATTCGTTGCACCGTGTTGACTGAGTTGGAGTGTTCAAAATAGGGTTTTAACGTCAATTAGTCGATCACTGACCTCGTTTGATTCAATGCACTGCCTTCAAACTCGGGTCTCTAAGCTTATGTTTTATATAGTTTATTTTGCTAATACTTAAAGCCCAGTTGAGCTGTTGTTGAAGATGACGAGTCTCACATGTAGAAGGCCCTCAATTGACAACTGAAACGGCCTCTTTCGCGGTTAACACACGTGCAATTCGTTGCACCGTGTTGACTGAGTTGGAGTGTTCAAAATAGGGTTTTAACGTCAATTAGTCGATCACTGACCTCGTTTGATTCAATGCACTGCCTTCAAACTCGGGTCTCTAAGCTTATGTTTTATATAGTTTATTTTGCTAATACTTAAAGCCCAGTTGAGCTGTTGTTGAAGATGACGAGTCTCACATGTAGAAGGCCCTCAATTGACAACTGAAACGGCCTCTTTCGCGGTTAACACACGTGCAATTCGGTGCACCGTGTTGACTGAGTTGGAGTGTTCAAAATAGGGTTTTAACGTCAATTAGTCGATCACTGACTCGTTTGATTCAATACACTGCCTTCAAACTCGGGTCTCTAAGCTTATGTTTTATATAGTTTATTTTGCTAATACTTAAAGCCCAGTTGAGCTGTTGTTGAAGATGATGAGTGTCACATGAAGAAGGCTCTCAGTTGACAGCTGAAACGGCAACTCGGGGATCTGTTGAGTGATTACCAATATCCATCCATTTCAGTAGCCAATAACTGTTGGTATTTTGATTATATTTTTATTAATTTATGTATCGCTTTGTATACTTTGTGGATCTTAATCATTGCCTTTCTCATTTCAATTTCTATAAAAACTGAGTCGAAAATATAAACCTGTACAAAGCAAGTATCGATAGCAAGCTGGGACAATAAATAATAAATAAATAAACTTATTTTTAAACTTATGTTTCTTAAAAATAAATTCTCTACCGATATATAACACGTAATATATAAATCTTCTCATTGGAATTGGAATTCCTTTATTTATTTTTTCTACACATAGAATTTCGCTTGGTTTTTAATTGCACCGCCCTGCTTACCATTCTTCTATAAACAATCTTCAGAATTCGAATATACACTCAATCATTTGAATGAGAAATACATGGAGTTTTGTAAAAGACACGAACTAATTATTGGTAATACTTGGTTCAAACTTCCAAACAGAAGAAGATATATTTCATTTATAAAAAAGGAGAACAGCCTGAAGATTTCACAGAGAGTATTCTTGGACCGATTGAAAAGAAAAGCAATCCTATTAAGCGCAGTGAGTACAGAACTATAAGCATACTCTGGCAAGTACTGCTAAGAATATTAAATCGAAGACTGTATAATAGAGTGGAGTATTTTATGGGGGATGATCAGTTTGGATTTAGAAAAGACAGAGGAACTAGAGATGGAACAGGAGTAATGAGGACCATATGAGAAAGGATTGGAAGTAAATAAAGGTTATATATGTTTTGTCGACCTTGAAAAGGGTTAATTTGATCTGAAATGGGAAAAGCTGATGGAAGTGTTATTCAAAATGGGATCATTTTCCAGCGACTGAAGGTTAATAGCTGAATTATACACGAACCAGACTGTCGTAACATAATAAAGAATAAATTAGGAAAAACGCTCTTCAATACGATATTTGCAGAAGAAATGATAAAAGCAGCGTTCGATGAAGTGCAAAGAGGAATCACTTTTGGAGGAAGAACAATTCAAAATATTAGACTTGCAGATAATCAAGCAATATTAGCTAATACTGAAGATGAATTACAGCATCTAACGCAAAAACTCGGAAGTATATGCAAAAAATATCGTGTGAAAATTATACAAATACCTTGGAAGTACAATATAAAAAAATAATTCAAATGTCACATGGAAATAAAAGAATGAATTAACCACATCGCCGTCAATATGGATACGGGTAAAATATATCTCCAATACACTTATCCATCATATAACATTTCTATGTAATATCAATGATATTACAATTTTAATATTCACTTCGCATCCATGGTAACCTGGACATATGTACGTGTTGGCCGGTTGGGTGGTTTTTAGAAAGGAAAATATGCATTTTCTAGTAAGAGAAATTTGTTTATTAATAAAATGAATAAAATTTTAAAGAAAAGGCTTATTAATTGTTGTTATATTTGGGGTATAACTTTATTTGGGTCGGAAACATGGTGGCCAATTGGGAAGAAAGAAACTAAAATGTTGCAGGCATTTGAATTGCGGTTATGAAGAGGAATGCAGGAAATAAAGTGAACTGAAAAAATTACCAAGGAAAGAGTATTATAAAGAGTTGAAGAAGAAAGGAATTTACTAAAAATAATAAGAAAAATAAAGCATAACCGGATAGGACATGTATTAAGAGGAAATAGCCTATTGAAAATATGATAGAAGAGAAAATTGAAGAAATTCGACCAAGAGGAAGGAGATGACTGATGATGCTTGATGATATGATGGGCACAAGATGATATCAAGAAATGAAGCCGAAGAAAGAGATAGAAGAAGTTGGAGGAAGAGAATTTGCTGAAATAGCATTGGACCTGTCAAGAGACAGAACACTGATGGTGATCCTTATTTCATTTTTATTCACTTTGTTTCCTCCTGTCTGCCTGATGTAAAATAGGTGAAGGTTCAATTTATGAAAGTCTCCTAGCTTTCTTTGCATATTCATTGCTTTTAACTTATTACTCTATCATATACTAACGATTTCTCTTTAACGCGACTGCATTTCATTTCAATAGGAGAAAATAATATTTACAAAGTAAGACAAATCTTCATATATTCTGATTCAAGCAAAATATCTCAGATATACAAATAATCATATTCAATATTCTGTAGTATTCGAAATGTGTAAATTCTTTCGAAGGCGCTGCAAGCAGGTTTCCAGAAGGTACAAAATTAGAAGATGAATTATAATTTTTCTTTTCAGCTGTTATCACTTAACTCAGTGAAGTTTGACATGAAAAGCCTCCCATTACTGGCAGTGTTACGCACATTTCTCATTCAGATTGTGAAGAAACTGCATTAAGGAAACCGCTCAAAAAAAAAAAAAAAATCGTAGTTTTAAAGGTAATTCAATACCCAAACTAACTACCATATGATGCCATAGTCTGGGACAATTCAACTGCATTCTTATCATATTTTAAAGAGGATGCCAATGGTTAGGACGCTGGTTTTTAATATTAAAAATTTAACCCCCGAGCAGCCACTGATTTTGAAGTCTCTAAACTTCTTGGTTGAGGTAGTTAAATTACAATACAGTTGCGAAGAATACAAACATTCGAAACTCAGTGATTTTAGAAAAGTAAATAATAAAATAGCTATATATTTTATAATATTATTAAATGTAATTAAAATTATAAATAAATAACATTATTAAATTAAATATTACTCATATGTCGTTCAACGTACAAACCAACAGAATTATAAAGGGAAAATAATAATACTTAAGAATAGCAGAAGTCATAAAATTTTCAGACGCACTTATAATGAAGTCCGCTACATGAAAGAAGGCACGAGCAGTTTGACATAACCAGTTCTCCCAAAGACGAAGAAAACAATTAGCGACTCAGAGGAAACATTTTAGAATGTCTGTTAGTATTGAAGAAAATCGTACAGGAATATGGTGACTCAGGGATTAGGCATCTTTTAGGAGCAGGTATATATTTTTAATTTATACATCAATCACTCAATTATTATTCTTATATTTTCATTTTCTGTAACAGAGTGGCTATGATTATTCTTTAATGTAAAAATGTTATATTAAATAGCCATGATAGAATAGTCAACGTACGAGAGAAAAATTCATTCATTTATTAAAGTTTCTAAGAAATTCAGTCAAATAACGTTATGTTAACAAATGGTATGCCGGTATATCTTAGGATTAACGTAAAGTAGCACTTATCCATTTGTCTGATTAACTCCATGCAACACTACCTACTAACTTTAGCAAGAAACGTTAATGTAAATTTAAAATAAGCGCATTTAAAATATAAAAAAATAAATACTTAAAACATGAAGAAAATGAAAAAAAAAACATCTTCCTTGTAAAAAAAGCTAAACGTCTTAGAGTGTAATCTTCTTATAAAGAAATAATTCTATATAGCAATTATAAAAATAGAAGGATACTAAATTTGTCATTCATAAATTGATCCTGCTTTTGGATTTGATGAGAACAGACGTATTTTAGATTGATCCTGATTAGATTGCATACAAGGTTTTTCAGGAATCTCACATTGCACTGGCGCTGACACAGTATGATTCCTACTGTCTCCCCCTCTGCATGAAACATGCAGGAAGTCTAATTGCCGGCAGGCTCCACCCGCTATGAGTACTAGTGGTGGATTTAAGGTTTTATAGGGAGGAAGAATATCAATCTGTAGCCAAGTAGATTCTTGACACTCCTTTTCCCTATTTTAGGGCAGTTAATCTATAATGTTTTGTTTCTGGTAGACACCTGTGCGTCTACCAGCACGCACGCACGCACGCACACACACACACACACACACACACACATACAGACACTGTTTTGCTAGTGGATCCTCAAAAATCCACAGGATTATTTTTATCTGCTCGGGACACCTGAGAAATCTGAATTCTTTCTTTATCTGTGACTTTATACATTTTCCACCTATTGTTTTCATGGCAAAACCCCGGAATGGGGCCATATATTTGAGGAGGTGTACAAGGAATTCCTCAGACTGGGAAAGCTGCTTAATGAAAACCGGCCAGGAAAAGTTAAGCTTTTTGATACATCCCCCCCCCTCAGCAGTCACAGAAGACAAAATGAATGATTTAAGTGACGAAATCATTACACAGACATCATCAAACTTTGTGCACTCCCCAAATTTTGAAGAAGTTACATCCCAAGAGGGCATCTGTCAGATCTTGGAAACACATACAGAATTCCAAACGGTCAAGAAGAAGAGAAAAATCTCTACCAACACCGAAGAACCCAAAACAACAGGGATGAAAGCACCCAATGTACCTAAAGAAAAGGTACCACCAGTTATCTTAAAGGATAAGGAAAAATGGATTCCTGTCTCATCAGCCCTCAGGGAACAAAACATCACATTCTCATAGGCCAAAAATTCTGATGAAAAGGTTAAAATTCAACCTGTTACAGTCATGGATTATAGACAAATGACCAGATTTATGGACAATACCAATCTTCCATACCACACCTTCACTTTACCAGCGAAATGAACCTGAAGGTGGATCTTTGTGGGGTTGCCGAAGGTATCACTCCTGAAGAAGTGATCACTGACCTCACCAGACAGGGCCTGTCCCCAGTTAAAGTCAGCAGTATGCTCAGGTCGGATAAAAGACCAATGCCTTTGGTGGAGATCAGCAATACACAAAATAAGATGTATGAACTAACAGAAGTATGCTGACTCAAAATATCAACTGAGCCATTCAGGAAAAGAGAATCTACAGGACAGTGTTATAGGTGCCGAAGGTTTGGGCATGCCCAAAATTTATGTAAGGCAGCCTTCAGGTGCTTGAAGTGTGGCGAGGGACACCAGACCATCACATGCACCAAGCCATGCTCTACTCCAGCCTGCTGTGCAAATTGCAGAGGACCTTACCCCACCAACTACAAGGGATGCCTTTTCAATCCAAAAAATCGAGGGTCAGCAAAAATCAATCTTGCTCCTCCTCGTAACAACGTTATAAGCAACCAAGTAGGTCATCCCCAGTCCGAAATACCTCACCTTCAACCACATAGGAAGGAACAACCATGACCAAAACATATGCTGAGAAATCACAGAGGAATGAGTTTAAAACAATGGATATGCAAAGAAAGCTAGGAGATTTTTGTAAAGTGAACCTTCGCCTATTTTATACCAGGCAAACAGGAGGTAAGCAAGTGAATATAAATTACCTAAGGATACTGAACAAACTACTGATGTAATATAGGACAAAGCTCTTCCGCTAGATGAAAAAGACCTCGTGTTGTCGTTATTATATAGTATAACTATAAAATTTAATGAAATCTATCAAATAACGTTAGTGCTGTATTAATCTGTTCTGTTTATTAAAAGCTAGAAAAGTATAAAGCAATGGATGGAAACGACTTACTTATTCCATTGCACTTTTAAGAATGAGATTTGGAAGGCAGAGCATGGGTATTTATATTTGGAAGGCAGAGCTAAGTAACGAAGTTTCTCCAAAAAGAAATTTCACTTAAAAATTTAACAGCCTATGAAATAAATAGGAAGACATTTTAACAGCCAATGAGGAAATTTAGACCACAATTTAACAGCCAATCAGAAAATTTAGACCACAATTTAACAGCCAAATCAGGACATTTGGACCACAATTTAACAGCCAATAAGGAAATTTGGACCACAATTTAACAGCCCATCAGGAATTTGAAGAAATAAATATAAAAACCAAACTTTCAGTCGCATTTTGAAAAGACCTCTGAGAAGTAAATAGTGTTTGCTGTTTAAATTGAATTGGAATTGTGACATACAATACCGTTATTGAAATTTTATTCGTAATTCTAATTGGAAGTGAAATAAAAATGAAATATATTTGAAATATCCAAAACTGGTAGTATATAAGGAGCTACTTGCTGAAATAATTTCACTTGATTATCAACTCTTCCACCATGAGTCAGATTGGATTCTCCAGCTTAAGTGCAAATATCTCGATTGTTGGAATCACCGTTGAATTTGGATCGCCACTCTTATGGAGAGTGGTATATTCTTCGATTAAAAGACTTCTTGACCCGTTCATTCCGCACATAAATTCAATTTTGAAGACTCTTGCGAAGGAGGCAGTGACAATCGCGAGTGCAATTCTTCAGGATGTTATAAGTGGTGTTCCGTTTCAAGAAGCTGCAAGAACGCAAATTCAACAAGGCTTGTTAAATCTCCTTAATAAGTGGATTTCTAACCTGCTACTTTGGTTATAATCCTGGTACGAAGCAGCTTTCCTTGATCAAATCATGCATGCCATATCTTTTAAAACCAATCATGTATTCCTTTATGAATGTACCAATAGCAACATGAATAATAAAGTACTGTATTTATAAAACTCCAATTCTCGTTTTATGTCTCCTTTTTCAGTTTCTAATATTTTTTTGATATTTCTGTTTTATGTGCGATATTTTTCTCATGTATTTTGCGATTGCTGTTAAATCTTTTACCAAACTTAGTTTCCGGGTAATGAGAACAATGCAATTCACCATCATGATGAGAAGGAAGATGCAAGACATTGGAATTATTATCTGCTTAAAGATACAAATGGACTGCTTAGAATGAAATAAATGAAACTGAAGTAAACTTACAATGGGTTATTTTTCTGCATTTCCCCAATTTTATGGTGTATTCAAACTTTTTTCCTCACCCAAGTAACATTCCCTTATGTACCAGAATTCGGTATTAACACCAAACATGCAATTTGTGGAATGATTTCAAAAGGAAATTTTTTGAAACATAAAACTTGGTCGAATACTTGGAAAAATAATGCTCAGGTTGTACTTTTTAATTTTATACATTTAAGAGTTTACTTTTTAATTTATTTCCTCGACGTTCATCTTAAACGTTTGTGAATTTGAGGTTTGAGAGATTCCTCTTTGTAGAAGCGATTTTTAACGGAGCGTAGTTTTTGCACGTGAAAACTAATGTAAGCAATTCAACTGACTCAGAAGAGGATTGACGGAAAACTCATGGATATTCCACTCTGATGATATGGTATGTGTCCACAGTTACAACAACCAACCCAGTGGAAGAACGACGATGATTTTGCTTGTTGACACACACACACACACACACACACACACACACACACACACACACACACACACACACACACACACACACACACACACACACACACACACACACACACACACACACACACACACACACACAAGGAATGAGAAAGATTTATCTGAACATATTGCCTAATTTCTGTTTTTATTTGATTCATCAAATATTCTTCTGTGCTGTCTGTTTCTTCAAAATCCTTAAATTAATTTTTAAGTAAGAGAAATAATAAGTAATAAAATAAATAAATAAAATTATAAACATAAATGGATGGTACACGATGACAGAATGAAAACAGAAAGATTATGAAAAAAAAAGTATTAAATTACAAACCATTAGGAAACGAAAATCAAGGCATCCTCTAAAGAGATTCAAAGATGATTTTAAGGCTGGAACAAGCCATTGTACGCCTAAATTCTTGAAAAGCGTGATGATGACCTGATTCATTTAATATTCTTCTGTTCTCTCCGTTTCTTAAATATTAACTTTTATTACATAAATTAACTTTATGTAATGTAATATCTATAGGTGGCGTTTGTGAGTAAGCTACTATAAACTAGTGCTCCAACATTTTATCGCTACCTCAAGAGTTCCCCTCCAAATTAAACATCAACTGAAATCTTAACAGCAGGTACTAAGGAGCCGATAACTCCAGCGCAGCCTGTGAGTAGTTATAGTGCATAAAATCAGTTACATTTCTATCTAAAAATCTGCCACTTGCAAGCGCCCGCTATGTCTACCGTGCGAAGCAAAGATGGCGGCAACAAAAACCAACGCCGAACAAGCACCCTGTGTCTCGTCAGCGTAGCGCCGTCCATTTGCCGACAAACCCACAAATTGCCGCAGCTGCAACATTGATATCAGCGATAAAGAAAGGGTATAATGTGAGAGTTCTGTTGCCACTGGATACACGCTTCCTGCGAAAAAATGGACGAGTGGGCGAACAAGGCATATATCGACCTTACCCAATCCTATTTCTGTTCGCTTTTCCTCCCGTCTGTAAAACAACTCCTGAACTTAGGCAAACGAATCGAAAATCTCGAACAGCACATCAGTGCTATGAAGGAAACTCTTTCCTCCAAAATACGAGCACTCGAAGCCAAGCTCGAATCAATTGGCGATCAGCGCTTCAACGCAAATTCACATTTCCCCTCGAATGAACTCCGTGAAATAATCGTATCAACGGTGTACGACTTGATGCAGACCAGAAACAAAAATTAAATGCCGTTATTTTGAACTTACCAAAATAAAATAAAAACGCACTAAAAATAGATATTCTTCCGCTAATTTGATTATACAGATGCCATCGTTTCAGACCCATAAATAAAAGAAAGGATGGAACGAACTTTCCATGGCTTGTTAATGTGACTTGAGACACGCAGACGACCATATCAAAATTAATAACTGCGATCAACAAATTCAATGACACTTGTCCCCAATCGGGCATACGTGCTCGACCAGATTTATCATTTGCACAAAGGGAACAAGGAGGCCAACTTCGAAGACAATTTGGAAACTAACGTCAAAATGGTGAATACAATTGGATCATCTACAAGAAACAAATTAAATTGGCCCCAAAACGAAGTGATGCCACTAGCACCCACGTGATGACCAGTATGCAGGCACTGCACAGGATTTCAGAATTTGTTTCTCAAATTGTATTCGGAATTTTCATCGAATTGAGAGCCAGATATGATGTGGTAATCAGTTCATTTTGGATGTTTAAAGAGAATTATATTTGGAATTAAAGCTGAAAAACAAAATTTCAGTCGCATTTTGGAAAGTCCTCTGAGAAGTAAACAGTTTTTGCTGTTTAAATTGAATTGGAATTATGACATATAATACCGTTATTGAAATTTTATTTATAATTCTAATTCAAATTGATGAATTAAATAAACAATTGAAATATATTTGAAATATCCAAAACTGTTAATATATAAGGAGCTTTTTGCTGAGCTAATTTCACTTGATTATCAACTCTTCAACCATGAGCCAGTTTGGATTCTCTTGTTTAAGTGGAAATATCTCGATTGTTGGAATCACTGTTTAATTGGGATCGCCACTCTGTTTATGGGGAATGGTATATTCATCAATTAAAAGACTTTTCCACCCGTTCGTTCCACACATAAATTCAATTTTGAAGACTCTTGCGAAGGAGACAGTGACAATCGCGAGTGCAATTCTTCAGGATGTTCTAAGTGGTGTTCCGTTTAAAGAAGCTGCAAGAACGCAAATTCAACAAGGCTTGTTAAATCTCCTTAATAAGTGGATTTCTAACCTGCTACTTTTGTTATAATCCTGGTACGAAGCAGCTTTCCTTGATCTAATCATGTATGCCATATCTTTTATAACCAATCATGTATTCCTTTATGAATGTACTCGTAGTAACATAAATAATAAAGTACTGTATTTATAAAAACTACAATTGCCGTTTTTTGTCTCTTGTTTTTCAGTTTTTAATCTTTTTTGATATTTCTGTTTTATGTGAGATATCTTTTTCTGATGTATTTTCTGATTGGCGTTAAATCTTTTACCACACTTAGTTTCCCGGTAATAAGAACAATTCAATTCACCATCATGATCAGAAGGAAGATGCAAGTCATTGGAATTATTATCTGCTTAAACATACAAATTAGAATGAAATAAATGAAACTGAAAAAACTTGCAATGAGTTATTTTGCGGCATTTCCTGGAATTTTGTGGTTTATTCAAACTTTTTCCTCACCCAAATAACATCTGTTTATGTACTAGATTTCGGGATTCACATCAAACATGCATTTTGTGAAATGATTTCAAAAGGAAATTTTTTTGAAACAAAACTTGGTCGACTACCTGAAAATATAATACTCAGGTTGCCCCTTTTAATTTTATACATTTAAGAGTTTACTTTTTAATTTATTTCCTCTACGTTCACCTTAAACGTTTGTGTATTTGGGGTTTGAGAGATTCCTCTTTGTAGAAGCGATTTCTAGCGGAGCCTAGTTTTTTTACGTGAAAACTGATGTAAGTAATTCAACTGACCCAAAATAGGATGGACGGAAAACCTATGGATAATCCACTCTGATGGTATGGTATGTGTCCACATTTTCAGCAGCCAACCCAGTGGAAATACGACGATGATTTATAAGCGTATTTTGCTTACTGAATATTCAGTAAGCAAAATGCATCTAAATATATGTATTTAGAAGTATTTTGGAAAGACATCTAAATATATTGCCTAATTTCTGTTTATATTTGACTCATCAAATATTCTAGGCTATCCGTAAGAATTATTTAAGGCTTTAAAAGGCTTAAATAATTCTTAAGTAAGAGAAACAACCAGTAATTGAACAACTAAATAAAAAATATAAACTTAAATGGATGGAAATCGTTGAAAGAATGAAAACAAATATTAAATTACAAACTATTAGGAAAAGAAAATCAGGGTTCCTCTGAAGAGATTCAAAGGTGGTGATTCTAAGGCTTGAACAGGCCACTGTCTGCCTAAATTCCTGAAACGCGTGATGATGACTTGACTCATCTAATATTCTTCTATTTCTTTCCTTTTTTTCTTTAACATGCATAAATGAACTTTTTTTTAATGTATTAATATTAGGATTGCTAATCTTTTACATTTTTGATATGATTCGTATTTTCCTTACTCCAACATAGTTAACGAACTAATATCTCCCATTTATGCCTCATATTCTTGCAATATTATGGTGCGGCGATAAAGCTACCATATATTTCATTATTGAAATATAAACACCTATATTTTAAAATGTTACTTTTTCTTTTCTTTTTTTTTTGTTTAAGCATTCTCAAAATTTCTTTTTTCATTTTTCACATGTTTTTAAAACGCCTCCGTAGTTTAGTGATTATAGGAGGAGCCCTTTAGTAGGAAAGACCTGGGTTCGATTTCCGTCCGTGACGAAAGGAAGGGACGTGAATTCGTCCTCTACCTGGACTCTTTCGACGAATGATGAGTTAACCGGTCTCATGGGGCTGTGCGGGATTTTTTGGACGCACACACGTGTTTTTTGTCCCCAAGACTAGTCAAACCGATCCTGTGTACACACATGGATTACAGTCATGAAGACGTACCAGCCATATGCTGGTCCTGAAAAAAAAATTTGTTTCTGTATTTCCAAAATAGTTCTGTTGGTCTTCATCTTCGTATGTGTCCATTATTAGCCTGTAAATAAGCAAGAACACCGATTATTGATGAGGTTGGATGTCTAAATTGGTGTTCCAGCTATTTC
Organism: Typopeltis vanoorti; assembly: GCF_054136105.1. Classification (NCBI taxonomy): domain Eukaryota; kingdom Metazoa; phylum Arthropoda; class Arachnida; order Uropygi; family Thelyphonidae; genus Typopeltis; species Typopeltis vanoorti. The sequence continues at coordinate 73,619,037 of NC_143569.1, read as the reverse complement.
ACCAGACTTTTTGTTACTATCACGAGGTCTTTTCTGGCTTCCTCCAAGCAGGAATGTGATCTATCCAGGGATATCCTAGTGATTATGAGATGCATTTTATTCCAAAGCTATTGATAATATCAACTGTTTATTAGTTAGCGATGTTTCATGTCTCGAAACTATATCTAAATAAGGATCGACGGCTTGTTTTGTACAGAGAATTTTGGTGTTTGTGATGATGAGATTATATTTTCAGATAATAGTTGTGGAAATTTATGGAATTAGAGAGCTTTCAGCTTTAATTTTCATATGTCAATTAGAGTATCGATGTAGGAGCTAAGGAATCAAATCCTAACCAATTATAGATACTTGTCATGCATCATTTTGAACTTATTCATCGACAAAGCATTCAAAATCTCTCTCTCTCTCAGTCTCTTCAGTCCTAGGACGGGTTGAGTCCCCTCCTAATGAAGGGTTACTGGCGTATTAATGCAGCCAGTTCGCCACTCCTCTGCTGTATCCCCTAAGGGCGATATTATTGACTGTATCCGTGTGTATTCACGGGGCCGGTTTGCCTGCTCGCGGAATGAAAACCCCCAGATAAACTGGCGGAAAAACCCTGCTGTCCACGCCCAAGACCGGCTAAGTTGGCTATGGCTGAGGAAAATCCTTAAGCTTCTCACGTCGTCGACGGGAATCGAACCTAGGACACTCCTTCCCCAGGCATGTGGTTGCGAAGCGCAAAGCCACTAGGCGAACCGCGCGGATCGATAGAAAAAAGATAATCTAATAAACCATAAATATTTACTTAGACTTAAGTTATCTGTAATAGGGAGGAAAAATATTATGCTAAATTGCCATACTCTTGAAGAAGTAAATGATTTTCAGTACCTTGAATTCTGCATCAGTAATTCTGTAAGAGACAAAGCGTAAGCAATGCAAAAATATCTTGAAATCCATTTTCATCCTGACAAATACCAAAATTCGACTGTAGAAAACCATCAGTGAATCCATATTTACGTGCATATACAATATCCCGACATGGCACATTAGTAGGAAAAGGGTAGTTAGTATTACCAATAGCTTTTGAATAAAATGCCTTTGATTAGTACTAGAATACTTTTGGAGATTACATTCCTAATACCAACATTCTTGTAGAAATGTAGCAAAGACCCTTGCTGGAAACAATTCAAAACGTCAGATGAGTTGGTTGAGCCACCAATTTAGACATCCCCCATCTACACGCAGCGATCTTGCTGTCTCCTGGCCAACTAATGGACACAGAGGAAGTTGAAGTCCAAGGGATCAGCTTTGGAATACATAAGCAAACTTCTTTTTGAAGATGAGCCACCTGACATTCACCATTTGGCACAAGACAGAGTAACTTGGCTTTCTCATCCAATAGGTTTCCTCGGTGAGTTTTGTTATCTAAATATTTCTGTACATCTCCCTATTTATGCATGAATCTGTATTAATTTTAATGTTGATAAAAAAAATAAATAAAAATAAAATAAAATAAAATAAAAATACTGAACTTCGAGTGTCTTAAATATTACATTTTTAGAAAACGTGAAACATGGACAAATAGGTTTTTGAAATGTTTAAACAAGAAAATAGGTATGTAACAAACTAACAGTAAAGTTTTAAATATCTTTCGTAATATTATAATGATGAAATATTGTAACTTCATTCTTTGACCATAATATTACAAAAATAGGTGGTATAAATGGGAGAAGTAAGCTTTGTTAAGTATTATTGAGGTAAATATAAATTATATCAGACATCTAAAATATTAGCATCACTAACATTAATGACATTTTAATTATGTTAAAAAAGAATTACTTTAAAGATTTAATAGAACGGATAGCACAGAAGAAAATGAGGTGACTGAGAAACACGGAAATTATGCAGTATATTTAGATGAGTCTTTCTCCCTCTGTGTGTGTGTGTGTGTGTGTGTGTGTGTGTGTGTGTGTGTGTGTGTGTGTGTGTGTGTGTGTGTGTGTGTGTGTGTGTGTGTGTGTGTGTGTGTGTGTGTGTGTGTGTGTGTGTGTGTGTGTTGAACATTCAGAAAGTAAAATACATTTATAAATCATCACCTTTCTTACTGTTGATTGGCTTCCTAAAATGTTTTGAACATAGCATACTATCAGTATGGATTATCCATAAGATTTCCGTCCATCCCTTTTTGGGTTGAATTACATACACGAGTTTCACGTTTAATAGCTACCTTGCGCTAGAAATCGCCTATACATAGTTGAATCTCTCAATCCCATTAAATTATACAAACATCTAAGATAAGCGAATGTGAAAGTAAATTTAAAAGCAAACAGTGTTTTTTTTTTATGTTGCAAGATAATAACTACAGGCTTAGTATTATTTTTGAGGTTGTCGACAATTTGGGTGGGAAAAATCTGAATGCACCAGTTTTTGTTATTTCAAATATATTTCAATTTTGTGTTTCATTCTTCAACTTGAATTAGAATTATAAATAAAATTTGAAATGCAGTATTTTATGTCATAATTCTAATTCAAATTTCCTAAATGTGACTGAAATTTTTTTTTTAATTTTAATTGAAAATATCATTTCAATTAATATCAAAACTGATCTGCTTAACATATCACACCTGGCTAACAATTTGTTGCAAATTGCAAACCTCAATCTAGCACATATTAATTAGACACAAAATTCTGAATTAAATTTGACCAAAGTTCCGAATTCAATTAAATCCAAATTAGAAACCTATTACAGTCCAATATATATTATAGAATTGGACCACTGAACAAATCACACCGCTCTCTGTGAAATGTTACTGAACTTGCAACTTGGAACTTCTGTGAAGCGGTTTTTGGAGAAATATTTCTAACACTAGTTCTTAAAGAGATAACGTGGATGACGAACTGTTTATGCAGTAATCTACCATGTTGGGTTCAGAAATAGGAGAAGCGAAAGCTGTTTACCGTACTCTCGCCAAGAACTCTTGAAATTGCAGTTGCACAAATCAGAAGACAGAAGCATACTTAAAATCTTTTTCTGCATTTCCAGTCAAATGTCTTGGGTTATCAAAACAAATTATTCGAGTTCCCAAATTTTTGCATTATGTTTATTCCTAAAGGCAAGAAGATTCCTCGTTCATCGACAGTTGCGGAATACATCATGGAGATCGTTTATTATTTCAGATAATTCACGGTGGCTAAGAAGTTAAGTATTATTGTTATAATTATACATCAGAAATGTCTTTCTCTTCTTAGCAATCGTTTCGAATATGGCTACGTTCGGGGCCAAAGGTTAGATACTAACAGAAAATGAGACAGATATTGGCGACACTGCACAAGAGAGAAATGGCATCAGGGTCCTGAGAGTTTTTTGGACAACATTCTTCTTATCTGTTCTTCAGAAAAATGAGATACTGAAAGATATTTCAAGGAGTAGGAGGGCCTTTGACAAGGTCGTATACGAGAATTAGGAAAGGTAGGAACCAGTATGTTTTATGTGTGTAACAATGAAGAAGAATTATTCAAATACAAAAAAACGTAGAAGTACGTTCGGGAAACAAACAGCTATGTCCATGGCGTTGCCAAGAAATCATAAATCATAAAAGAAAGATAGAGAAAGAGAGAATAAAAGAAAGATTGGCATTTAGAAGTGTTGCAACTTTCTCGTTTTTTCGCAGTCAATTTTAGATGGGATGATAGTCTGCTTGAGCATATTTCATGATTTGTTATAAACAGAAAAGGAAGATTGAAACTTGGGTGGTCTGAAGAGTTCTCGGCCGCAACCATATATGGCAACATTATCGGCACAATTGTTTCTACGTTGGTACATCTGTCATAAAGATCCATGTGAAATTGCAAGTCATTCTATCTGGTAGTTTTTTTTATACAGGTGTGCGAAGCAAAAGTGTTGTCTGTATCCATTGAAATGGAATTGAACATCGTGCGGTTATAAAATTCTAAGAAGGTTTAAAGCCAAACGAAATTCATTCGAAGCTCATAAAAGTTTATGGGCACTCTTCTTCTTCGTTGTCCACAATAAAGAAAAGGGCTGCCGAGTTTAAACGTGGCCGTACCAGCCTTGAAAATGATCCACGTGAAGGACGTCCAAAAAGTGTAACAACACCAGAAATCATTGATCAAGTGCACGATATGTTATTGGATGATCGGCGAGTCAAAGTGCGTGAAATTTCTGAGATTATAGGCATTTCAAAAGACGTGTAGGATATATTTTGCATGAAGAATTGCAAATGAAAACGTTTTGCGCAAGATGGGTGCCGGCTTGCTCACAGCAGATCAAAAACGCACTCGCATGGAAATCTATGAACAGTGCTTGGAGTGTTTTAACAAGAATAAAACTGATTTTGTGTGTCGATTTATTACTGTAGATGAGACTTTCATTCACCATTACACACCAGAATCCAAACAGCAGTCAAAACAGTGGACACAAGCCGGTTGTTCAGCGCCAAAAAAAGACAAATTCGGTTCCATCAGCAGGAAGAGTCATGGTGTTGATGTTTTGGGATAATAACGACATGTTGTTTTTTACTTATCTTGAAAAGGGTAAAACAATAACCGGGAAATATTATTCCGATATTTTAACAAGATGAGACGATACAATTCGTGAGAAAAGACCCGGTTTGCAGAAGTAAACATTGTCTTTCATCAGGAAAATGCATCTGCCCACAAAGGTGTTTTGGCAAAGGGTAAATTAAGGGATCTGCACTATGAATTGTTGGAACATCCACCCTATTAGAAAAAGTAGGAACCAGGATATTTTATTATGTATTCGCCAGATTTGGCTCCCTCTGACTTCTATCTCTTCCCAAAACTAAAACTCTTCCTCGCTGGTCGGCGTGTTCCTTCGAATCAAGAGGTGATTGCAGCTGTAGATGGATATTTTGCAGATCTTAGTGAGAACCACTACAGGGACGGGATAGTGATGCTGGAGCATCGCTGGAATAAATATTAGTCTTAAGGGAGATTATGTTGAAAAAGGAAAATAATTTTGAAATTATAAATTCGTTTTTTCATTGTTAGGCCGAGAACGTTTCAGACCACCCTCGTATTTCAATGAAATAATTGAAATACGTATTTTGTATTATTGAAATGAAATTTATTCAATGAAATATTTTTTCTTTATATTGAACTTTAAATATTATTGGTTTGTCGTTGTGTTGGAAATAGATTAACATTCAAAGGACCTGTTTAAGGGTTAAAAAGAGTGTTTAAATATTAAAAAGAGCAATAATCAATAACAGGGGATCTTTTTCAACAAATTCTGAATTTGGTATTTAGATACCTCTTAAGTGCTTCAGCATCCTGCAATGTTGACTCCTGGACCAACTAGTTAACGTTTTGCTCTTCAAATAAAAGCTGTGGGTTCGAATCCTAACGAGGAGACATTTTGAAAGACTTTTAGCCAGTGCATTTTTTTTTCTCATCTACTCCACTTATTGAAAGCCCGAAGTGGCTTTAAAATTTCTTCTTTGATCTCTATTGAATGGCGTTTAGGTTGTTGAAAAATAAATAAAATATTATAAAATAATAAAAACTTAAAACATTAAGTTAAAAAAGGCTTACCCTATCAGGTACCAATGTGCTATTCGTTTACAGCACTTCGGTCTCTCTCTCTCTCTCTCTCTCTCTCTCTCTCTCTCTCTGCAGCTACAGCAGTATAAAATATGAAACGAGCCATCGAATGTTACTCTTTTTCATACATTTTAATTCGCATTATAACTGCAGGTCACTTCGCTGAGTATCATTTCGCTCTTCTCACCAAATCGAAAACTGCGGCCAACTATGACTGAAATAGACGCGTGCTATTCCTATATAGCAGGCTTCTGGTCCAAAGTCGAATCCTGATATCTTAGTTGTGCATCCTACGATGTTGAAGAAATTGTAATATTCAGAACAAAACTGAGGTTTCGTTCATGTGTTGTAAAATATTTCATAATCTTTCAAAAGTAATATTATCAGGGTACCAAATGGAATACCACGTTTGGTATCCTGATGCTATTGTGCCCAAAAACTACGCTTTACACAGATATGGATTCCTACAAAGTGCCATCATTCAAAACCTATTCCTGTACAAGTTTACTGATATCCTTGCGAACAGCTTAATTGGGCGAGGTTATGATGGTGAGCTTCCTAGTGCAGTACAAAGACTGGCACGCGCCCTTTTAAAAGTACAGAGAGGTGGGTTTGACATCCCGTACTACAATACTTCCAAAATCTACTTCTCTCTTATTTCTAACAATTAAGACTGAGGGTCACTTCCTCTTATTTTTGATCGAACCCTAATCTTTAAACGCGATCAGATTTCTCTTTTTCAGCTAACTTATAGCTTGCCCTTTTTGGTAAAAACATCACACGTGGTGCATTATTATTTACCAAGACGGCAATCCCATTTTCACAGACATTCTCTTTCTGACATATGCCTCTTTTATGCTTATTTCTATGTAAATGTTCTGCTGAACTGGCAGCTAATTTTCCTTCACTTGCCTTACCGTATTTGTCGCCTTATAAGACAGAGTTATATTGGACGCATCACAATTTTCATGTCGAATTGGAAATAAAATATTCTTGGCAGTATAAGACGACAGATGCAGAATTCCTATCCTTCTCATCCGTCTTAGGACGGGTTGAGTCCTCTCCTAATGAGGGGTTACTAGCGTATTAAGCGGTTCGCCACTCCTCTGCTGCATCCTCTAAGGGCGATATTCATGACTGTAATCCGTGTGTGTGTTCACGGGACCGATTTGCCTGTTTACGGGATGAAAATCCCCAGATAAACTGGGGGGAAAACCCTGCTGTCCACGCCCAAGACCGGCTAACTTGGCTATGGCGGAGGAAAATCCTTAAGCTCCTCACATCACCGACAGGAATCGAACCCAGGACACTCCTTCCCCAGACATATGGTTGCGATGCAGAATTATTCATCAAATTTTTAATGTAAATATTAACTTTTTTATTTTAAATTTTATCTTCGTTATTGCACGCATGCATAAAGCATTTCTCTTCATAAATCTAAAAATCGATGGCATTTCTTTCTGTTGCCGATAATTTTGTTCGTTGAATAATCATTTGTGTAGATACACAGCAATCCGATATTCTTTGATCCATTATCCAAATTTTTAATTCATTTTCAATTTCTGGCCATTTTACCAGTTTTCCGCGGAGATTGTGTTTTTCAGATTTTCTTTCTATTAAGTGATGCTCTTGTTGCCTCCAAGTTCGCACCATTTTTTCTGTAGGCGGTGGTCGACGTAGTTCTGCTACTTTACTACCATTCTTTTTTGCGTACTCAATCACGCCATGCTTAAACGCAATCGCATAGCGATGTCTGTGCTTCGTAGAATCCATGGGTTATAAAAAAAAATAATATAATAATATATTCATTACTAGTTTAAATACGTGACCGTTAACGACCGTGAACATTCAAAGTGATCACGCATTACCGACAAGCGATGATGCACCGTAACTGCGCATACATAAAAAATACTTCGGTGTGTAAGACGCACCTTATAAGCGCGTCTTATAAGGTGCACAATACTGCATCTCCAAAAAACTGAGAAAATCGTAGAATCCCTTCCAAATTCACTGCCCAGTAGCCTTAGTGTTTTCTTTCGAGTGGCGCTCTTCATTTCCAAAGTAAATATTTCAGAAAGTCGAACGGTTATGAACCTATTACACGGGCATATTTGATGTTGTGGTCTGGATTCTTCTAAAATGTGATAGTCGACTAATTTTTAGATAGTGGCGAGTTTTATTCACTTTTCTTTATTCTGGTCGGTATTAGTTTTTGGAAGCAAGAAAATTCCCCGTTTTCAAGAGCTCACCTCCTATTGCAAATAGCTTATTCACTTAGCACGTTAGTAAACGTACCATAAGTTCACAGAAAACCTTTCGTTGGTGGAAGCTATAAAAAATAAAAATAATAAAAACATAATATCAAATAAAATGTTAGTGGAATATTTTGTGCCTTTGTACTGGTCTTCCTCTCTACCTAAAACAAGACAACTCAGAAGAGGGAAATAACTATAATCGTATGATTTCCCTGCGATCATGAAATGGTTAGATACAGAATGCTTGCTTCATAGGGAGATTGCTAAGTGGAGTTTAAACTCGGGACCTTTTAGGCAGAAGTTTTAAATCCCCTTATCTCTTGGTATATTTAGTCTTTTGTATTATATTACAGGTAGGAGGGGGGTGCGGTTAGAAATAATGACTGGTGATATATTTCTGAAAAGTAGTTTCCTTTTCAGTTCATGATGAATGGTATTGGTGGGGAGTGCGTATGCAATCCTATTATTCTAGTGAAAGTCGCAGATTTAATCTCCAAGAATTCGGTTATTACATTAGTACATTTGGAACACGTGACACATTTTCATGCAGTTCCACTGCTTGGGTGACACCCAGAGAGTATTCTAATTACATCCACTTCAGTTACATTTAATCGTTTAACAGTCACCTTTGGAATTAAGTTTGCAATAGAATGGAGCAGTCCGATAGAATATTCTTTAATATTCGTATGTTACGCGCAGATTGTGAACTCGCACAATTCACGGAATGCGCAACACTTTTGCTCATTCCATGAACTGTATAACGCGCTTGTACAGTTCGTTCGGTTAGGTTAGGTTCCATTTTGGATGAAGGGAACTAGAATTTAACAAACATGGATGTTTAAAACCTAATCGTCACATATTATATAAGCCGCGGGTCGTGCAACTCACACCAATGAGAAACTAGCCTTACTAAATACGATGAAAGGAATTCTGATGTTAGGTACAAATTTACTGTAACACTTGACTAACTGGTTAGGTTAGGTTAGGCAGTTACTAAGAACTTGATTTTTTCAAACAGCTGCATTTGCATTTCTTATTTGTACAACATGTTTTACAACAGCATGGCCCGCGGCTTATATAATATGTGACGAATCATCACTATTAGGTAAATTGCGTGAATGTGTTTGTACCATCTTTTGATCGTAGTAGGAAAGATTAGGCAAACTTGATTGGAGTAGTTCTTGACAGGAAAGAAGGGAAATACATAATTGGTGGAAGTACTGAAAACTGGCTTGAGAGAAATTGTTTTGAAGCGGTTGATTTTTCAGGGATTATCTATAAATGAAGTACCAACTATAAACCTCAGCATCAGAGCTCTAGTTCTCCAACTTTCTGTTACTAATGGACAAGGATTCAAAAGATGCTCTTGTAAAACACGTTGTACAAATAAGAAATGTAAATGTAAATGTAAAATCTAAAACCCAATCCCCACATATTACATAAATGCTCTTCATCAGTTTCTCACAAGATACACCCAATTCACAAAATTAGCATTACGTTTTCTGCTCATTTCATGAATTGTGCAAAATTCTACACATTCCATGAACTGTACAAGCGCGTTATACAGTTCATGGATTGCGCGATTTCACAATTTGCGCGTAACACTTACAATGCACAGCAATGCGAAGAAACTGATCTCATCTCATCTAGAAATTTCGTCAAAAGTAATACTAAAGGAAAGGGTTCTTTTAAAAGAAAAACTAGCGTTGAAACCAACAAGGTTATCACACCTCAATAAAAATGGTTTCGAGGTCAGAATTGACGATTATATAAGTTAGTATTCCACAAGTTTTGGTGATTTAGGAAGATTTGTCCAAGGAGACACAGCAAGGGAAGATACCCTCATCTGCAAAACTATAATGGATTTTTTCAGTCTACTGAAGTTCGATGATATGCAGAAGGCAGTGAGTAAAAGAAATAACAGAACCTTCCTGGAATATATGCTGAGCTGTTTATTATTGAGGGTAAAAATGCATCCCCCTTCTCACGTATTCTCCATAGTGAAGCTGTTTTTAGGAACGAATTGATGTCCATGCTACACGAATATACGTGGAATATAAGGGAATAAAAAGGTAAAACATTACATACAACACTACGCAGCTATGTCGCATAGAACTTGAATACAACCAAAGTAAATACAAAATTAATGACGGAAAATCTCACGTAAAAAGATTTTTTAATAGTGTAATTTTCGCCTGTTTTTAATAGTGTAATTTTCGCCTGTTTTTAATAGTGTAATTTTCACAAGCATCTTCAGTACATGTAAAGCTGAAATTAAACAATAACTGACAATTCCAAAAAGCGCCACCTATGTAGCTGGTGTAAGATAACTAAAAGGTCAATAAAATTCCTTAACAAAAAAAAAAAAAATATATATATATATATATATATATATATATATACACAATAACAAGTTCGGATAGATTAGCTGATTTGTAAAGTACTATCTCCCATAAAGTTGGTCTTGTGGATAATCTTATTTCGGATAAACATGAAGATCTGCCTCTATTCGACTAGATGAACACCAGTCTTATATTCAATACCTTGAACCTGAACAGTCTGGACTTGCAGAACATGCCATCATCACTAGACATAGAGTTCATTGGAAAAAGACAAGAGTCTTTCACAAAAGTAGGTTCCTCATAGAACGGCTTTATAAAGAAACATGTGAAACTTTACTACACTCTCCTAACTTAAACAGATCTGGTGGTTTACGTCTATCCCCTTCATGGGAGATAGTACGTTACAAATCAGCTAATCTTTCCTAACTTTCTTTTGTATATATAGGTTTTTTTTGTTTTTTTTGTTTTTTTTTTGTTAGGAAATTTTATTGACCTTTTTAGTTATCTTACACTAGCTACTTAGGTGGCGCTTTTTGTAATTGTCAGTTATTGTTTAATTTTCAGCTTCAGAAAATTATACTATTAAAAAAATATTTTTACGTGCGATTTTCCGTCATTAATTTTGTATTTATATGTCTACTCACGGAGTTCCCTTACTAAGAGTTACAACCAAAGTAATGCCATCACGACCTTGTTTGCTAGGCTTGCAGCTGTAAAGAACTTTTTTTTTTTTTGAACCAGTCGCCAACCGCTGGATTATTTCTTCAATTTTCATCAGGTGATAGTCTTTACTTATTTTGGTTGCTTATGCAGTTGTTCATTTTCATCATTTGAACAATATGGAAAAAAATAAACGACTTTTTTTTTTTTTCATTTACCCTCTCTCGTGACTGTGGAACTGACTGCAATTATACATCGAAGAGTGATTACTTATTCAGTCAATTGTTTTTTTTTATCTTTAAAGTTGGATGAAATTGTAAATAAATATCTATAGTCTTCTTTTTTTGTCATAAATAAATGAAGATGCGCATATGTATTTAAAAATATAAACGTAAATAATAACAAATAAATTAATATAGATACAAAAATATAAATATTAATAAACTTACTTAGATGCTATATGTAATGTATACATTGTATGCAACGTACGAAATATCTTATCGCCTGGTCGAGACTATTGGGAGAAAACACACACACACACACACACACAAACATCGGAATTACATCTCTGATATTCTGATGTTTCTTTTTATATAAAGACTAAAGTATTTCTTTTTTATATAAAAATAAACACATTTTATATAAAAAGTCCATTTATCTAAAAGCCATTAAGCAAGTCGCTCTTGAAACAACATGCAGTTGATCACGCATATTCAGATCGCGTGACAGGAAATATTTTAATGAATACCGTATTTAATAATGCAGTTTAATTTCATCGATTAGCGCTGCTTGGTTACCTGAAATATACAAATAATAATATCACAGCGAAAACACTTGTATAACAATCAGGCATTCTGTTGCTACACTTAAAAGTTGCGAAAAAGCATTCATGTCGAATGACTTTAGAACCATTTCAAGAAAATGTCGTCTTCACATGAACAGTGGGTAATTGTTCTTATTTCTTTGGTATACAGTGTGATTTCGTTACCGGAATCAACCTGCTTAGGTAAGGTTGCAAGCAATAAATCAGGTAGGGATTGATGAAACATTTCACCCCTATAAACTAAATTAGTCATTTTAACTTTATAGAACATTTTTAGAATATTCATTGAACCAATGGCAATCAGCCCTCTCTAGAAATGTGTGCATAAGAAAAGTAGATCGCTACTGCTTTATTTTATATTACAGTGCATCAATTTCACAATAATACCCGTTAGTTTCAAATTGTTTATCTCATCATTTATATATGATAGAGATTTGACATATTATGAATACCGAATAATTTTGGCATATCACTTTTTTTTTATTTTCTGAAAACGCGAAGTCTCTTTTGAAACGTTATGACTTGCGATCATTACATTATACATTTTAATGAAAATATCAACTATGATAATAATAATATTAATTTTAATTTGAGAGTATTGAATAAAAGGAATTTTTATATTTAAAATCATTGATGAAATGCTAAATTGATAAAATTTGTTTATAAAATTAGACTATTGAATGACACAAATGTACGATGGTTATATGAACAAAGAATTAACCAATATCTAGATAAAATAAAACAAAATGAAGAAATTGAAATAGAATGGCTGAATATAAAAACGATACTAAATGCAGCAGCAAATGAAAGCTTAGAAAAGACCAAAAAATTCAATAAAAGGGAAAACAACTGAAGATCTGGGATGATACAATCAAAGATATAATGAAAAAGAAAAAAGAAGCCTATCACAAATGGTTAAGCATTAAAAGATTAGAAGATGAAACAGAATATGAACGAAGAAGAGCCATAGCTAAAAGAGAAGTCAGGAAAAGACATAGAGAATCATGGAACAAATTTGTTTCTAATTTAGAACACGATTTATATAAAATAAGACCCAATGTATATAAGATTTTGAAACGCCTAAATGCAGATACCAAAAGAAAACATAAAATTAAACACCGAATTGAAATTAGAAGAATTTCTAAATTACTACACAGAATTGTGGACAGATAAATATTTTAAAAAAGACAACTGGCAAACAATTAACGAAAATGAAAAGGAAATAACTGAAGAAGAATTAGAAATCAGCCTGAAAGAAACAAGAAACGGAAAATCACCTGGAGAAGATAAGCTAAGTTCAGAACTATATAAATACGCTGGAACGAGATTCAAAGAAAGACTATTATTATTTTTAAATAAAATTTATTCAACTGGTATTCCTCCCAATAGAATGAAAAAAAAAGCAATTGTGATTCCTTTCTTTAAAAAAGGTAATAGAGATGACCGACCCTAAAAACTACAGAGGTATCAGTACACTAAATTCCTGTTACAATATATATAGCAGAATCTTAAATAGCAAACTAATGAAATATTCCGAAAACTTTATTTTAGAAGTACAGAATGGATTTAGAAAAGGGCGATCATGTATAGACCCGGCCGTATGCCTAAAATTAATAATAGAGAAAAGAAGAGAGTACAATTTAGAAACACATATTGCATTTATTGGCTTTGAAAAAGCATTTGAAAAACGATTTAAAAAACCAGAAACATATTATTTACCATATTAAAACAAAGACAAATACCAATTAATATCCTAAAGGCTGTCACAAGTATATATGAAAATAATCAAATACAAATAAGAGTAAATCACGAGCTATCATATACGAGAGAGATAAACCAAGGAGTCCGACAGGGATGTCCCCTCTCAGCAACTCTTTTTAATATTTACTTAAATGAAAAAATAATAAAATGGGATAAAAATATACATCAAGGAATTAAATTTTCTCCTACAGTGAATTTAAATATCCTCCTTTTTTTGCCGACGACAAAATAATAATTACAAATTCTGAAGATAACTTACAGAAAGCCATTTTAGATCTAAATGAGATAGCCAAAGATATGGTATGATAATATCAACAGAAAAATGAAAAACTATGGCCTTTAAAGGACAAGATCCAGCAAGAACTAAATTTCTTGATCTTAGAAACTAGAACTAAAGCAAGATCTTAGAACAGGTGAATTCATTTAACTACCTAGGATGAATGATCACATATGAAAATGAAAAAGATATAAACGTAAAAATTGCAAAATATTTAAAAATAACAGGTGTAATTAACTCTATATTTAAACCAAACCTAGTTCAAAAACAAACCAGACTAAAAGTATACAATACATTAGCCCTACCAGTCTTAATGTATGGAAGAGAAATCTGGACAATAAAACAAAAAGACAAACAAATATTAATAACAGCAGAAATGAAGTTTATGAGAAAAACTGCAAAGTATACCCTATTTGATCACAAAAGAAACGAAGAAATTATGAAAGAATTAAACCAAAAACCAGTAATAGAAAAAATTTAAAAATATAAACAGAAATGGGTGGAACACGTTCAAAGAAGAAAGATTACCAAAAAAAGCCTTAAAGTACAAGCCATTAGGAAAAAGAAAACCAGGACGTCCTCTTAAACGATTCAACGATGACTTCTAAGGCAGGAACAGGCCATGCTAGGCCTAAATCCTTGATACGCATGATGATGATGATGATGATGATTGATAAAATGCATCGATTCAGTTCTGTTGGGCCATATTAATGGCAAAACTGGGCAACAGAAAATTTTACCGAAGAATGTAGGAAAACGCAGACAACATAACTGTCTCATACTAACTGGTACTGAGTGTAAAGGATACTGTATTTTTAGGAAGGATAAGCATGATAGGGGAGGAGGGGACATACTGTTAATGATATCGGATAACTTGAATCCAGTTCGGGTTGAGACGTTTGATTGTAGTACTACCACTAACAGTATTTCATGTAGCTGTGAGTTTTAGGTCATCTGGATTGAGGTTGAATCTAACAAGATCAATTACATAGTGGGGTGTTGTTACAGGAATGGTGGATCAGTTGCTAGTGATGAAGAAATTCATTACCTAATAGACATGATAAGCGTAAATAGAGTAATCATGATGGGAGACTTTAATTATCCATATATTTATTGGACAGCAGTAGAATCTGATGAGAAGAATGAAAGTGCATTTAGTGAGCTGTTGTGGGACAAGTTCCTCAGCATGTGACAGAAGGAACTGGAGGTCAATGAGTGTTAGATTTGATTATATTGTGAGAGGGCGTTTTAGTTGAAGACGTAGCTATTCTGCTTCCGGTTGTTGACAGGGATCAGGCGGTACTCACTTGGGAAGTGACTAATTTCATGAATGTTCTGTTCAGAAAAGGTTACATGCTGAACTACTAAGCAGGAAATTATGACAAACTGAGGAGTATACTGAGTTTAGTGGAATGGGAACGGTCGTCAGATGGGAAGAATATTGACATTGCATGGGAAACATTTAAAATACTAACCATATTTACTCCTTAAAAATCCTTAAAAGGACTGACTTAACGGGGCGACGCAAGAATGCTTTTCATATTCCCTGTTATCTGTAGAGGACAGTGTAGGAATAAGGTGTTATTGAGCTATTAAAGCTCTCATCATGGCAGGTGGGTAACAGCAATGGCTGAGCCTCAGTTAGAACTTCATTGGCTACTGTATTGCCATCCATTACCCTCCAAGGGTATTAATCACCGCATCTCATGGTCGATTCCATCACCGTATCAACCCATATTTACTCGCAGAACGCAGAACGATACTGGCTTGATGAGTGAAGCATAAATGCTTTTCATATTCCCCTTTGTCTGAGAAGGAAAGTTCTTTGAATGGAGAGTTATTGAGCTCTAAGCTCGCCCTGATAGGGCAATGAGATTAGCTGTGTTTAGCTGAGCATAGAATTGACTTGGGTCTTTTGTATTTGCAGCATTCTGCTTTATTGTAGTCTAAAACTTGCTTGATCAGCGGGTTCGGATGATTAATTGTCTTGATGAAGAACGTTTCTGCTAGGTCATGAAGGAGAAATGCGATGTAGGGAATTCTCTCTGAATCTGGGAGTTTCTGATAAACCACGGAGCATCCAAACTCATTCTCAGACATTTGTTCTGTATTCTTTGTAGATTTTGAATATTTGTGTTCGAGGTATGACTCCATGCAGGAGATGCGCAAGTGATGACTGGGCGTATTACCATCCTGTATATGAATAGTTTATCCTGAGTGTCCAGTTTCCTTTTTCTGTTGATCATGGGGTAGAGCTGCACAATTACTTTGGATATATTTGAGCTTATGTGTTTTATATGACTGGTGAATTGTAGTTTTTTGTGGAGAATTACGCCGAGATATTTGACTGAATTCTGCCATGGGATCTTAACTCCTAGTAAATGTATATCATCCTTGATCTGAGGCTTCTTTCTAGTGAACAGTGTGGCTGAACTCTTCTGTGGGTTTGCTTGGATCCTCCAGTCCATCAACCATTTCTATAGTGTGTGAATACTGTTTTGGAGTCTTTTGATGGCTAGTTTGGGGCTGAGAGAGATCTTGCTAATAATGTAGTATCATCTGCATATAGTGTAGTGATTGGATTGTTGAGCTTGGATTTTCAAGGATATCAGCTATATAGATGGAAAACAGCAAGGGGGCCAGGAGTGAGCCTTGCGGCACTCCCGCCAAGACCTTGCGTCTGGTTAACACAGTTTGATTTATTTTGACTTGCATGAATCTGTATTTGAGGTATGAGTGATGCCTACTAATCTAATTTTAATTAGATTAGTAGGCATATTGAATGTGATGAGCTTGTAGAGAAGACCCTGATGCCACACCTTATCAAAAGCCTTTGCAGCATCTATAAAGACCGCAGCTGTGTGGGGGTTCTGGTTGAAGCCTTCGGAGATGAATTCGATCAGCCTGTGGATCTGTTTAACGGTGGTGTGGTTTTCTCTAAATCCAAACTGCTCATTTGGGATTATATCCAGTTTATCCGTTTCTGATTGAAGCCTTGTAAGGATTACTTTTTCTGCGATCTTTCAAAGGCTGGACAGAAGACTGATAGGTCTGTAGCTTTCGGGGAGCTGGGTGTTTTTTCCACTCTTCTTGATTGCGTGATATCCGCTATCTTCCATGTTAAGGGAAAATACTTGGGTCTGAGGATGGCATTAATTATGTTGACTAGGTGTACAATGGCTTTTCAGGGGAGTAGTTTGATTATTTTATTATTTTGTTTGTGATTCCATCTAGACCTGGAGCGTTATTGTTGTTCAGGTGGGTTATAATATTTATAACTTCTGTTGGAGAGGTGGGTGTGACAGGTTCTGGGTAATTCTTTTGTTGTGTTATGGCCTGCCTGGCTCGGCGGTGAATCTTGTAGATAAGATTGATGTTCCAAGTTTCATAAGAGGAGTTGCATTGAGCTTCCCAGCTCTCTACCAGAGCCTCTGCCTTTTCCTTGTCAGTATGGGCTATTCCCTTCTTTGTCTGAATTGGGGGTAAAAGTTGCCTTTTAGTGCGGAAGGTTCTCAGGAACTTTCAAATGGACTTGTCTTCTGGGTTTAGTTTCGTTAGTTACGATTCCCAGTCTTGGTTTCGATGTTTTTGGAGAGCTTCACGAACTTGTTTGTTTAATTTATTTAGCTTTGTTTTTTCTTGAAGGGCTCTTGTGTTATGGTACCTCTTTCTGGTTTTGTTTTTCAGTCTGATTAAGTCCATGATTTCCTCGGGGATGCGACCACTAGGGTGAAAAACTGTAGTTTGTGTGACTTACTTTATTGCTTTTTTGATTTGACTGGTTAGGTTGTTTTCAGCAAAGTCTAACTCCTCCTTAGTGTGAATAGCAGGGACTGGGCCAATGTGGTCAGGGAAAATTCTGCAGAGCTTGTCCCAAGATATGAAAGAGTGCGGAGGAGAGAATTGCTCTTGTGTACCGAGTTTAAGCTGAATAGGGTTGATCGGACCAAAGTTCATTTAATGTTTCCAGCTGATATTGGCATCTGATGTTTTTTGAGGATGACTATGTCAAGTACATCCAGCTGAGCTGTGATAGGTGGGCTCTGTGGGTCCGGTTACAACAATAGAATTTTGTATTGAGTAATGGTTTAGAGTTCGACCTATGTCGTTGATTGTGGAGCTATACCAGGCTGTATGTTTGGCGTTAAAGTCACCAGCCATGATGATGGAGTCGGTGAAGCCGAGAATGGTGTCCAAGTCAGATACCAGTAATGGAATGCTGGTGGATTATATACAGCATAGATTTTGCCAGCATCGTTGGTATGAACTTCAATGCCTGTTATCTCTAGGTTCTTGGTTTGTGGATTGGTCAGAACATTGTGGCTTAGGTAGTTTTTAAGGTATATGGCTGTTCCTCCTCCACAGCTGGTGAGTCTGTCTGTTTTGTACATAATATAGTTCCGTAACTTGGGGTTATTAGCTGGCCTGAGATGTGTTTCATTTACCAATATTATGTCAGGTTTGTGTCTGTGAGAGAACTCTTGCAGCTCCAGAATTTTGTTATTGAGTCCGTTGGCATTCAATGCAGTGATCATGAGAGAGTTCGGATGGAATTTTCTTTTATTCATTATTGAGGGCGGTCAGAATTGAATGGGTACCTTGTAAGAATCTTTTCGTGGAGGATGGCGAAGGATTTGTCATGCTGAATTGTTATAACATAGTAGCTAGTGGGGCAGTTAATACTGATGTTAGATTTGCACTTATTTGATCATGAGAGATGAAGCAGCCTTTGTTCGTGCTGCCTCTGCATAAGTTTTGAGCATTTGTTTTCTTTCCTGATTTGTCAAGCTGAAGATAATTTGGACAGGAGTGCGACCTGCACTGCTGTCTTGAGCATCGCTGAAATATGTTGGAAGAGTAGCTTTTGCTGACCCTCGGTTATTTTGGGTGTGTTATGCATCCCTTGTAGTTGTCCTCCACAATTGGCGCATTTTCCGAAATGAAGAGTCCCTCCTCACAGGTTTCCTCAAGTGATTCTTCTCACAAACGTTCTGTTTTTTGTCTTATTCCACTATCAGTATTGATGAAAATCGTTTGCCGCTGTTGCGAGGCTGTAGCGTAGTCTGATTGGAATGCTGCAGTTTTTGTTTCGGGATTTGTAAGGCTGTCCTGAGGAAGTACAATTACAGAATTGGAAGAGCATTTATTTCGATGCAGTAAGGCAATGAAATGTCCCTGAAGATGTAAGATAATCAGCTTTTATTTTTTCAAATCCAGAAAAATGCGAGAGTCTTCATTCAAATTACTAGTTTCTTCCCATCGTTTGAACCTTATACGAAAAATCTGTTCAACAAATTAGCTTCCTATTTTAAAACTAAACTCTGCTTTTCGTATAATTTCCTTTAATTCTTTCGTTGTTCTTGTTACAACTATCCTTTCGGAAATTTTTGCACTGTGGCACAGTAATATTACTCCTCAATAGGCACTTCATTCAATCAGTAGCCTTCTTTTTTTACTGAGATAGTCCTTCTTGATCCCATCATTAAATATTATATTCTTTCTTCAAACCGGTCTACACAGTCATTTCAATCCTGAACTAACAGAAACTCTAACCTGTATCATTACATCTCAAAATACGTCTAATTTTCGTTCACGTTATCTGTAGTTCTCTCATTTTCCTAGGATGTGGTCAGAGAGACAAGCTCTTGCTTTACCGCAGTCTGTTTGACATTCACAAGTTAAGCTTTCCATCTGTTTTTCTCTCCTTTGGACATTTATTTTCCGTTTATTTTCGTTTATTAACGACAGATGGTAAGACTTTAATGTCTGTGACTTCCTATTCCATCCTTTATCAAGAATAATATCGCCTTTTAATTATAATAAATGGCTATTAATTTCACAATTCTTAATTATGTCTCGCTCAAACTCATACCATCCCATTTCATCTCCATTTAATCTACGCTTGTAATTTTCAGTTCCCATTTTCGATTTCTATTCCAACCCAAATCGTTTATGATATATAATTTCCTTCCTCTTTCATTCATTTGTCTCTTTTTGGTTGCATATAAATTCAATGTCGGTTTGGTAGGCCACTTTTTTGAAGCTTAATATTAAATGGAAATGATTTAATATATTAACAGATGGAGGTACTAAATATTGCCGATTGAAAACCTTTTAATGATTATTGTTTAACATTTTATATTTTTCAGGCTGGAAGTCCTCCGCATTTCAAAGGGTGCTGAAAGATTGTGATAATTATGGTTTCAGAAACTACGTTCTTCACATCTATTCTCCGAAACTAGGTGAATTACTACAAAAACAATTTTTTGCTTATTCTCATAAAGTAAAACAAAAATGGGATCAATCTCATAAGGATTAATTTCATTTAATTACTTAAAGGAAATTTATTTCATTTCTTTTAATTTTCAAAAACTTTAGGATGAACTAGATTAACTGAAATCAGTTTAATGAATTGAATTACAATTTGATTAGATAATTGACAAATAACATTTTATCTATTTTGCAAATATGTGTTGCTTAAATACAACATTGTAACATTGTAAATTCGCTTTTAAATAGAATTTTATAGATTGTTTCCTCCGTATGTTCAATAACGGGTTTTCAGTTGAAGCGTGTTTCTTTTATTTTCATACCTTTATTTTATTATATGCGTTTAGTTTTCGGTTTACCCTACTAGTTGTTCAATATAATAAAAACAAAATGACAATTATTTAAATAGTATGAAGTACGAGTATCTGATATTGGTGTTTCAGATTATATGCGAACAGACAAAGAAGAATATCCAGTTCAAATCCTACACGAGAAAGGAATTTCTCAGAGACTGTTTCTAGAAAAGAAAGGGATTGAATACATAAACAGGTTGAACGATCCTTTTTCTTCTCGTCCGATTATGCAACAGGAAACAAATTACAACGTTCTTTACAGCAGCGATACTCTCAGCAATGCCTTAAATAACCTTAAGAAGGTACGTTGTTCTCTCTCTCTCTCTCTCTCTCTGTCTCCTTTATATTGTATATCTGCATAACAATCTCTTCCACGAACTATCTATTCGCGATACTGGGTATAAATACAGATATGAACTGAGCACGTGACAACAACACAGGAAGTGATTTAAAAATGTCTGTTTTTTATTGGCTAGACCAGTATTTCCCAACAATTTTTGGAACATGCCCCACCTCAACGCCTCAAAGATTTTGATGTCCCCCCCCCCACTGGCCGACAATGGTGAGTGTTTTGAGTATATCAGTGATGAAGTGACGAATGCAACATCATTTTCTAATCCCCCCCCCCAAATATTCAAATCTCCCCCCTGTGGGGCGTCGCCCCACGTTGAGAAACACTGGACTACACCATGGATTCGAATCTTCTTGAAAGTGTGTAGCAAATCTGCTGAGAGATTTATAAAAATATTTTATTTTCCCAGAATGTTTGTCGTTGATGTATACCGGACAAATCCATAAAAAAGCAGATTATTTTCTTTTCTGAGAAACAATCATATAGAAAAGGAGGAATTTTAACAATAATTATTTAACATAATCCCATGATTGCATTTAGCAATTTCTAATTTCTACAAGATGTTTTTCTACATATATTATTCTATATACTGTACAGTAGTATGGGTGGTAAGCAGCTTAGCAGCAGTACTGCACGGGTAAAAAACGGGAAGATTTTTTACCGTTGACTGCATGCTGATTTGAATTCCTTTATCTTACCCATTACGTTTAAAAAAATGAGATATGTGGGTATGCTGCGCGTGCGGCTTTAAGAACATTTCACAGCAAACTAGTCCTGGAATACGAACGCAATAGAAAAAAAAAAAAACTACACCGTATTTGTGAAAATGACTGTTTAAGGAAACGTGTATTTATAATTAAAATTATTAAGTCCCAAAGTTCTGTGGAGCTTTGGGATTGTACATCTTAGAGAATTTGTTTAGTATTCCGAGGCATTAATTCCTAGTGCTCTCAAGAGATTTATATTATTTCGAATTTTACTTTTTTTCTGATGGCTAACGATGTAGGTAATAATTTATAAATTATTTTCCTTAAATCCTAAAAACATAAAAAAGCCTATACCGAAATTGTTCAGGCGACGACGACGACAAAATTCTAAAAACACAAAATAACCTATACATATTAAATAGGACAACTACAGTAATAAATAGGACAACTGTTCTCGTTGGGGTGTCGGAAATTTAGACACTTTATGTAGATTAGTACTTCGGTAAAAGTAATAAACATTATCACTAGTTATAATTATCATGATCAGTTTATTTTTATTTAAAATCATTCAGTAAGAAAATCATTCATATATGATTTTCTTACTCATCAAGAAGGATATCCTCCTCACTCCCATGATGATCACACCATTATTTAACCACGGTTGAATTCTTTTCAATTTTTTCTTACTTGAGATACGCGTTAATAGTTTTATTAACGGAAGTGTTTAGAACTTTTTTGCGCTTTGTGTGTACGTCAACCATGTGACTAGAACAGGATACGCTAGAATAGGCCTACAGGATACTCTCTGGCTACTCGAATAGGACACATCACGTATGGTGTGCCGCATTCGAAGTGGAGGTATTCGACGTTCAAGCCCTATAACCACATCTCCCTTTCTCGTTATTTTGTACAATCACATGCCCACCTACACTAATGGTGAGATAAGGGTTGCACGTAAATTTTTACTGCTGCAGTCTAAACACGTTCCACTCTATATGAAGACGATCTTAATTCAGTTTGTGTGTCAACATGTCGATAATTTAAGCAGGAAGGTAATTTTTTATACAAGCGTATTGTGAATAAAGAAGAAATCTGGTATTAATTTGGAAAAAACGAATTTAAAAAAAAAATGAAAATTGCGGTTTTGATAAGAAAATTACCAATATAAAATTCAAAAAATTTCACTACTTTCTAATTAGAATCATTCTTGATAAGCAAATCACGGGAACAAACACACTCATGTTTTGTATAACGTACTCAGTTATTGCAAACACAATCTAAATTATTGAAAAATTAGGAAGATAGAAGTATTTTTGTTGAAATCTATTGATTTTGTTTTAATCAGAAATCCTTTCCGGATCATTGAAATAGTTATTAATATTAGTGAATCGAATGTTCTTCACTTCTCCAAAATAAGTTATTTTGTCAATTACATTACTCTGCAAAGATCTGCTTAGCTGTGGTGACTTTCCGTTTCTCTTTCAGGTGCACAGGAAAGCAAAGTTTACAAACAGATGGTTTGTGTTTGTAAACGAATCAATAAACCACACCTTCGTTATCAAAAAGTTCTCCAATTTAGGAGGCATTTACGATCTGACACTTATTAGCCCGTCCTCTAGTGCATCTTATGAATTAACATATGTAAGTATGGCTATCTTTTGAAGCGTTAGATTCGGATATTACATATGCATTGAGTTAAAGTAATGTATTTTAAATGACATTATTTACGTACTGTTAATGTCAACAGTGCTTCTCATTTTCAATTTCGTCAATAAATGTGGTGAAAATAGTTTAAATTCCTCTACGATAGTAAACAACATAAAGTACATTACGTAACACTACCATCTAGCTTATATCATTCTGAAAGAAATCATCAAAGGATGTTGATGTCAACAGAATAAGTTAGAGCTAAAACAAGCTGATTCAATTTAAGGATGAATTTAATTTAATTTTTAATGTTTTCTTTTCATACTAATAAAAATTGGCATAATTTCTAACTTCCATTAAAACTTAGGAGGTTCATTAAGAAACTTACATTTGAAAAACAGAAATCATGAAAGCAGTAAGATATCTTTCTTTTATGACTGTATAAAAGAAATAGAAATATAATTTTTGTATAAAGAATAGAAAAAGACAAAACGGATATCTTCGAGAATTGTAATATCACACAGCCAAACACATAACTCGGATTTTATAAATATTAATATTGTAAACTTCGGTAAAGGACAGATTAATTCCCCGTTTATATTATTGTTATTTCAGAACGGAACCGACTACGAAGTTCAACATTATAAGAAACCCCTCTTTGGATCCACATTCAATGTAGTTTCAAATGATTCTTCAACTTCTGATCATCCGACATTAACTGTTCGACAGATGTGTAGAAATTTGCAGGGTATAACTATAACAGTAGGTGCCGTAAATGTGAGTTCCATTATTTCTCTCTCTCTCTCTCTCTCTCTCTCTCTGTCACTCTTTCAAAGCACTACAGTATGTCTTTTTTTGTCAATTGGTATTTGTGTTTAAAATTAGAACAATACAAGTTTTCGAAACTATATATATATATCCGAGAGTGGTCTGAAAAGTTCTGGGCCACAGTGAAAAAACGAATTTATAATTTCAAAGTATTTTTGTTTTTCAACATAATCTCCCTTGAGACTAATACATTTATTTCAGCGATGCTCCAGCGCCATTATCCCGTCTCTGTAGTGGTTCTCAGTAAGATCTGCAAAATACCCTTCTACAGTTGCAATCATCTCTTGATTCGAAGAAAACAGTGACCAGCGAGGAAGAGTTTTAGTTTTCGGAAGAGACAGAAGTATGAGGGAGCCAAATCTGGGGAATAGGGTGGATGTTCCAACAATTCTTAGTGCAGATCCCTTAATTTTCCCATTGCCAAAAACACCTTTTTGGGCAGGTGCATTGTCCTGATGAAAGATGATTTTTTTTCTTCTGCAAACCAGGACTTTTCTCTCGAATTGTTTCGACTAATCTGGTTAACAGATTGAAATAATATCCCCCGGTTATTGTTTTACCTTTTCAATATAATTTATAACCAAAATGCCTTCAGCATCCCAAAATACAGATGCCATGACCTTGTCTTCTTTGGCGCTGAACAACGGGTTTCTGTCCACTGTTTTGACTGCTATTTGGATTCTGATGTGTAATGGTGAATCCAAGTCTAATCCACAGTAATAAATCGACGCACAAAATCAGTTTTATTCTTGTTAAAACGCTCTAAGTTGTTCAGAGATTTTCATGCGAGTGCGTTTTTGATCTGCTCGGCACCCATCTTGCGCAAAGCCTTTTCATTTGCAATTCTTCATGCAAAATATATCCTACACGTTCTATTGAAACGCCTGTAGTCTCAGCAATTTCACGCACTTTGACTCGCCGGTCATCCAATACCATATCTTCCACTTGAACAATGATTTCTGGTGTTGTTACACTTTTTGGACGTCCTTCATATGGATCATCTTCAAGGCTTGTACGGCCACGTTTAAACCCGGCAGCGCATTTCGTAATTGTCGAAAACGTTGAAGAGTGCTCATAAACTTTTTATGAACTTCGAATGAATTTCATTTGGCGGCAAACCTTCTTTTACAAAGTATTTTATAACCGCACGATGCTCGATTTGATCCATTTCAATGGATACAAACAACACTTTTGCTTCAGACAGCCGAACAAACTACTTGACTTGCAATTTCACATGGATGCTCATGACAGATCTACCAACGTAGAAAAAAAAATCTTGCCGATAGTGTTGCCATCCATTTTCGAGGCCAAGAACATTTATACACACACACACACACACACACACACACACACACACACACACACACACACACACACACACACACACACACACACACACACACACACACACACACACACACACACACACACACATTCAGATTGATTGATTCAGCTAGTCAGTTAGGGAGGCCATGCGATGAAATAGAAATGCGGTAAAATAAGAACACCTTGTTCGACGCAAGATATTAAAAAAGCACTCCTGGGCAAGAAGAAGAAGAAGAAGAAAGCATAACAAAACGTCTAGCAAATAAGTGAGAAGATGTCCTAAAGGAATATCCAGAAAAATGTATGAGAGCTAATTTATGTGTGATGCTAGGAAAAGTCAATGGAAGATTTTGGAAAGAATATTGAAGATAATTAACAAATAGGTGGCAAAATGTTCCGGAAACAGTTCAGAAATCTTGGAAATGTAAGACAGAGTACTGTGAAAGGATTTAAATATGATAAGATGACACAAAAACTGAAGATAAGGATATTTTGATCTCGGGAGTAATTACTTTGAAAGTCTGTTAATTGAAAAAAAAATAGCGACAGGACTGTAATAGCCAATTTTCAAGAGGAATTCACACAGGAGTACATATCAATACTTGTCGTAGAAAAATAAATAAGAACTTTAAATATATGATTGTAGCTGAAGTAGGGGATATTCGACAAGAAATGGTCAAATTTGAAGATATTAAAGTTTTTCTTTGACAACACTCCATAATTCAGAGAACCTAGTCATAATGCGCGAATTCCAGATGATTGAGTAGAACTCATATAGTTCTCATCTATAGAAAAAAATCGGAATAAATCTGAATGTAAGAACTGCAGAGGAATTCTCTACTATGTCTGGTAAGATTTATGCAAACATACTTGCGAAGAGGTTGAGAAACATTGTGGAAGAGAAACTCGAAGAATAATCTGGATTTAGGCCAAAGAGATTTTGTGAAGATCAGATATTAAAGTTACTACAAATAGTTGAGAAATCATGGGATATAACAAGAATATCTAGATTTGACTTTTGTAGACATCGAAATGCCATACAACAAGGTGCCCTGAGGAAAACTATTCAAAACACTATAATTAAATGATTATACAGAACAGTAATATTCTAGATTTAAGTTGTAAGTCAGCAGATAGAAGTAAAGGAAATTCAGGAGGATGGTTTGATGATAGGGATGCACGTTATCTGAATTCTTACTTATCATCTGAACTCTTACTCATCATCATCGCATAATGAAAGAATGTGGCATTAAACCTGACATGAAAATAGGATTTATTAAATTAGCGCGTTGCTTTATTCAAACGATGTTGTATCCCTAAACACATCCCGTGCGAGTGTTCAAGATTCTCTTACTAAATTGAATGACAGCTGAAACAAATTTGGCATGAAAATCAGCAAAATGAAAGCACAAAACTATGAAAATAGACAACAACATAGAAACCTTTGGCTACATTCTTAATGAAAAACCTATACAACAAGAAAAATATTTTATACATTTAGGCACAGATTTTGGTGACGATGGCAAATTAAGTCTGGAAATAGAGAACATAATTAGCAATGCTGGTAGGGTTATGAGCAAGTTGAATGCGTTTATATAAAATAAGACAGGAATCAGCCAAATCACCAAACTAGCTGTATACAAGACAGGATTCAACCCAAATTTAAGTTATGGATCTGAGAGTTGGGGTGGAAATAAAGCCCATGATCAAAGATTAGAGACTAGATATGAGAGTTCTGAGGAAAATTAGAAATCTGAATAGATGGAATCCATGGTAGAAATATATTAAAAATAAAGATATTAGGAAAGAATTTGACATTGTTTGTATTCAAGGTAGTGTGAGCGGGGATAATCTAAGCTATTACGGTCACTTAAACAGAATGGAGGAAAAAAGGTTTACAGAACAGGTTCTTGCTAAAAAGATGGCAGTAAAAAGACCGAGAGGAAGACCAAGGGCAAGGTGGATTGATTCAGTCAAAAGAGCGAAATGATAGATACAAAAATTTGGAATGCAGACAAGTAATCGACTAATTTGCAGAAAAATTATTGATAGGATATTAATAACAATGTAAATTTAATCAAGGAATGCTGTTATAGTAGCCTGAATATCCCTTGAATGTATATATCAGGAAATGGATGGTGATGATGATGATAATAATGTACAGTAAGTACATCAAAGTTTGCAAGCCGAATACGAACATTGAAGATTTTCATTCTTCACCATGCATTTCCAAAGATTTATCGTCCAATAGCAGTTAGACGAAAATTTACAAGTGCATTTTGAAACGGATGTCTGTTTATCCCTTTTTTTTTTCAGATTGTGATCCCCATAATTTAAGAATGTCTTTCCACCATAATTCTTTGACTGAATTTATAAGACATCGAATTTCATTCGATTACTTATAAGACCAAGTATGATCATATCCTGTTCGATATCACGTTAGATGTAACTGTATACTACATGTAATATAGTTACGATGATCCACTTTCTTGTCCTGCTGTTTTACTAATGCGTAGTGTTAACACAATAAGTGTTCAGGTAACTTTTGCAACACAGATTGTACTTTATATCATATCATTGAGATGGATAATTGAACAGTATAATTAAACATTGATAGTTATTATCAATGGCTAATAATAGATTTTTTTAATTAATGAGATCTAGAAGATTATCGCAAGAAAAGTTACCAATCGTATGCTTTTATCATGATTTAGACCACTATAGTAATTTATATTTTCTCACTGCTTTTCATTTTTCATTTCATCGCAGTCAACTTTTCTCAAATTGGGCAAAGATTCTAATGGAGAGTGGACACTTTCGGGAGGATTGTATGCAGATTACGTTAATACACTTTCAGGGAAAATGAACTTCAAGTGAGTTCATTTTACGTTCATTGCACGATGCTTAACAATCTATTGATTGAAAGGTATTTGCTCGCTTGTGAAATATTTCAAATGAAAACCGAATGCTCTCTACTAACGTGTCTCACGTTAAAAGAGAGTATTATTAAAACTTATATGTAATTCTCTCAAGCACTCAAAACTTTTCTTCAGCTCAGTCAATTAATTTTTATTCTGATTTCTACAAAAAAGATCTTTCCACTCTAATCTTCGGCTGCTTCCTACTCACATATTTCTGTATCTCAGTGTCACTGATCCAGATCAATGACGCATCTCCAACAACAAACTTCACTCTTCTTCAGAAGCCAATTAAAACTCTCTTCGTTCTTTATATTTCATAAATCGCACGGTCTGTAGGCTTTAAATCCCGTGTTGATAAACGTCATCATTATTCTCCATTCACCCACCCATACTTTGAATGCAATACGTGTGGGTAGGGGTTAAACACATTCATTTTGCAATGCGTGGGATAATTATTAAAAAGTCTGTTGAACGAGTATGTAATCTATATCTTTTTCTTTCAATAAACATTATTATTATTATTATTATTATTATTATTATTATTATTATTATTATTATTATTATTATTATTATTATTATTATTATTATTATTATTATTATTATTATTATTATACAGATATTAAACTCAGATAAGATACAGGTATCTCCATGGAGTCAGAAGGTCCTTATGGCAGACCCATCTATTCACACCCTACCCATCATTCCGTACCTCTTTTTAAACTCATTCACTGATGAAGCACTCACAAACACCTCTAGCAACACATTCCATCTATTCACCGCCGTTCAAGCAAAAAAACCTAGTCCTAACACCCTTGGCAACCACACTCTTATACAACTTCCAATAGCGAACCCTTGTTCTCTCCCTTCTTGTCTTGACACTGAAAAAGTTCTTCTGTGCCAATCCTATAAAACCCCTTTAATAACTTAAACGAGTCTACCATGTCTCGTCTTTTTCTTCTAACAGCTAATTTGTGAAGCCTACAGAACGTCAAAGGTATACATTCAGATACTGTTTTCTTCAATCACCGCTTGACCACCTCCCAATCACCACCATCACCAACAACTCTTTTCCATCCAAATTCTTATGCCATTCCTCTGCTGAATATCTCCTTATTCCTCTCTTCAGCTTCTCATGATCACCTGCTTTGTAATTCTACATGTATCCTTTTTTAATAGAAAATTCTGCATGTCTGGAAATCTTCCAGGTCAAGACCACATGATCACTTTCCTTGAAGGGAGGCAGCGTAGCTAGATTGGTCAGTGTGAAGTTCTCTGATCTCTTTATTATATCTTGCCTCAGGTAATTATATCTCAGAAGCTGTATAAATCCCATTTCCTTCGCTCTCTGTGACCATCTCCCTTCTCCCAATTTATATCGCCATAGTTGAAATCCCTCATAATAACTACTCGACCTGTACCGTCCCTCATTTATTTCTACCTTCTGTTTGGTTTAATGCTACTATTGTTAGCAAAAACCCTCCGCCCTGTTCCTTCTGTCCACTTTAAAGACCCTGCATTCTATTCTTATGACCATATCATCCTCGAGCAACCACGTTTCACTAATGCATATGACGTTTGGCCAAGTTGTGCTTACCAATGCCAAGAAAGTGTCTCACCTTATTTCTTATAATTCTGGCATTAGTAGGCATAAACTTCAATACCTCTTCAGCCCACAACATCCCTTACACTTTGTGTTACTTAGACGACTAAAGTTAACTTGAGTCCTACATTTTGCATCATGTGATCACTCTCCCACTAACTAATCTCAAGTTCCCTGGACCCACTTGCATTCCCCCTAATCCTTGTAGTTTCCCTGACTTTACTTCCAAACTCGCACTAAACAACACTTTCTAAAGACTCCTCCTTGCACCAAATCCGTTCAAATGCAACCAATCCACCTCATAGAAATCCTTCCATCAAATTTACACCACAAATCCACAAACTCCACACCATTCCTCTTGCCTAATCTGTGCATGACTCATTAGCGATCGTAACTCTCCGTCTCACGAATGAATCTGTACCCCCCGCTTCCTTCCCAAACGTTTATGACTACCAGCTATCCATAACCCCAGCTAATAATTTCGTTGTATATTTGGACCGTAGAGCACATTTAGTTCATATTTTCTTTGCGCAATCACGTCGCCTCTGATATATATTTTTTCCTAATGAGATAGGAGGAAATCTCATGTAAAATAAAGCAGAAAAGGGCTGAATGATTTGCACATAAGTGACTGAACAGTCATTAACTTTTCATATGGAATGTAGTCACTTGTAACGTGATAAAAATATTTCATTAATTGAACATGTCAAAGACTTGTACACAGCACAGTGAATATATTTCATTACTTGTGTACTCGAAAATGCAACACAGTCTAAAAATATAAACGTTGTTTTATTATTTGTATAGAGTGAAGGTGAAACATCCAAAGGATAGAAAACGTGGACGGTTTTTCAATAGAAGCTTTACAGGACTCATTGGAATGGTTTACAAACAGGTAATACTCCGTGTTAACTCTTCTTGTACTCTTCTTGATTGTTACAGTTAAGTGAAGACTTGTGCTCTGTTTTTCCACACACACACACACACACACACACACACACACACACACACACACACACACACACACACACACACACACACACACACACACACACACACACACACACACACACACACACACACACACACACACACACACACACACACAATGCTGTGCGTTGTTTGCAGCTACACAAATTCATGTAATAAGTATCCCTCAAAGGAAACTGCTTCGATATTATAGGAAATGAAGTCAGAACTAACTAAATGCAGATAAAAAGATTTTAAGAAAAATATTAAAATCTTTCAGTTAACTAGTTAAATAGAAAGGGAAATATGGGAGTTTTCTTTAGTAAACAGTCAGAAGAATTCACTTACTATTAATGCATGAATCAAGTATATTTTTAATTTTTATTTTGTTTGTTGTTGTTATCCGACACTGCTATTCAAGGACTACCGTAGATAAAAAAAAAATTAAGTTCGAAGATATTAGTAGGGATAAATATCGAAGTTTTTGGATAATGAATTGAATTGAAATTGAATAACTGAATATTGAATACATATTGAAGTATGAAATACTGAAGTTTCGCAACCATATGCCTGGGGAAGGAGTGTCCTGGGTTCGATTCTCGTCGCTGACGTGAGGAGATTAAGGATCTTCCTCAGCCATAGCCAAGTTAGCCGGTCTTGGGCGGTGGACGGCAGGATTTTTCTCCCCAGTTTATCTGGGGTTTTTCATCCCGCAAGCAGGCAAACCGGCCCCATGAATACACGGATCTACAGCCATAAATACTTAACCCCCCATGAGGGGGCTCAACTCGCCCTAATAGGGGCGGGGGAGAAAAGCGAGGAAACTCCATATGAATAAATAAATAAAACTACATACGTGGTTATGTATGTAGTAAAGGGATGGAAAAATATGATTTTGGTTCGGACCTTTTAAGTATGTCTGGGGAGGGAAAAGAGAAAATTCTAGAACAAGACCAAATAGATTGCATATCTAATTTTAAGAATAGACAAATTTATTATGTGTCTACTTTATTGTGTAATTTATTATGTGTATACACAAATGCCAGGAGCATTAAAAACGAAAGAGTTGAGTTCGTTGCTTTATTGAATACGATGTGGCCTACGATTGTTGACTTTAGTGAAAATTGGCTATCAGAATCAAATATCGTAAGTGGGATCGAGTGTAACGGATATACTATTTTTAGGAATGACAGAAGAGATAGGAAGAGGAATACTACTAATGATATAAGATGTGTTAAGTCCAGTTAGGGTAGAAACAAGAAAACAATGATGGCTACAATTTCCCACGTAGCAGTGAGTATGAGTTTATCTAGTGTGAAGTGTAGGTTAACACAATGAAATATATGGTGGGGTGTTGCTACAGACCCGGCTGCTCAGTTGCAGGGGACGAAGAAATGCATCGCCCATTTGCCTTATGGGTAGCAAAAGAATGCTCGTTATGGGTGCATTTAATTTTACAAACACGGATTGGATAGAAGAGAAATCTCATGATAAGAAAGAAGAGGAATTTAGTAAATTGTTAAGACACAAC
Organism: Typopeltis vanoorti; assembly: GCF_054136105.1. NCBI lineage: Eukaryota > Metazoa > Arthropoda > Arachnida > Uropygi > Thelyphonidae > Typopeltis > Typopeltis vanoorti. The sequence goes on along the minus strand of NC_143569.1, from coordinate 73,586,850 downwards.
TTTCTCAAGAATCATGTGAAAAAGAATTGTATTGGTGTTCTATTGTATTCTAATAGAAATTCTAATACAATAAAATTGTATTCTATTATATTGGTGCTCCGATTAAAACAGGTTACGTGCTGAACTTCAAAGCTGGAAATTATGATCAACTTAGGAGAATACTATCTTTGGTCCCATGGTATCAATTACTAAATCGGAAAATGTCAGCAGTGCAAGGGAATCTTCGAAAAAGAGCTTAAATCAGGAGGTATATTGTTCTAAGAATAAATAGGTTGGGAGTGAAATGAATGTGCAACCTTATTAAGCAAGAGATTCACGAGAAGCAGATGATGTGAAAAGAATGTCGGGAGAATAACAGTGAGAGGAGTTAAGAAATATATAAAGCTCAGGAAAGTAACGAGTATTGTGCGAAAAGCTAAATCAGAGTATGGAAAGAAATTGTTGGCCATGCAAGCTAAAGACAATCCAAACGAATTATATCGTTATGCCGCAAGCAAAAGAAAGAATGAATGTGAAAGAATAACTTTATTAAATGCAGATGGTACTGGAGTGTCGGAAGCTAATGAGATTGATCAGTTAATGAGTTCTCACTTTGCTGAGATATATCAACAAGGTGTATGTAACATGGTGCACAGTGCTTCTGCTACGTTAGATGAAGTGTTGGAGGTTCATGAAAATGAGGTTGAAGAGCTCTTGCATAACCTGGATAAGAATTTGTCAATAGGGAGACAGATGGAATATCAGTCCGTTTGTTAAAGGAATGTTCAGCCAAATTGGATAGGACTTTAACATATTTGTATAACTTGAGTCTCAAGCTCAGGAATGATACCACAGGAATGGAAGGAATTTATGATAGTTCCATTGTACAAGGGTGGTGCAAAACCTAATGTCTTTAACTACCAATCCCTCAGTATCTCTGGTGTGGTATTGAAGATTTTAGAGAAGTTGATAAAAACTCGTATACAGAAATGTGTAGACAAGCAAGCTATACCTGCAAGGAGCAGCATGGGTATACTACAGGAAAGTCATGTTTTAGCAATTTGTTTGCTCATATTTTATAACAATGTTACGGCTGAGTTGAATAAAGGGAATGGATACACTATGATAATATTGGATTTTGCTAAGGCATTTGATAGGATACCACACGATAGGCTGTTGCATAAACTAGAGAATATGGGATTGGAAAATAAACTCTTGACTTGGATCAGGGGATGGTTGGTAGATAGATATAAAAAGTCGTATACAGTGGGTGTGAACTGCCAGATGCCAGATTTAAAATGACCAGTAGTGTACCTCAGGGTTCAGTCCTTGGGCCATTATTGTTCAGTCTGTACATTAATGACATCAGAAAAGATCTAACATCAGATGTGTAATTGTTTGACGATGATGGAAAGATAGTCAGGGTAATTAGGGAACTACTGATAATATTCATCACTTATACAATGGTTTGAATAGGCTGGAAATTTGGTCAAACGAAAATAGCTATCCATTTAATGCTAGTAAGTGTAAAGTTATGCACTTTGGCATGATTAGAGATCCAGCGGCATATTATATTAACGGGGTTATGCTACAAGAAACTGAGGAGGCAAGGGATCTTGGCGTATTGGTAGACAGAATCTGATGTTCAAAGGTCACATAGCAAAAGTTGCAAATACAACTCAGAAAATAATTGCGATGTTGAAGGAAACCTTGACATGTAAGGATAAAGAAGTCATTTTGCCTCTTTGCGTCCGGACGGCGAAATCCAACAAAGTGTTTCGATGATCGAAGAGCTTCTCAGCTCCCTTTCTTAATATGCATGGTTACTAATTCTTTAATATAATCACAGTTTTTACTTCTGAGTTGCTTTCATAGTCCAACATTTAAAGCTTGAATTTAATTAACTTCTAGGAATGTGATATGACTGCAAACCACCTCAGTGTTTACTACCAAAGAACTTTGGGTGCTGACATAATTCACCCCACTTTTATTTCAAGAATAGCGTTCGTTACGCGAGTACCAAACGAAGTCAATAAATCAGCCGTGTTTGTTCTGCCTTTCACAGGACAAGTAAGTTATTTCGATCTTTACTATATAAATTATGTTCTAGCACAAGTATTATGGTTGTGAAAAATCACAAAAACAATATTTTGATATAGTTTTAAAATAATGACATTATTCTTTTTTTTTCCCAAATATAACAAAGTCTGTAATTAAGATGTACATTTTTTTCAAAGCAACCGTTTCGTTGTTATATAACCTGATCAATCAGATACGCGATAAACGATGAAACATTAGTTGTGATAAGTTGAGGTATGGTAGGGTTGTGAATGTCGCGCTGTACATAAAGTATATATTGAACGTATTAACTCTCGCCTCCAAAATAAATAAATAAAATAAAATAACATAAGATACCAGGGAACTTTCGTGATATTCACAAATGTTAGGTCATGTTCAATCCCGAACATTCTGATGAAATAACCTTCTTATAAACAAACACAAAGAACAATAACCTCGGGATTATACAGAGTGTCCCAAAATTCACGCAAGATTTAAATTTAGCGCTATTTGTGTTGTAAAGTGTTGCCAACGAGAAAAAAAAGACAGCGTGACAGTTGACAGTTCAGGGTTGTTAAAAATGATCACACACAGCGAAGAGAGTTCGTTGAATGGATTATGGAACAACAACAAGTGGATGCTTATTTTTCGAACAAAATCATCTTCAGCGATGAGGCTCATTTTCATCTTGATGGCTTCGTTAATCGACAAAATTGTCGCATTTGGAGTTCAGAAAATCCACGAGTGATTGTTGAGAAACAAATGCATCCACAACGTGTCACTGTTTGGTGCGGATTTTGGGCTGGAGGCATCATCGATCCATTCTTCTTCGGAAATGCGGCTGGTAAGACAATAACAGTTAATGGTGCTTGCTACTGCGACATGATAATCCAGTTTTTTGTGCCTAAAGTGCAAGATATGGATGTGGACGACATGTGTTTCAACAAGACGGTGTCACATGCCATACAGCCCGAGAAACAATTCAATTACTGCATGAGTCATTTCCTGGTCATGTAATTTCCCGTTTTGGTGATCAGAATTGGCCGCCCAGATCATGTGACTTAACGCCGTTGGACTTTTTTCTTTGGTGTTTTTTGAAATCTAAGGTTTATGCCAACAAGCCCACGACCACCCACGCCTTGAAGGAGGAAATTGAGCACTGTATCAACGAAATTCAGGCACATTTATGCAAAATGGTCATGGAAAATTTCGACAAAAGAGAGCATGTGTGCCAGCAAAGCCGTGGAGGCCATTTACCCGATATGCTATTCCATGCATAACCCTATACTGTATACTTTATGAATCAATAAGAAATTACAATTTTTAATTAAAAATCTTTGTTTTCTATCAAAATTACTTCTTGCGTGAATTTTGGGACACCCTGTACAAGCAATAATATTCACCCTCAGGTTCGAAGGTGCATTAGTTCATCGTAAATATTGTAATTATCAGCAATAAAATAATCTAGAATTTTAATAATTTCGAATACCGGGAAAGTACCTTTTCAAACTACACGTTATTTCAGACAACAAACAGAAGTTAGAACTTTGTGGGTAACAACATAACGATAATTGTCTACCGACTCCTCGCTTTGGTGCCACTAAAATCATCGATACACACGGAGTCATCTATTAATTACCGCTAACGTATCAAAAAATTAGTTACGACTGACTACTAATCATAATTGTAATTATAATAAATGACTTCGATTTACTTGTAGCACCCTAAAAATGTGTCCCTGCATTTGTAGGGTACTACAATGAAAACTCGCAAATTGTGAACTTCGGTTAAATGAAAAAGCTTTTAATATGACTGATATGATATTTTCATACCGCTAAATAAAATCAATAATCTCGGCAAGTATCGTTTCTTTTTACTCTTGGAATGAAGAATCAACTGACGAAACTTGTCAGAGTGAGAAATGGAATTAGTGTATTGCGTGCGTTTAAAAACTAGTCATTTGATTATGAATATAATGATAGACGACATCAAATGATAAATGCGACCTGATTTTTCTCTTTCAGTTGTGGATGTCATTGGGTGTGTGTTTCATTTTAGCAATACCATGTATGTATTGCGTTCTTTGGTTATCATCACTGATTTATAGCAGTGGACCACCCTTCTCCGTCTTTCATGTTATCTGGCTCATATATGGATACTTTTTAAGACAAGGTAAGACCGTGTATATGAAGGTATCAAAAAATTACTGGTATATGATATATATATATATATCAAAGAAGTAATTTTTTGATACCTTATATATATATATATATATATATATATATATATATATATATATATATATATATATATATATATATATATATATATATTAATAAGTAAATCCTAAACGCACTTTATTCCATGAAGAACACAGAGCCGGAATTCTTAATCCCAAAGTAACTTTTTTTTTTTTTCGGAAATCGGTAGGTAGCAGGTCTCAATTTTTTGTGAACCGTCTGGTAGTTGAGGGTTCATGGTGCAGATGGAACTCTGATTGACTTTAAAATGTCAGAAGAGGAGCACAGCCGAGTGCTGCAAGCAAATCATATTACTAAATATTAACTGATACATTATTGTCGTTGAAAGTATCGGTTTATCCAATTAATGACTTGCCCTGATTGTTCAACCGTTTCTTCACTTATTTATTTATTAAATTTATATTTTGATTTGCACGATTTATTCCAAAACAGTTTTGTATCACATTTGCTCTTAGGTTGGAAATCGCACATTTGAAACCTCATTTATGATGAGATAACCTTTTTTCTAAAGGAATTTCAACTGAACGTGAGTTAGAAAGGTCCCCTCTCTCCCGAAAGCGTCAGCCATCAATTCCACTAAATATGACAAATCAGATAAAGAACGCATACAATTTATATACGTAATAGAGTGGTTGCACAGTTTTAGTTATTTCGATCATAACTTCAAACATCTCAACTCACAACTCATCCAAAATTGTTAACTCCCCACCAGCTCCGAGCTATAGCTCTCCACTCGGTTTGCATTTCTGGTTCATTTAATAATCCGATTAAGTTACATTTCTACCACACCATGTGTGTGTGTGTGTGTGTGTGTGTGTGTGTGTGTGTGTGTGTGTGTGTGTGTGTGTGTGTGTGTGTGTGTGTGTGTAATTTAAAAACCTATTTTTATCAGTATTTCTCTAAACCAATAATGTCCAAATTTCTACTTCCAACATTAACTGAATTCTCATTAATAGGTCTCTAATAACGCACTATTCTAATACTCTAATTGATAATACACAATTATAACACATTTCGGATCATTAACTGTCTGGTGATTGCGTAATATTTAGCTTCTCTCAGACAAGTCAACCGTACCTTTCCGAGGATATGCCATCATTCTACAAACGGAACCCTCAGAGGGTAGTTTTATCACATTAAACAGTATTTGTTTCTATTGGAAGGAAATGTCAATTAGCCCTCTAGATGGTAGATGCCTTCATCACCCGTGTAACAGCACCCTGTTTTTTTGGAAGTGTGAATGGTACTGCCATATTGCATCCCCAATTTTTGTTCCCAATATCATCCGACATACAGTGGGATGAAGGGCGATGGCCTTGCTTTGTATGCTCAAAAACTTATTATCGAAGTAGGACCCAGTACCTCCCTGTATTTGAGGGTACAACAGAAAAGATGTTTTCGGCAGGCCGGGGGACAGATAGCACATCGGACCAAACTGGATGGTAACGCTCAAGTTGTAGGTTTTCCAATGAGCTGGCGAATAATCCTGCTGCTACTTCTTAGTTTTCCAGGTTGTGCTTAATGGCGATTCAGAGCAAATCCGTGTGAAGTGGGAGAAGGAACTGTCCGAAGGCACACCTGAGGTATTCTGGGTACTCTATGTAGGAATATCTGAACAAGTCCCAAACCTGATAATGAATGAACGCTACCATGAAAGACAATGCCCACATATAAACTGTTGTGCTATTGGGTCTGTGACCTTCATATGTGGGATTATCATATTAAAAGTGCCGTGATCCAACAAATATGACATTATCTATCAATGGTTATGCCTGTCACCATCATTACATTCTCCCCGCCGCCGAAAGGCATGCTTTACACCCAGAAATAGCCCTTTTACTATTTATTCTGCCACAAATACAACTGACCAGCATAGGCGTAGGAGATGAAGTAAGTGATTAAAGCACAGGTAGTTTAATTATGGAAAGTAATGTTGTGTCCCAATTTACGATTATTATGCTTTCAACTATCCTTATATGAAACTCTACTTGTCTTTATCCATCTTATCTATATGAGATATCACCCAAATACAAATATTCAAACTTCTTCTCCCCTTAGTGTCCCTAAATATTTATTTAATACTGCGCCTTTCAGGACATTAGTTTAAGATATAAAATTCAAAAACAAGGAACAATTACCAAAATATGTCTGAGTGTGAATACTATTATGCAATCGTGACCGTTATCTCGTAACTTAACAAAATCCCCCCCACGCGTGATTAGATTCGTACGTTGTTACAAGTGGTGCATTGAGCGGCAATCTCAGACAACTGTATTGTCATTGAACAAAAGTTTATTGAACTCTTAAACATGTTACAATTCATTCTTTATCAAATAAAACTCAATACAATACTAAGAATATATAATAACAATTAACACTAGCTAAACACAAGTATTAGGCTAAGATCCTATATGGGAATTGTGATCATACCACCATAACAGATTCTATACAAACAAACATATATAGTCCTAGAACTAATGGACCCTTTATCTAACCCCTTACTGGTCTGATCACGCTACAATTCTCTACTTTCTAGGACATATATAGTCACTTACTCTAATTTTCTCACTAAGACAATATGGATTAAAATTATCCAATCGCTGAGCTAATACACCCTTTTGACCTTTAAAACTCTCTTAAATGAAAAATACAAATGTACATGCATAAATCTCTAGGCACATGAATACGTATTAATCAATAGTAACAAGCTTATTCTCATTGTAGTCTGACATGTACTACAGTCCTAGTATAATTCTCATTAATCCCTTCAACTGTTCTGGTATTGAACAGTGATTACAGTTACATATGATTTGAATTGACACGAGATTCTTACAGTACCTTTTTACTTGGGTCTTCTACACTGGTTTCTACCCTTTTCCGATTGTACCTTCCTAGGACGAACTCTTCTATAACTTATCACTCCTAAGTTTCTTTGGTATTAAGATGGGCTTTCACGATCTTTACTTTACATGTTTCAATCAAGGACATACATAGGATGATCTATTCTATGGCTGCAAAAATCACCACGTGGGCACTGACTTCTGTATAGATTTCTTTCTCTCGTTACTATCACTGGATGATGAAACACACTGACATTATCTTCTTACTTTTAACTAAACGGCGTCCCTCATTTCTTACAATAAGAACACGAAACTGAAATTCCGCACACTTTGTTTCCTTATTGTGTCGGACGGAGAAAACTCGTAACCCGTCACTCAGGAAATCCGCGTGAGACCTATACGAAGACTCGTGAAGAAAACTCTGAGGTAAAAAAAAGCCTCGTGGGGGGGGGTTCCTAACCCTTTTATACGAGATTCCTAGCGGCATCTTCTTCAATTTCTTTTCTTTCCCCCTTTACTGGAGTCGATTTCACTGACCAATTTGAGTGTCGTTTTCCTGCCAAAACATCCTACGGTCCGTGTGCACGCGACTGACACGTGACGAAGTCTCAATTTGGTAATTATGCCTTTGAACTTTGGTTTTTTTTTGCTTAAGCTAACCTCTATGTCATCTATACTAAATTAATCTCCTTTCCAAAATTTTCTAAGAATTAACTCGAAACTTTAATCTCTTATTTCAAGTGTAAAAACTAGCCTCTCGCATGCAAAATCCTATGACTAATCTTCTTTACTTTACTTAACCTTATTTTATCATATCACAACTCTAATAAATTTCCTCCCCCTTTTTTTTATTTTTTTTAGTTCAACAAACAATTTCAGCTATATTTTTCACTTGAATGCAAGCATATGTTTCTTTCTTTTAATTTTATGTATTCGTTACTTTGAAAGGCTCTTAACGATCTCTGCTTAGGAACAAGCTTGCTTACTTAGTTATGTATAAATGGTTTTTATTTCTTCTCCCGTTACATCATGATAACTGAAATTTTCACATTCTTAAGTTATCTGGGTGCAACAGTAACGATGATATTCATGACGTTTTCCCTTTTTTATTTGCAGACCCATCCAATAGAATATTGGAATATCCACCTTTCCGATTACTGTTCACGATCTGGAACATGTCAATGGTTGTAATCGTAACGGCGTACTCCACTACTCTACTATCTTTCATGACAGTTGCAATACGAGAGAAGCCAATAGAAACTATTGCCCAGTTGTCGAGTGCAGTGACAGATGGAAGAATCTCATTAGACACAGTGAAAAATTCATCTGTGCACAGTTATTTTCAGGTAAGTTTGGATAAAGGTCGTGGCTTCGCTTGCATTCGAGCCTGAATATTCTCCATAGTGAAGATCCGTTGTAAATACTATACTGGTTATATTAATTCCGATGAGACACATCGTCGGAATCCGCCATTCTTTTATAAGTCGTTTTTCTGTAGTTTGTTATGACATGTTATAATTAGTTCGTTATTCATATTTGTCTTCACCAGATGCCGTAACTACTTATCAACCAGGCCGGAGTGGCATGCTATATACACTATGTTGACAAAAGTATTTGGACATCTTACGTTCCGTGTAAATTTCTGATCCTACCACATGCAAATATTCAGGAAGTGTCTGCTTAAGTTTGGTAATAAAGGGTGGGATGTGCTGAACGTTTTGCACTGTACTCGATCTCATCATGCCACGTTCAACTAAACTAACAGACTTCCAAATGGTATGACATTTGGATGTCACATCAGTAGTCTTTTTGTCCATGACATTGCTCCCAGTCTTAGTATACAGAAATCTACCGATGCATATGTCATAAGGAGATGGAAATATTACGGTGCCACCACAGCAGGAAAATGCTCTGGGAGGCCGTCGACACTCACTGAGAGAGATCAACGACTTATGTCTGGGAATGTTTGCATGCTTTAGGTTATCATGCAAAGCTGCTACGAACAAGCCACATATCTTCCTCCCCCCCCCCCATTCAACGCCAAACGACCTTTAGACTATTGTCTTTCCGACAGTTCCTGGGTAGATGATTGGAAAACGGTTCTTCGGAGCGACGAATCACGCTTCCAAATATTTCTCTCTGATGGATCTGAGGATTACCCGGAGAATTCCGACAGGATCATCATTCCAATTGCCAAGTTTGGTGGAGGTTTGGTTTGAATTGCGGCTGTTTCAGTTGGATGGGGCTTGGTGGACGTGGCCGAAACCATGGCGTATGATAGCTACCTGGACATCATGGACAGCTTCATGCTTCCGACACCATTGTAGTCCTTCGGCATTGAACTTTGCATGTTTCAGCAGGACAATACTCAATGCCGTACTGCACCTCATGTCCGAGACTGGTTTCCAGAAAACAACCTTGAAGTGTTGGACTGGCGGCTCGGAGTCAGATCCTCAACCCAATCGAACATCTTTGAAAACGACTAGAATGCAGAATTCACCCTAGACTACAAAGCCTGCCATTATCATCAGCAATCGGGGTAGCTCTGTGAGAGGAATGGAAGAATATTCCTATTGCGACTTATCAGAAATTTGTTGAAAACATCGAAGTATAGTTGCTGTCATTCAGGCCATTTCTAGTACGAGTGATCCCACTTTCTTCTTTGCTCTCAGAGAAAACATCACTTTGCTGTTTTTACAGATCATGTTTTATATTATAGATACATAATTCTTTGGAAAATACTAAATTATGACAGAAAGGCGAATTTGTAATTCTTTAGTCTAATTAAATCTTTCATTTCTGGAAATAATCTTACCAGATAAACCCCATCATTGTAATTCTTTTTTGCTACGAATTTACTGGTAACATAGACACACACATACATGGACATCACACCCGCACTCTCTCTCTCTCTCTCTCTCTCTCTCTCTCTCTCTCTATATATATATATATATATATATATATATATATATATATATATATATATATATATATATATATATATAAAATCTCAGGATGAGAGATAGATGTAGAAAGTTTTTTAACTTGGGTATATTATGTATTCAAGATACCAAGTAATTTTGTATAAACGTGGATCCACCTTTACCACGAGTTGCCTCGACTGGCACTACCAAGAGTTGCCTTGGACTTGCACTACTTGCAGGCGCAAACTTGACTTTCTTGTCTGTTTGCTTACTTCGTAAATAGAATTAAAACCAAGTTTATATAAAATTACTTGGTATCTTGAATACATAATATACTCAAGTTAAAACACTTTCTACATATATATATATATATATATATATATATATATGTATATGTATATTCGGACTAAGTATTAAAGAAATTTGTTATTTCTTTTTCTTAACAGACGACAGGTGTCAAGTCGCTGCTTGCACTTCGGCAATATTTTATGGACAATGATTTGTCGCATTCCAAGAAATCAGCAAATGGAGTCCAAAAATTCTTAAGAGTAATGACGCTTTCATTTATAACGAAGATACCATCAAACTCGAGAGCTTACACTACGGTGATCAGAGGTTTTTCTTGTCGAAGAATTATTTTTACTGTTTTTCTTTCTCAGCCTTCATGCAACATTCCCATCCTTGTAGAGAATCCATGAGTATCATGTAAGTATACGAATACTCCTGTTTGTTTAAGGCATGTAAATTTGCCTGCGAGTGTATTGAGTGTTACAGGATAGTTTGTGTAATAATTGAAGTGGTGGCGGTGTGATTAATCAGATGTCTTTTTCTTTATTTGTTTCGAAGAGATGGTTAAGAGAGTAGGTTAAGATAGGATTTATTCTTCTCTAATAAAAATACAGTGCTGCATGTGAAACGCATTAGCTTTGTAGTTATGTATTCGTTACTGGATTTGTAAAACTTCCAGCTGCTTGTTTTGACAAAATATATCTTCTCATGAAATCTTAAATCATCTACGTGGCCTTTTTGAAGTCCATATGTGTTATGTATACAAGTGAAGGCGTTCATCTTTCCAATAAATAACGAAATACGTTATAGGAGAATTGCTCTTCAATTATTTACTGATAACCATAACTATAATTAAAAACTTCTTCATAGTTTTATATATTAAACAAAATTAAATATTTCTTGAATACTGGATTACGAGCGATTTTGGAAGATTTTAATTCATATTTTGTTTGATGTATTTTTTGATAATTACCTTGGATGACTCGTATTTCTCACTCTCTTCTTTTACAATGATACACTAGTCATCCTTCCCAAACCCCCCCCCCCCTCCGACATTTGCGAACTCTTTAAGCGCTCTCTTATATTGGGATATCTTAGCTGGAACAACCAATCGAGATTTAATTCGGCCCCCTTCAAGCGCAAAGTATGGTGATGATGGGCGGTAGATGGTGTTGATGGTAGTAGGGTCGTAGTAGGAGAATTAAGTAGTAGTGTTGAGGGTGAGATTTTTAGCGAACTAGAGTTGTGTGCCCTCCCTTGATGAGTCCTTGAACTCCCTGGTGGTACCACGTAATACTACTACTACTACTAATAATAATAATAATAATACTTTCTTTTAAGGCTACACGGTGATCAGCATTCATATTTATAAATTTAGGGACACAAAAACACACGTATTAAACAGATTATTTTATTAATTACTAATAAAATAAAACTTGACGTTTCGACCCCTGTATCGAGGTCATCATCGGAAGGATACAAGTGTATAAGGAACCAAGCTACATGCTCTAGCCCTGTATACCGGTAAACTAAATCTACGTAGTTAATTAATCCTTTTTCCTAGCCTGACCTCAAGTGATAAAAAATAAAAATAAAATAAATAAATAAAATAAAAAAATAATAAAATAATAATAATAATAATAATAATAATAAATATATATATATATAAATACAACTACAATAAACTGCTGAAGTCCTCATGTATTAATATTCTTCTGGATTTGTACAGTTCTGATTGTTATAATATGATTTCTTTCAGTTGCTATTGAATGTTACAAACACTTCACCAGGTTATCTTCTTGTAGTAGGATTTTTCTATGGCTAGTTTAGGTTGTTATACAGGTTGTAGATGGGTCCTCCACATTCTTGAAATGGTTAGGCCATCATTTTTGTTGAGATTTGGGTTGTGTTTGAGCATTTCACATGACTCTTTAAATTTTCTCTCAAACCAGGTTTTGGTGCGATGTAGGGAGTTGGTATTTTTCCAATCAATTCTGTGGTATGTTTGGAGTGCGTGGTCAGAAAGGCCGGTTTTCCCAAAATGGAGGTATTTAATGTGTCGTTTGTGTTCGTCTTGTCTGATTGGGATAGTTCGCCCTGTTTCCCCCTATGTATGGTATGTCACATCTGCATTGTATTTTGTATACCCCTGGGCGGGCTAGGTGTGGAAGAGGATCTTTGGAAGAACTGAGTAGGTGTCTTAACTTGTTTGGGGGTTTAAATGTGGTTTTAATGTTGTATTTGCGTAGTGTTTCTAATTTTTCAGAAATGCCTGTAACATAAAGAATGGCAATAGCATTCCTGAAATTTTTTTTGTTCTTACTGGTATCTTTATAGAGGATCTTGTGAATAGTTTTTTTACTGTATCCATTTTGTATGAATGTTTGGTTGATGATTTTGTATTCCTGATTTAGAGCTTGTTCATTAGAACAAATTGTTAGAGCCCTCTGTTTAAGGGTGATTATGATACCTAGTTTTTGTGTTGGGTGATGGTAAGAATTTTTGTGTATGTATTGGCCTGTGTGTGTAGGTTTGCGGTAAACTGAGAAGGAGAAAAAGGACAGCCAGAGGGAAGACGTGTGACAAGTGTGTCTAGGAAAGGAAGAGAGTTGCTTTTTCCATTTCAATGGTGAATTGGATACGTTTATGTTGTTTGTTTAGGTGGCTAAGGAATGTATTGAGAACTTCGCGGCCGTGGGGCCAAATGGCGAAAATATCGTCGACGTATCTGAGCCAAATTTTGGGCTTTAGACATGCTGTCTCTAGAGCACGTTGCTCAAAGTCTTCCATATAAAAGTTAGCTATGGGGGGGGACGGAAGCGGTGAGCCCATGGCTGTACCTTCTTTTTGAAGGTAAAAATTGTTTTGCCACACGAAATATTCGGAGCGGAGTACGTGAACAAAGAGGGCCGTGATGTCTTGTGGAAATATGTTCTGTATGAGCAAGATAGTGTCATTGATTGGGACATTGGTGAAAAAGGGAAGTTATATCAAAGCTGACTAATAAATCTTGGTCGTTGAGTGTAATGCTTTTAATTTTATTAATGAAATGTTGTGTATTTTTTATATAGGAAGGGGACTGGCCTACCAATTCCTTGAGTGTGGCCGCTAATTGTTTGGCTAAGTGATAATTTGGGCTGTCAATTCCTTCAACAATCGGACGTAGTGGCGTGCCTGGTTTGTGTTATTTTTGCAGGCCATAAATTCTGGGCGCGCGGGCATAATGAGGTATTAATTTTTTGTTGTTTCTTCGGGCCATGTGTAGATGGATTTGATTAATTCAGTTGTTTTCTTTTTGTTACGTTTTGTGGGATTGTAGTTTACCATTTGGTAGGTGTTGTGGTCCGATATCAAATGGTTCATTTTTTCGTTGTATGTTGTACGGTCTAAAAGGACAGTGGCATTGCTTTTATCTGTTTTCGTAATTATAATGTCTTGGTTATTTTTTAAGGATTTAAACCCCCAAACAGTTCTTCTAAAGATCCTCTTCCACACCTACACCCCTGGGTGGGGTAGGTGTGGAAGAGGATCTTTAGATCTTCTTCCACACGAACTATCCTAATCAGACAAGATTGGGACAGTTCGCCCAATCACATTAAACACAAACGACTCATTATATACCTCCATTTTGGGAAAACCGGCCTTTCTGACCACGCACTCCAAACATACCACAGAATTGATTGGAAAAATACCAACTCCCTGCATCGCACCAAAACCTGGTTTGAGAGAACATTTAATGAGTCATGTGAAATGCTCAAACACAACCCAAATCTCAAACAAAAATGATGGCCTAACCATTTCAAGAATGTGGAGGACCCATCTACAACCTGTATAACAACCTAAACTAGCCATAGAAAAATCCTACTACAAGAAGATAACCTGGTGAAGTGTTTGTAACATTCAACAGCAACGGAAAGAAATCATATTATAACAATCAGAACTGTACAAATCCAGAAGAATATTAATACATGAGGACTTTAGCAGTTTATTGTAGTTGTATTTATATAAATATTTATTATTATTATTATTATTATTTTAATTTATTTATTTTATTTTATTTTAATTTTATTTTTATCACTAGAGGTTAGTGAAAAAAGACTAATCAAAACATACATATGGAGCATTGCATTATATGGCCGTGAGGCCGGACTCTAACAAAACAAGACATGAAAAAGTTGGAGGCATTTGAACTTTGGTGTTGGAGAAAGATGATGAAAATTAGTTGGACAGAGAAGAAATGTAATGAAGAAATTCTGAATATATTCATGAAGAGCGGTCATTAATAAAACACATCAATAAGAGAAGAAAAAGCCTAATTGGACACCATTTAAGGCATGGAGAGACTGATTACAGAAATAATGGAGGGGACTGTAAAAAGAAAGAGGCCACGAGGCAGACCAAGAATTTCATATATAAATAACATAATGATTCTAACTGGCACTAAGAGTTATGAAGAGATAAAAAGCAAGTCCCAAGACAGGATGTTGTGATGTGCTGCTATATTTACCAATTTTCGGATTGATGCACCAAAGAAGAAGAGATCACTAGAGGTCAAGCTAGGAAAAAGGATTAATTAACTACGTAGATTTAGTTTACCGGTATACAGGGCTAGAGCATGTAGCTTGGTTCCTTACACACCACTTGTATCCTTCCGATGATGACCTCGATACAGGGGTCGAAACGTTAAGTTTTATTTTATTACTAATTAATTAAATAATCTGTTCAACACGTGTGTTTTTGTGTCCCTAAATTTATAAATATGAATGATAATAATAGCATTTAAATATATTAAAAATAATAAAACAAATAAAATTCGCTAATATCACTGAGTTGTTAAACACAACGCCCCCTACTATGCAAGCTCCATTCAAAATGTAATAAAATAAATCCAAATTCATTCGCTTCAAAAAAGGAGTTCAAGTGCTTAACGATTTGGATACATTTCTCTTCATACTATAGGAACAGATTATTTAATTAATTAGTAATAAAATAAAACTTAACGTTTCGACGGTATTTTTTCATTTTTATTTTGCTTTACTTCCTGATACCTTGTGCATAGCTGTTGTATTGGAATGGATGCTAAATTAACGTACCTTATGCTCATTATCAATGGGTTTCCACTTGTAATAATGAGAAAATAATCTTCATAACGGAGTATCGACTTGTTTGGAAGAGTTTTTTAACTAAATGTTTTTCATGACTTAAGAGAAATGCGATTCGTCTTGAAGTATTTAATATTTGGAACTGTTCAATATTATCAGTCAGTACCTACTTCTAGTAGATTTATTACTGTATTTAATGAAATACTGAATTAAATACCTGAATTCAATTCTGTATTTTAATACAGAATTTAATTCTTGACTTACAGTTTGGATTCCACTAGCTGGGGTAATCTTAGGACTGTTATATTTCTTGATACACTCCTTCTCTGTCTACGAATGGTTACTGAGACTTCTGGTGAGCAGGTTAGAGTTACTGCTTGTATGAACGTATTTGAATGTAGGTTTTAAAAACAGGTTTACGGCGAACGTGACTGCAAATCAATTATTATATATTGAAGCATTGCTGTAGGGATGTGACATGTGTTGTCTTTCACTTGGGATCTTAGATCTTATATTTTACCAGTACCATCAAGCATGACCTTACACGATGGTGCTGCTATAACTAGCAACACTTAAAAACTACAGCATTAATAGCATCAAATATACTTATTCTATTTTTGTTTGCAGGATGATGAAGATGGCTGAAGCTGGTCTTGATATTAAGTGGAACAATACGCTGTTTTTTAGGAAAGAGTTGCCAGTGCTTCTCAGAAAAGTTCACCCTCAAGAAAATAAATCTCTTGAAATTCAGCACATTCAAGGAGCTCTTATGTTGTTGTTTTTAGGTTATGTCCTATCGCTAACATGTCTGATGGGAGAGATTTTGTTCCGTAAATTATCTTCAGTTTGTTTCGATAAAACAACGAACAAACCGAGTTAATAATGTTGTAGTTGTAAAGCCTATCCATACATGGTTTATTGATTCTTTTCTGAAAATGTACATTTATTAAAATCTCTTGTTAAATATAGGTATTTTTTATATATTAATGGGTGGGGGTTAACGGTGTGATTCTTGGGACACCAGCGGTCATAAATTTAGTTCGAATTGCAATGAAAATAAAACTAAGAAGAAGCAATAAAAAACGGAGGAATGTTTTGCATTTTCGTCCTGATGAAATCATGACCTTTAAGAAAAGAAAATCTTATTTACAGATGTTTAAGTACAATAAATAAATTCCGTGTGATGACACAGCGTTCCCCCTTTTTACGGGAGCTCACAGTACCATCTAGTCCTCCCCTTCCTCAAGTTTTATCCGGGCTCCGGAACCGGCATAGGCTGACGAATCAGACCTATGGCTGGGTCAGTATTCCTGACTGTAATCCGTGTGTGTCCTCGGACCGGTTTGCCTGCTTGCAGGATGAAACACACCAGATAAACTGGCGGGAAAAAACCTGCTGTCCACGCCCAAGACCGGCTAACTTGGCTATGACTGAGGAAGATTTTTAATCTCCTCTCGTCGCTGAGGGGAATCGAACCTAGGACACTCCTTCCCCAGGCATATGGTTGCGAAGCGCAAAGCAACTAGGCTAACCGCGAAGTGTTTAAGTTATTGTGGTGTAGTGTTGGAAGTAGGAAAACCAAAGTCGGAGGGCACTGAAATAACTATTAGGGAAGAGCATAGAGGAACTTTCAATGAATTCAACAAGAATGATGAAGCTGGATCAAAGCCTTCTGGAAGTTAAACTTTTCATAGAGTTGATCTCAGAAGAGGACGCCTCCGCTTTGCTGATTTACATGAAATAGGAACATGGAATGTAAGAAGCATAGATCAACGAAAACTGGAACTGGTAAAGAAAAAAATGAGAAGAACTCGACTTAAGATTTTAGGAATCAGTGAAATGAGAAAGTCAGGAATTGGTCAGTTTGATACGATGATTTCATGATGTATTACTCTGGAGATTAACACCTTCGAAGACATGGAGTAGCATTCATAGTTAGAAGAGAATACAGAAAATACATTTTGGGTTACAACTCAGTGTCCGAAAGAATAATTCTAATCAGGATAAAAGCATATCCAGTGAATGTTATAATCATAAAGGTGTATACACCCGCTACAAATGCAATTGACGATGAGATCGAAGAATTTTACAGTAGATTGTAACACGTAGTATACAGTGTTGATAAAACAGATTTTCTCTTGTTATTAGGTGATTGGAATGCAAAAGTGGGAGAAAACAAAGAACGAGGCATCACTGGAAAATTTGGTTTAGGACTAAGGAACAAAGCAGGAGAAAAGATGTTGGAGTTTTGTGTTCAGAACTGTTACTTTATTCCAAACACTTTCTTTACAACACAAAAGAAAATTGAACATACGGACTTCATCAAATGGAGAATATAGAAACCAGATTGATTATATTACTGCCAGCAGAAGGCAGAAAAGCGCTATCCAATCAGCAAAAGCACCACCCGGTGCAGACTGTTGGGGGACAGATCATGATTATTACTAGCTGAAGCTAAATTGGAATTAAGGGCTAAGAAGAAACAAATTGACAGTATCAAATTTTATTTAACTCATTTAAAATAGAAGTCGGAAAAATTAACAAGTTTGGAGAAGACAAGAAGAAAATTAGAAGCACTGCGGGAAGAAACAAAATGTGTAGTCATAGAAACAGAGAATCCTCTAAGTAAAGTAACAAGAAAGAAACATTGTAAATAATTGTCAGAAAAAGCTAGTGAAATAGCAGAGGAAAGAAGAAAAATGAAACTTCAGAGTAACAAAGAAAAGGTTAGACAACTGGGTACAGATTTCTAGAGATATGCTAGGAAAGATAATCAAAAACGTCTGAACTAAAGCTGCAAGGAAATTGAAGAAAGCAGTATTATGGATAGAGCAAGAGATCCGTTTACAAAAAGAAATTATGTTACAGGGAAGTTTATCCCTAGATTAGTAGTTGTGAAAGTAATTCGTTAAAATGTGTGATGGAAGAAGCAGTGAAAAAAAACGATGGAAAGAGTATGTAGAGGATTTGTACAAGAAAGATTATAATATTGAAGGAGAATTTGAAATGAAAGAATTTGTTAAGGAACCCATGATAATGAAAAGTAAAGTGATATCAGCAATGGAACAGCTGCCAAAAGGGAAAGTTCCTGGAGCTGATGGCGTGTCAGTGGAATTGAGAGCAGCTAGGGATGAAGTAGTGAATATATTGACTGAAATTTGTCAACAGGTTTGGAAGAAAATATACTGGCCTAGAGATTGGAAAACATCATTATTTATCCCAATTCCCCCCAAAAAAATAATAAAATCCTAGAGATTGTGAGAATTACAGAACCATCGATTTAATTTCACATGCAAGTAAAGTCGTGATTAAAATGATGCAACAGAGGTTGGAACCATATGTGGATAGAGAAATACCAGAAGAGCAGGAAGGCTTTAGGAGAGGTAGAGGAACTAGAGACAAATAGCAAAAATGAGTTGGATTATGGAAAGAACAAGAGCATTTCAGAAGGAAATATTCGTCTGTTTTATTGATTATAAGAAAGCTTTTAATGTGGATCACATCAGGCTGTGGATTGCAATGAGGTAAATGGGAATATCTGTACATCTAATTCTCTTGATAACAGAACTGTGTGACAGCCAAGAAGCTTCAGTAAAAACAGTCTTTGGAGAAACACTGTTCGAGTGGAAAAAGGGGTATATGGGCTTGTATAATGTCGTCCTACTTTTTTAATATTTCTAGTGAATATATAATAAGAATGGATGATTTAGACAAAGATCCAGCTGGAATTAAGATGGTTGGTAGAAAATAATTTAAGATATGCTGATGATACAATCCTCATAGCAGAAGCTAAGGAAGTTCTGGAGAGTATGATTCTATTGGTTAAAACGGAAATTAACAAAGCTAGGATTAATTTAAACATCGGCAAAACAAACATGATGGCTTCTGGAAATTTAAATGAATTTATAATAGAGGAAGATAAAATAGAAATCGTTCAAATTTATGATTTACTGGGATCCAGAAAATCAGAAATTATGGTAAACGTGAAGATGAGCTATCATATACAAGAGAGATAAACCAAGGGGT
Source organism: Typopeltis vanoorti (assembly GCF_054136105.1). Lineage (NCBI taxonomy): Eukaryota > Metazoa > Arthropoda > Arachnida > Uropygi > Thelyphonidae > Typopeltis > Typopeltis vanoorti. The sequence goes on along the minus strand of NC_143569.1, from coordinate 73,567,372 downwards.
CCGACAGGGATGTCCCCTCTCAGCAACTCTTTTTAATATCTACTTAAATGAAATAATAATAAAATGGAGTAAACATTTACATCAAGGGATTAAACTTTCACCTACAGTTAACTTAAACACTCTCCTCTTTGCAGACGACCAAATAATAATTACAAATTCTGAAGATAACTTACAGAAAGCTATTTTAAATCTAAATGAGATATCCAAAGATTATGGTATGATAATATCAACGGAAAAATCAAAAACTATGGCCTTTAAAGGACAAGATCCAGCAAGAACTAAAATAGTATTAGATAACAAGATCTCAGAACAGGTGAATTCATTTAACTACCTGGGATGTATGATCACTTATGAAAATGAAAAAGATATAAACATAAAAATTGCAAAATATTTAAAAATAACAGGAGTAATTAACTCTATATTTAAACCAAACCTAGTTCAAAAACAAACCAGGCTAAAAGTATACAATACATTAGCCCTACCGGTCTTAATGTATGGAAGCGAAATCTGGACAATAAAACAAAAAGACAAACAAAGATTAACAACAGCAGAAATGAAGTTTATGAGAAAAACTGCAAAGTATACCCTATTTGATCACAAAAGAAACGAAGATATTATGAAAGAATTAAACCAAGAACCAGTAATAGAAAAAATTAAAAAATATAAACATAGATGGATGGAACACGTTCAAAGAATGAAAACAGAAAGATTACCAAAACAAGCCTTAAAGTACAAGCCATCAGGAAAAAGTAAACCAGGACGTCCTCATAAACGATTCAACGATGACTTCTAAGGCCGGAACAGGCCATACTAGGCCGAAATCCTTGATACGTATGATGATGATGATGATGATGATGATGTGAAGATGAAATTATAACAATGATAGTTAGGGGAGGGGGGGAAAGCTATGTTAAACCTGGCAAAAATTCTGAAAAATAGAAGTACGAAGAAGGCCAAGAAAGTTAGAAGTGTCAAAGGGTATTTCCAGTAGTGATGCATGGATTTGAAGCTGGATTATTAAGAAGAAAGACAGAGAAATAATTGATTCATTTGAATTATGGGTCTGGAGGAGACTATTAAGAATCCCACGGAACTTCAAGAATGACCAATGAGAAGGATTTAGAGAATATAAAGATAGAAGGCGATGATCGCTGAACACAAGTCAATGCACGATGAACATATTACGCGAGCCGATGAATCATTGCAATAGGCAGTTATGTTGGGGAAGATTGAGGAAATGAGAAGAAGAGGAAGAGTTAGATGGATAACATAAAGAACTTACCATCTTGAACTTACAATTACTTAAAGAAAGGACAAGAGGCCCAGTGGGATGGAGAGCATTTGTTCACAGGATCACCAAGAGTCGAAAACGAGCGAATGGCACATAACAACAGCGACAACAACAAACTGTCATACCTGAATTCATCAACTTTATCGAAAGACATTTCCCAAACTAAAATTTTCAAATGATTTCGGCAAATCAAAAGTTATATTTCCGTTATTTGCTTTAACAGAATTTTTTAGCAATAACAGAATTTCTAAAATAATACAGTAATATTGTCTTCATCTCGCCCTCTATTTTCATTGCAAGGGTGATTACGATAAGAACAAAAGTTGCTTAAATTTATTTATTATGCAGTACGATATCAAATTTTGTCAGAAGCTGAATAGGGTAAATAATTTTTTCTTAAAAGACGACAGCTAGAAAAAACTTTCTTTATTATGCAAATCGATATTAGTGTTTGAATAACGAAATACTGTTTAATTTTTTCCAATTTTTGTATTTCCATTTATTTGTTTCCAGAGAAAGTTATTTAATCATATTATTAATCTGATTAAGAGATTTCTTGAGAAGTATTACGTTGTACTTGTTCTGTATTTTTGAGAAGAATATTATGTCATTTATATAATTTGAAATTCTTTTCAATTAATTTATGTTGATATATAAGAAATATTCAACTATAATATAACATAAATAGAACAGAATAGAATGTAACTAGAATATAATATAAAATAAAAAGCTACATTTATTTTCTTGATAATTGTTTTGATTATTAAACGATCTTTTTTTTAATTCTGAAATTTTTTAAGTAAATTGTTACGTATGTTAATTCCAGGTATCAATTTATAAATATAAACTGCCATCTGGTGATAGATGGCAATGCTGTAGCCAATGAAGTTTAACTGAGGCTCGGCTGTTGCTGTTACCCCTCAGATGAGGTAGAGTCAACCCTGAGAGTTCTCAGTGACGGGGTAAGCCTGTTACTGTGTGGAACAGCTCTGAGTTAAATGATCCTTCAGGTCAGTGTTGGATTTACGTATAAGCTAAGAAAGCTACAGCTTAGGGCCTCGCAATCTGCCGGGGTTTCAAATAAAAAAACAAAATGACCAAATGATGTAATTTAAAACAGTAGGAGGCCTCTGGGTTTTGTATAGCTTAAGGCCTCAGCAAGTCTAAATCCGGCCCTGCTTCGGGTCACTCATTGTTGGGTGATCTCACGAGTTTTTTGGAGAGGTAATTTTGCACTTAATACAGGGTAGCCAATGAAGTTTTAACTGAGATTCAGCTATGCCGTTACCCCGCCATGACCACAGCTTATAGCTCAATAACATCCTATCCATACATTGTCTTCTACAGATAAGGGAATATGAAAAGCATTCTTGCTTCCCCCATCTAGTAAAAAAAAATTATAAATCTGTGTTCTGCTGCTCTATACATTCAATTTTTTAAAAATTTTCTTGTGCCTTTCGTTACAAGAGAGAGAGAGAGAGATAAAGGAGGTTAATGGAGTAATAAGTCAGTGACACTGTAACAAAAAATCTGCAACTGCTCGGTCGATCGTTGTTAGCTTTTGAAGTTGATGGATTTTGACTTAAAATTCTGCCTGGTGTACGTTCCACTAAAGATGTATGTTCAGGTAATTTGCCACTTCAAGAGTCTTCGTGTGTAGCTTCATTTTTTGTTAATATTTAAGTTTCTGTTGGTACTGGTGAAAAGCAACAAGACCTACAATATTAATTGATGCAAAACTGAGATAGATTCGATCATTTACACTATTTTTGTGGGGGGGGGGATACCCTAAATACGAGTTTTAATTCCCATCAAAAACAAGGCAGCAAGGATCGGGGGAAAGACAAAAGTAACGTGAGCGCCATCTACCCATGAGAGACAGAGACCGGCAAACATATTAGGATGCTGTCCTATGATTCCTGCGTATTCTTGTGAATGAAACCGTGTTTTCTACACATTTTACCATTCCAGTGCAAAAAGGAAACAGCTTCACGAGTTTTTATATTTTAATTTTTTTAAGAAGATCATTTGTGGACGTGCTAGTAGATCATGTCTAATTAAATATAATAACGTTTCTAAACCAAATTACCATATGTATCAGCGCTTCCCAAATTGTGGGCTACGGCCCCTTTGGGGGCCGTAGGTTTTGTTGAAAGGGGGCCGTGAAATAATGAAAACAAATTTAAAATGTTTTAAAACTAAGTATTTTTTTTCTTAAATATTTTAATTTTTCCAAAGGGTGCCCTGACATCCAGAAGTTTGGGAAGCACTGGTCTATATTATGTACACATCCGATAGCTTTGAAGTGAGGCGGATCGTTGGTTTATCTAGAGAGAGAGAGAGAGAGAGAGAGAGAGAGAGAGAGAAAGTTTCATTGCGATTGATACACAAATTAAATTCGCACAGGCAAAATGAAATGTTTAAGCACTTCTTTACGAAAAAGAGAATTTAAGTTGAGATTCAATTTGGAAAAAGAAATGCATGTGCAGAAGTAACTTAGCTCGTTTTAACAGATCCCTTTCCAATAACTCAAGAATTAAAAATTCGGAATAGCTCAGATCCAAAAGTATTGAAATTATTTAGAATACATTATCCGATGTTAGTAGATACTTACAACACTAATAAAGAAATTAGTGCAGATTACAGCTTATACAAATGACATTGATATCATGGTAAGGACCAAAGAGAAAGCAGAATAAACACTTTGGAATTAAAAAAAAATCAGCATATGAGTTAGGACAAAAATTAATTAAAAAAATCCCGTAAAATATTGATTAAAACCAGGGAGAAGAATTAATTAACTGAAATAAGTGAAAATTGGGAATTTGAAATAAAAAAAAGCGTAGAATTGAATAAAGAGGTGGGCAGTCAGTATCAATATATAAATTGCTAATCGTCCAGTTGTTGCCTAAGGACGTGAAACCCGGATATTTACGCCAAAGGGTGAGAATTCGATTTCAGCATTGAAAGGCAAAATCCACAGAAAGACATCTGGCCAGTTAAATGATAATGATCTCTAGAGAATCAGAAATAATCAACAGTTATATCAACTCTATAAAGAATCTTCAATATCTAGTTTCACCAAGTTCAAAACATTGCAATAGGCAGGATTTATTATATTTTTCGTATGAGAAATGACATTAAGTTGACTATGAATAGTAAAATTATTGGCAAAAGACCAAACGCGAAATAAGAACAATATCGCATATGATATGCGATAAGAGAATTAAAGCACTGGATGGAGAGGGTTGAAGGGAAGAAGTCCAGGACAGGATTCTGTCGCTCGAGTTGGGAGGTAGAATCAAAGAAAGAAGAAGAAGAAGAAGATGCAGACGAAACGCTATTTGAAAACATTTTATAAGACTTCCGTATTAAAAATTCGCCATGTAACTATGCGGGAATTTGAGAATTTCACTAAGATTAAATCAAACTTTAAATCTAATGTTCGGTTTAAAGGAGTTAATCTTCTGCCGTTTCAAACTTACGTCTGTTGAAAATGAGTGTTAATCTACGAAGCAGTGTGCCTGCTCTCAGGGGTTTAAAACAAGATTACTGGGGAGAGGAGAGGAGAGGAGAGGAGAGGAGAGGAGAGGAGAGAAACTGACACCGGCAAGGTTTCAAAAGTGGATAAGCTTAGGCTTGTTGGAAAAGACCTAATAAGATTCATCAACGAAGAAATTTGAAATGAGGATCTTGCACTGCGGTTTCTTTCTAACACAACTGAACACATGTTCATATTATTCAACAACCGAAAGGCCATTCTGCTATTAGCTCAAAGTATACTCAGGATTCGTGTTAGGATCAATGTTTCGTAAAGTAAAATTTCCATTAGTCTAGTTAAGTTTCGCTAATGTAAACTGAATGGTACTTGGTAATCCAATGCAGCACTTGATACTCTTTACATAAACTACAGAAATATTTCCGGCTGAGAGAATAATAAGATAATTTGCAGTGAATCAATCTCAGTTGGTTTGTTTTAATACCTAAGAAGACTTAGCCTTTATTAACATTTTCACAGGGTTTGAAAATTTTCTGTATTATTTAAATTGGGGATGATGACTTAGGCTAACTTCAGGGGACTACTGAATGACAAAAAGCACAACAGTATTATATTTCATTGACAGAGTATACATTGCAGAGGGTGGTTATGATGTATACTCGGATACAGTACGTTGTGTGCGTATGCGAGTTGCTTGCGTCAACTCTGTTTGCAAGTTGAGTATTGAAATTCCATTAAATAATGCATTTAGATTAATTATCATCCAAATTAATTAATAATTATAATTAATTAATTTATTATTAATTACTTTATAATTAATTAATGATAAATAGCTTGGTAAGAGATTGACTGTTGGAGCTCTTTTGTGATTGTTGAAATTTCAGCTGTGCTGTGAGCCTCTTCCTGAAACACACAGACGTACAGATAGCAAAACATTCATAAAAAAAAACATCATAATTAAATGAATAGAAATAGTGCTTAGAACAGGAAAGTCTTTTTTCTGAAGAACATGATTGCTTAAAAATCATCAGGGCGTTTTTTTTTTTTTTTTCATGGCTGGGTCTTAGTTATTCCTGCCTGTAATCTGTGTGTGTTCACGGGACCGGTTTGCCTGTTCTGGAGGACGAAAAACCAGAGTTTGGTGTAAAAAAATCTCCTACCTATGTATGAGACCGGCTAACTCACCTTTCATCGAAAGAGGCCAGATAAAGGTTCCTCATTACAGACGGGAATCGAACCCAGGTCTTTCCGACCAAAGGGATACCGACTGAGATACGGTGGCTCTCGTTCAGTACTAAGGAACTGGATGTGTCGAAGAGGTGTATTTTTCGTAAGCGAACTCTCGGTTGGTGCGTAAAGTATTTACTACTAAAGTATAAACTGTTTATTACCAACCAGTTCGAAACAGCTGTCAGGCCAGTGAAATTATCAAAGTGGGCTAACAGAAGGCGAATATATGGACACTTTGGCAAGCGATCATCTCACATATAAGGTCCGGCTAGGACAACTCATAAATGCCGGCGAGTATATTCCCGTAAGCTCTCTGGTCAAATTTCGTACGATACTTTCATAGTTTCCACATTCGGCTTTGAAATAATGATGAATTTAATATCCACTTGATTTATATAATTTTGTATCGCCGAACTAAAGCTTTTTTTATTTATTTATTATTCTTTTTTATTTTTAGGTTCATAGACTGTATTTGAAAGTAATCAGACGTTGTATCTACAATGAAATCTAAGTGAATTAATTGATTTACTTTATTTCGAATCGATCGTAGGACCACATTATTTGGATACTGTCTGCCGTCATACCATATGCTGTTTATAATCAGTAATAGTCTTGGACCAACTATCTCTGATTAGGTACTGGAGGAGATTGAACTCCCTCCCCCTCAGTCTCCAAAATAAGGTTAAACGGCCTCACTTACTTCCTATGGTAGAATAAAAGCCGTTAGCAGATTTTATTTACTTTATTTTGTAAATAAATTAATTCGTGTATGAACAAGTGAAAAGAGAGAGAGAATGAATGAAATGCATATAAATAAATAACTAAAATAATAAAATAAAATTATTTATTAAATACCGTATTATACACATCATGTGAAAACCTTATAATCACTGCCATGACAAAATTAGCAAGAAATAATATGAAGATTGAGGTCATCGGGAGTTCTGCAATATTCTGTTACCAGTTTTGTTCCATGAAACGTAAAATCCAGAAGACCACCAGCTGCCAGGCTACTCGCAGCAGACAGAAACAATAAAGGATCAATGCCAGTTTCTTGAAATAACGCCACATTGGATTTTCGTGAGATCCTTTGGTATGAACCGCTTCAAGCATGTTAACTAACTTTATGGAAACCTCTTGAGTGGACCTGGAAAAAATAAAAACAACGCGAAAGTAATGACACAATTTACACAAAATTTATATTGGTTTACTGAAATGGAAATAATATTATTTGGCTATTTTATTTATTGCTTCCGAAAAAGTTTATTTTTCGGGATAGATTTTATATTTTTAGATTTGTTAAGGCAGTAAAAACATACATTCGAGTGAAATATGCATAAATGCTGAAATGATTTAACCCTGGCGTCGAACTTTCAATAATAAGACTGCTGAATAACGTTATGACAGTTATGAGGATTATTAGTAGAAGCATGTTACTCTGCTGTTTCTAGTGACTTCATACGTTGCCATTGCTAGCTGTAGAATGGATTTGCGTAATAATATAATGCAATATATGATGTCACAATTTGCTTTCCTAGCAGAAAGAAGGAAAGATATGCTCAGTTAACATTAGGTACATTTTGCAAAATGGAAGGGATCTATTAGGCGGATTTGGTCTACCAATCCCCAATTTCTATAAAATCAAATAGATAATCTGTCAATCGGATAGATTGCAAAGACATAAACCTACAAAAAGTTGTTGAAATGGTCAACTACAGTATTACAATCTAGTCAGAGATAGTTTAATAAAATTTGGAACTGATTTTATTCAGTTCCAAATTTTAATACCAAACGTATGCTAGAATATACTCTTTTTTTTTTAATGAAGTTGTTTTTATTGGCAGTATTTAACAAAACAATTCAAACCGATATAATAATTTTCTAGAAGCTGAATGGAAATTTAATTTAATAAAATTGGGCAAAATAAAGTATATGTTTAAAGTACAAAAGCCAAAAATCTGATTGACTTTTTCATAAACACTGTATAACTTTTGACAATTTGTCAAATTCTTACAAACGTACTATCATTCTATAAAGTTCTTTGTATAACGCAAATTTTATCACAGATCTTAATTATTGTTATGGAAACGGTGGAAATATTGAGAGTCGAAAATTTAACTACAAACAGTTTCCAACTAAGCCTATGTACATTTGATCCCATGCGTATCCACTGCACTACTGATAAAATAAACATCTTCCTGTTTTTAATATGCCATGTCCCAATAACGACGAGGTTTAACTAAAATGTAGACAATTTACAAAAGCTGATCTTTTAACAATTGCTGGAAGATGGACACAGAGCTGTTTAAAAATGAAAACTTTAGCCAAATCAATCTACAGACTCCCTCTCTGAGAGCCCCCGAACGTTTTGGAGGAAGCTACTGGTGATGATGAGGAGGAAACGAAAAGAAAAAACAAAATGAAGAAAATGTGAATATACAATACAGCCTCTGCATATTATTCTTCTGTTTATTATTTCTTTGCATCTGCAAAAAAAATAATAAACAGACGGAAAAAGATAAAATCAAAACAAAAAAAAGGGGAAAAAAATTATATTTAAAACAAACGTACGAAGCATTGCCACCCCATATTACAAGGGACCCATCACAGACTTTTACCATAAAAAATACGATATTTTTTTCTAATAGGTTGCATATGAAGAAATGTACCGTAGCTAGCCCTCTTCCTGAAAATGCTCTTAATACCTTTTTTAAATTTTTTTTTAATTTATCAAAGAAACTTTAATTCATAAGACATGAAAAGACGATATTTGGAGGCGGAAAGCAAACAGGCAGAAATATAGCTTGTTAATGTTCTTACGGTTACTGCTGGTTTTTAAATTGGGTTCTATGTAACTAAAACCACGAAGCCAGTGACTTGGTCTTCCAAGCGGCAGACCAAGAATCTCCTATATAAACAACAATAATAATTGAAGCTAAAAGCTGAAGAAATCTAAAGAGGACAAGATAGATCTCATTGACGCACTGCTGCCATCAACGAATCTTCCGATTGATGTACTCAAGCAGTACAAAATAATTTAATATCACAGATGCGCTACAATTTGTTCTTCAGCAAGTATTAGTGCATTTATCATTCTGTATGCCATTGAATCGGCATCATTTTTAAAGGAGAATTTACTAGTAATAATATACGAATTAGAATGAGATAGTAGCAATAATAAATTAAAGACTTAATTCTGTTAGTCAAGTAAATAATAGTTTAATATCCGACGTTTCACTGACTAATATCTGTCAGCATTTTCAAAGGATACACTAGTAAGCAATAGAAAGTAACAAAAACTAGGAAACTAACCGACAATTATAAAAATTATATAAAGTTATCACTGTGTATGTGATAACAATACGATACAATACGCCTGTCGCAAGTACAACGTTTTATTTGTTGAGATATTTATTGTAATTTTCATGAAAGTTCATTTCTTTTAGGTTAACTGATCTGATTAGAGTTTTCCATATATCTGGTAGGATTAGGCCTCGATTCTTATTTAAGTTACCAGTTGAACCGGTGACTGTACCAGCTTCTTTGAATGTTCTGGAATGGTAGTTCTCTTCTATGTAGGACATGACTCATATCCCATTCAATATTGTGGTTGGTAGAGGCAAATTGGGAAGAAAGGCCTGATATGTCTTGTCTGTTATTCCTTACATAGCCTATGTGGTCTTTCTTTCTTTCTTGTTTCAAAACTTCTAGATGTCTGTCCGATGTAATTGATGCCGCATGAACAGGGTATGCTATAAATTCCAGAGTATTTGTAGAAAGGATGGCTATCTTTCGGTCATCTTAAAAACTTTTAAATGGTCTCAATAGGTTTGAAGGTTACTTTGATTTTATATGGTTTTAGAAGAAGAGCTAATTTTTTGGATATGGTACAAACAAATGGAATTGTTATAGAGCTGATGTATTGGGTTTCATCTCGTTGTCTTTGTGGTATGTGATTGAATAGATCTCTGGATATTTTCATTAATTCTTTTTAAGTCGCCAGGGTCTGTGGTATAGCTCTTTTTTTTAAGCATATGGATAATGCTGAGTTTCTGGGATATGTGGTGATACGAGTCGAAATGGAGGTAGCGTACAGGGTTGGTAGGTTTTCTATATACCGACAGTTTGATGCTATTGTCAGTTTGTTTCTTAATAAGAACGTCTAGGAATGGAAGTTTATTATCTTTTTCTAGTTCCAATGTGAACATGATAGTTTTGTGGAAACCATTAATTTTGTTTAGATAATCTATTAGTTCTTCTTTTTTGTGATTCCAAATGATGAAGATATCGCCAACATTACTCTGATATTAAAACCATATAATATCAGAGTAACCTTCGTACCTGTTGAGACTATTCAAAAGTTTATAAGATCCCCGAAAGATAGCCATCCTTTCTACAAATACTCTACAATTTACAGCATACCCTGTTCATGATGCATCAATTACATCGGACAGACATCTAGAAGTTTTGAAACAAGAAAGATAGAACACGTAGGCTATGTAAGGAATATTGTATAGTATTGTATCACGTGTCGTATTGTTATCACGCACAGTGATAACTTTATATAATTTTTAGAATTGTCGGTTAGTTTCCTAGTTTTTCTTACTTTCTATTGCTTACCAGTGTATCCTTTGAAAATGCTGACAGATATTAGTCAGTGAAACTAGTCGGATATTAAACTATTATTTACTTGACTAACATACAGAATTAAGTCTTTAATTTATTAATACTAGCGGTCAAGAAAAAGATCATAATATGAAAGTTAGTAGCAAGTTCAAGATCATAGATGTTTCAGCATAGAACTTGCATGCATACTACAATTTTGTTTTGTTGTTGTTTCCTTTTTTGCATAAAAATTGTTTTTAAATTCACCTGGTCAGTTTGTCGAAATGAAATATACATATATATATATATATATATATATTTTTTTTTTTTTTTTTTTCTGTGAGTTCAATACATCTCATCATCGGCCTATGGAATAAGATAGGTGCTGAGATTCAGCAAATAGTAGGAGAGGAAAAGAAAAAAGATAGAGATGTATAGTGGTAGAGTAGAGAAAAGAGGCCTCAGCTGACCTGTTTTAGCTGTTGATCCCCCCCCCTCAGGGGTGCTTCTAAAACGGTCGTTGATTTTTCACTTTAAAAAAGGAAAAATCCTCAAAAGGAAACATGTAACAGACTGGGAGAACTTAACAATAATGAAACAAGGCAAAAGAGAACTTGAAATTTGCAGAGGATCTTGACTATTGACTGAGACAACTGAAGGGGGAAGAAGAACCTGGCCTGAGTGATGCAGCTTACAGGGAGCTGCACCGCCTCCTGTGTGAACTAAAAAAAAAAAAAAATCGTGAATCTAAAGAAGTCAACGGGGGGTTAGTGTGCTTTCGGTAAGTAGGGCAAGGTTTAATTCTCCCTACTTCCGTTTGTTATGGGCTGTCAGGATTTGTTCAGCCACCTTACTTCCCTTGGCCAAGTCTAACATGCAGAGAGTTCTGAAAAACACCACTGCCACCTCACCTTCTATGTCTAGAACTCCCCGTACCTGCTCAGGAGTGACGTCACTTATGTCTTCTATGAAAAGGTCGCCCCATTTAGCACTGACAACCTTAGGACCTTTTTTCCCTGTGAGGAGGAATACAGGTTCTCCTATTTTTCCCATTGCCTTTTTAAATTTGTCTGCCAGCTCGGAGATGTCCCTTAGGAGATACCTTAGAGTCTCCCCCGTAATATTTATTAATGAAATTTTTATTAGTAGAACAGAGACTAACTTTCATTAATAAATATTAAATTTTTTTAAAGGTGTACTGGTAAACTATAATTTATTCGTTTTGTCTAAAGTAAAATTTCCAGATATACATTACTTTACAGTTTATATAAATAATTCTAAATGATTTCTAAATATATTTAGTTAATTTATTTAAAAAGTTTTGTTTTATGAGTTTAGGTGTAAAATGAAAAAATAAAAAACTTAAACGTGTAGACTCATTTTATGTTGTTCAGCCATACACGGACATAAAGGGAAAGTTATGCATTGCAATAACTTCGTTCTGGCAGAACGAATTTAATGAAAGATAGCATTTTGGATGTAGAAAACAATTTGTTCATGTGATTTAACTTCGGTATCAATCAGAACACTTTGCCATTAAAATGACCCAACTAAAACGAAATAGGAAAAAAATAAGTGATCAATCTGTAGTGACAAAATTTAATCGAAACTGAAAGCAACTCTTATACTTATTTGAATAAAATGGTTTAATACGGAGGCTATTCAATAAGTTATAAGACTATATTTATACAGAAATCAGATTACCTTTAATCGTCATCATTTACATGGTCTTTTTCGAAGTAACTACCGTGAGACGCGATGCATTTGTCCCAACGTTGCGTCCACTTCTTAAACACATGTGAAAGTTCGTTTTTTGAGAGTTCTTTCAAAACCGCTCCCGCAGCTTTTACACATGCTTTGTTGCTTTCGAAATGGCGGCCTCTTAGTGGTTTCTTGAGCTGAGGAAACAACCAGAAATCGCGTGGTGCGAGATCAGGACTGTATGGAGGGTGTGGTAGGATATCTGTGTTGTTCTTCTGCAAAACGTCCACTACACCACCAGCAATATGTGGCCTTGCATTATCGTGGTGCAATAAGAAGCCATTCTTCAGCAATGGACACTTCCTTTTTGACGTGCTGTACCATTGTCCGTAAAACATCCGCATAGTATGAGCCGTTTACAGTATTCCCGGGTTCTACAGCGTGTTGGTAAACAATGCCTTCGTAGTCAAAAAAACATTATGGTCATAACTTTACCAGCCGATTTTACAGTTTTTGCTTTCTTGGGGGTAGGCGAAGACAGATGCTTCCATTCACTGCTTTGTTGTTTCATTGTAGGGTCATAGTGATACAACCAAGCTTCATCTGCTGTAATGATGCGTTTTAAGAAGTTGTCGCCTTCTTGTTCCAGTCTTTCTTTCCATTCTGTGCACACATCCACTCGATGCTGCATTTGTTCCGGTGTCAAGAGTCTGGGAATCCATCGGGCGCAAACACGTTTCAATCCCAAATGTTCAGCCATGATTAAGTGAGCACTTCCCGCAGAAATATTCAGGACAACATGCAGCTGGCGTACTGTAATTCTGCGATACTCCTTGAAGATAATCGGTGCTGTGTTGATCATTGTCTCTGTGATGGACATTGAAGGTCTTCCCTCACGTTCAAGATCTTCCACATTTTGCCTTCCTTCCTTAAAAGTTTTATGCCAAAAAGCGAAAAACACTTTCTCTCGACATTGCTTAATCGTAAAAAGCCTTGTGTATCATGTTAAATCTAGATCAGCGTTTCCCAAACTTTTCCGACGAAGGAACACTTCACAAATCCTGAAATTTTCACGGAACATCTTGGTTATTTAGTAATGTATTAATTAATAATTAATTGTTAATTTACCTGATTTTTAATTAATTAATAATTGATCATTAATTATTGATTAATTAAACATAAACGTCATTAAATTAATTTGTGCTGTTTTTTATTGACATGTCCCATTGTGATCACCAAATATTTATAATATTATTATAAGTACTTACGAGTAAATGCAGACTTTTTCTCCTGGGTGCTGGTAGTTTTCCCCTCCATTTGAACATCCTGTAGATCGCTTTGTAGGCTGGTGGTGGATGACTCATTATCTGTTGCGTCACAAATACCTTCAATAAGAGATTTCTTAATACCCAAATTAAATAATGTCCCTTGTCTGTTATTCATATTAAAATTTAAATCTGCAGGCCTATTACTTTTAAAAAATCACGGCACTACGGTTTCGAAACTTTCATCCTACTTGCGAAGAAAGTATTCAGCATTACTAGATTTGAGAACCGGATGCACACTACCATGATCTTCTATTTTAGTGGAAAAAATTTTTCTTTATACTTCTTTGCTGATTAGTCGCTAACATTTGCAACACAGATGTTATTTCTTTCAGTTTTGAGAACAGAGGATACGCCTCCCATTGTTGTAATCGGCTTGCAGGCAATTTTTATGATAGATCATGAAGAGCGGTACGGTATTCTCTTTCCCCATTGTGAAAAGGTTTCGATGTGTGAAAATTAACGATAATTCATTAATACTTCCACGTTTAAAAATACACGGTTTGATCACTAACATTTGCTATACCGATGTTATTAGGCGTTCTGAATCTGAGCTTTTCAACATATTCACGAATATTATTCTCCTCAGAATATTTCCACTATAAAATATTTATTCATGAAAAATGCTTAGAAAACTAAAATGACAAATTCGTCTTGCAGAACAACACAGAACAACGTCTTGGAGAACGTCTTGCAGAACAACACAGTTTGGAAAACTCTGTTCTAGATCAATGGAGACTCAACGTCAAATAATGAAGCGTAATAGTCTCGCTAGTTTACTAGTTTCATATAAATCAAATAATGGTGTATTATTTAAAATAAAGTTCAGTTAAAAAGCTTTAAAAAGTTTACAAATTTTTTTTAGAATTCAATTTACAATTATACTTTATTTAATTTTTTTAATAAAATTTCACCCCCCACCCTTTCTGATCTGCAGTGAGTAATTCGGTAGGATAAATATGTAATGAAAGCTCCACCCTACTTGTCGTTTGTGCTACTGGCGCCGACATGGTTCAGCAGTTTTATGCCTTCTCCCAAACGTTCGCTCGCATCCCACACGACAGTGATATTTTCTATATCCCAGAGCATGTGTAGCTCAGCGGATGTGGCGTTTGCACACCGCCGCGCTTGGCCGCACGAAGGAAGACTTGGTTTCGAGTCTAGTCGGCGACTAGAGGAAATTTTTCTAAGCCTTTTTTCGACCGGTTCCCGAGTTAGTCGATCTCTGGCACGGGCAAGCGGGTTTTTCCTCCAGGAAACTCGGGTTTGACCGTTTCGTTCTACGGTCAAGAAAATCGACCGTAGAACCCACATTATTTCAGACATTAAATATATTGTGTTAGGGTTAGGGACCACGAGATGGCGGCACATTTGAGCCGTCTCTCTTCACTGTGTACCGCTTAATTAGTGATAGCCTTGGGCCATCTATCTCTGATTGGTACCAGTGGGGATTGAACTGCCCACTCAGTCTCCAAAAGTTAGATAGGGCTAAATGGCCTCGCCTACCCCAGTATACGGGAATAACAAGGCGTTAGCTTATTTTTTTTAGCTGAATATTTTTAAATATTTCATGTTAGAGGATATAAATTTCAAATCGTAGCTGTTGAACAGAATAAATATCATCTGCTAACAGAAGAAACTAATATATATATATATATATTACGTAGATAGCACACGCCTATGCAAAACGTTATATTCCTAAAAACTCAACCGTCAAGTTTTTCAAGTTTCATTGTATTTGGCTATATATAGGATCTTTGATAGCCTCATTAAATATTACTAAACTGCATATGTTAACATACCCGTTTTTTTTTTTTTAGAAATATTTTCTAAATGAAATTTTTTTTTAGTTTCTTGTGTGTAAACAGGAGATAATCAATCGTTCACTTCTTTATTTCGTCAGAGTGTGTCTGAAACGCTATACTTCAGTGTGTATGTGTGTGTGTGTGTAGACCCGATTGTTGCAGCACAGTCGGATTCGTGCTTTGGATTAAAATCACCATAATTTAATCACATTAATTGGTAATTTTATCAATGGTACATTTAATTCTGGGAATTATATTTTAATTACTTTGTGTTACATTCACTTCAAAATTATTAAGGGGTAATTTCTATCCTAGACATTTAATATCTATTATAGAAGAATGAAGAGGATACTAGCAGAAGGAGTTGGATTTAATCGGTATCCGGAGAGTTCATCGAAAAGGCAATGAATCGAATGAACAATTCATCGAATGACAATTTGTTCAATGAATTGTCGTTTTTTTTCTATGAACGCAATTCACATAAAAAAAAAATCATCGAAAATTTTAACTTTTCGAAAATGTTATGATAAAAACGATCCATATAGAACAAATACTGAACCGTACAGAGTGAGATGGCAATGCTACTTTAATAGGGAACAATTAAAGAACAGTATCGTTTCCTATTGTCTTTCTTGTCCGATAACTGTTTCATGTCTGTTCACAGGACTGATTTGCCTGTTTCCGGGAGGAAAAGCCCAGCCTATGCAGACGCCATTATTATTATTGTTACTAGTAGTACAGTAATATGCGACTTCAATACACCTATTATTATGGGATGAATTTTATTCATCCCATAATAGTTCAAATAGTATTGTTATGGGATGAACAAAAGTTTCAAATAACGAATCTGATTCCTATTTGAAACTTTTACAAGAAAATGTCGAACCGTTCCAGTTTTCAGTTCAGCTATATTCTGGCTAGCAAAGAAATAAGGTGCCGAAATTATGTATTACAATAACTCTCTGACTTAGCGGAATTAGTAGAAGTTGT
Source organism: Typopeltis vanoorti (assembly GCF_054136105.1). Lineage (NCBI taxonomy): Eukaryota > Metazoa > Arthropoda > Arachnida > Uropygi > Thelyphonidae > Typopeltis > Typopeltis vanoorti. The sequence continues at coordinate 73,550,926 of NC_143569.1, read as the reverse complement.
CGGTACAAGAAACTGTCTGCACGGTTCCATTTTTGTTCTAAATGGATCGCTTTTATCATAACATTTTCGAAAAAAACGTTTCGAAATGATATTAACAATTCCGCTTTGGCTGGATCAGTTTAATGAAGTTTTAATAAAAATTTTCGGTGAATTGTTTTTTCGCTGAATTGCATTTTCGACGAATTGTCGTTCAATGAATTGTTCATTCGATGAACTGTTTTTCCGATGAATTTTCATGGAACCATTTAATCTGTAAGAGAGAGAGAGAGAGAGAGATTAATAGAAATACGGTATTACTAGTAACTATTCTAGCTAGAAAAGTAATTGTGAGGTTCTTTATGCTGTTTTGGACTCGTGTGTGTCTCGATGAGTCGTACGTGTCACAATCCTCTGCTTGGTGGATGAGAATTTTACAGCCGCTCGTGAAAGATATTTGAATATCGAAAAAGCAGCCTCAAGAACCATTGTGCATTGAACGCCATGCACTTATCATTCTGCATGCCTTTCTTGTTGTTGTTTTCCATCCGATTTCACGGTGTGATCTCAGGCTGGTGAACCACGATGTCCCAACTGGTCTAATCACCGTTCTGTACGGAAAAATAAGTCTCTGACTCCCTGGTGATCTCTTTCTCTCTCTTAATAATAATAATAATAAAAGCTTGTTCGGTGTGATTAGCAACCAGAGTCGGTTACACAGGGGATGTAGTTGTCTCTTTGCTTTCGAATAGTACAAATCAGTCTGCTAGTAACGGATAACGCAAAGGTTGCAATCTTCCTGACTTAGTTTGAGAACTGCAATCTGCAATTGTGGAACTTGCATCCTCCGAAGACAACGTGGTTGGCGGTTGTATACTGTTAGAGACGAAGCATTTCGTTTCATGACTCCAAACAGATTGCCCTTTCGCCCCACACTGCAAATTATTACGATGATCCTGTATCAGATCGGAATATTAAACTGTTAAATGTTCGTGGCCTTCTTATTCTATTGTGCTATTCTATTTTCACGTAGTTCTCTTCCCGGGGACAAGATTTTTATTTTTATTTTGTTATGTTGCTTCCACCTACGAAAGGTTCTATCCAACTCATAGTATAATTTGTACTGAGGGGATTAAGGATTATTTTCTGTTTTTTTATCACTTTTATTTATTTTTTGCATTTTTAAATTATTTTTTTTCCATAGTCTAGAATCTTGCTCTAGAGACCAAACATTTCAAGCCACTAAAGGCCTCCAGTAAGCGGGACAGTGTTCTCACACTGGACAAATTTCTTCTGGAGGACAATCATACTTTGCAAAAGTGACTGCTACGTGATTTTCTTGGTTCAAAACTGGATTGTCGATTTTTTTTTTTTTTTCTTAGAGTCGATAGTCAGAACGAGGGTATGTACTTGAGGAGAGCGAGAGAGGCGGGTAGCTTCCATCAGTTTATCATCCGTAGAGAGTGTGGAGGATTTTCATGCTATGAATCGAGGCGAAGCAGAAGTCTTTGAGCTAAGATCATCAATCGTATCTGTCTGTATTGTGCGATATTTGGAACATTGTGACCGTGATGTAATGCGTAGGTTTCCCTTTTTTCTACGAACAAAGCTTAGCTCAGCTTTGTTTGTGTATAGCATTTTCGCTAAATTAGTTTCCAATAGTTTAGTCAGTATCGACGATTCTCTTTGGTTGGAAATACTTAAGTTCGAATCCCGTCGAGCAAGCGAAGAATCTTTATAGGCTTTTAACATAAAGGTGAGTTAGTCCGTCTCATACAGAAGTGAAAGAGGTCAAGAAACTCAGGTTCTTCCTCCCCAAACCGGTAAGAAGAAGAACACACGCAATTTATTAACAGAATACGTGACCTCAGAGCCCTTAGTTGCTTTGGCCGTAATTTCTAAAAACAAGAGTTCGTCATCAGTCGTAATCCAGCTGGAAACAAACCACCTCTCGGAAGGAGTGGATTATGGCTGTTTAAAAGAATTCTACGCATGCGCCCTTTCTTCATTCGTACTCTGATTCATCGAACAATCGCGAGGTGATATTCATTTGTTTAAAACCACTTAGGACAGTTTTGTCCAAACGCGTACGACTTGTGTCCAAATCCGAACTTTCAAACCGGCTTACTAATTCAGATTGAAATTTCAAGTTTCTTTTCGCAATAAACTTTAAATATATTTCTGTGGATAAAATCAATATCAAGTTACACATCAGTGCTTTCCTTATGTAAATATTGTAATAAAGACCTGGGTTCGATTCCTGTTAGTGATGTCAGGAACCTTATCTATCCCCCCACACACACACACACACTTACCGCAACATTTTTCTGTACATTGAAAAATCCGCCTAGAATTGGCTGACGAGCAAAGATTCCCAAGCTTAATAAATAACATAAAATATAACAAAAACCAATAGACAATCCGATAGATTTTTCATTTAAAAACAAATCAGCATAGTTTTTGCTAACTTCAGTTGAGGTCTTTCATTAAGTAAAAAACTAACTGGTGTGCTAGATATATCAAGCGTATGATAGAATGAACAAAAAAATCTTTAAATCTCTAAGGAATTTGATTTAAAATTAGAGTTAACATAAAAGTCTTTATTAAAATTTTAGTTCTTTGTAATTTTATTTTGTTTAATTTAAAATGAAAAAAGCCAATTAAGGAGGCCATTTGTTAAAATGGGCAGTTTATGATTGTGTCTATTCGTTAATTATCACGATTTCAAGTACATCGTTTAATATTTTAGTGAAGGCATAATGACACAGGAGATAATCTTTAACATATGGCAACAAATGGTGTACTTTTTATGATTTCTACCAGAAAATTCATAAAAAAAATACTCTTGAAAGTGCACGCGCATTACTGTATGTAAATTGTCGATCTGCAGCAGGTGGGACAGATGCTTGGATCTACAGAGGTTAGCCTATTATCCGGGGTACGGCGCCACTGCATCAGCATGACGCGATTTCCCTTTTACCGGAAAATCTTAAAGCACAGAAATAATAATTAGCGAATGATAATAACAGCAGTCGTGAGTCCCATGTGGATAGTACGGAAACAACTTATGAAACCAACACGAAGCTAGTGGTTTCTACTTCTTTCAAGTATCAGTTGGTGATGAATTTTTGTCCATAGCAAATGTACAAGACTAGAGAGTGATATTTTGATATCCTTTTAAGCACTTTTGACTCGAACTAATTTGAATTATATGAGAAGAGATCGTTGGGTTATATACAACCACACAAAATGCATCATCTAACTACAGAATGAGACCCAACTATAAGGACAGTAATGGTTATTTACTAGAGGTGTTGGTAATTGTATTCTTATTGCACACTGATACTATAAATGCGTTTAGTTTTTCATGATCTAATCGGAAAATCTAATTTATTTGCCACCAAATCTTCTGACAATAAGATTCATTTTGTAATTTGGGTAAAGTAATCCATTTATTTATTTGATGTTCAATATCTGAAATATAACTTATAACATTAAGTATTAATAACTTTAAGTTATTTTTGCGATATCATAAAACCGTCTTTTATTCATTAAGTAGGAATAATTATAGCGTTTACTTTATAATATAGTTAAATAAATACAGTTAATATACTTAATATAGTTAAATAAATAAAGTGTGATTAGTGACCATATACGTATTAAGTATGTGGATGTGGGGGAAGGGAGTCAATGTAAGACTAGGGGGACAGCATGGTTTTGTGAAGGGTAGATCATAGCACAGCGTTCTATAACACAGCGACGGCTGAACTGGATAAGGGTAACGGGTTTACAGTGATTCTACTGGACCTTGCTAAAGCCTTTGATAGGATACCACATGGAATTCTAATCAGTAAACTGCAGCATATGGGGATGGATATAGGGTTGGTGAGATGGATAGGAGGGTGGTTGATGGAGAGATATCAGAGAGTGGTTTATTCAGGAGTAGAGTCCAAAAGACGGCCTGTGACTAGTGGTGTGCTGCAGGGTTCTGTTCGTCGACCACTACTGTTTAATTTGTTCATTAACGATATAGGGAAGGATCTGAGAGGAACTGTGCATTTGTTTGCGGACGATGCAAAGGAGGGTAGAGCAATAGTGACTGCTCAGGATGTCAAAATTTTACAGGATGATTTGGATAGTTTGAAGGACTGGGCTAAGGAGAATGGATGTCAATTTAATGTGGAAAAATGTAAGGTTTTGCACTTTGGGATGAAAAGATTAGCACTTCAACTCCCTATCCACCAACACTCCCAAGGATTTGGGAGTGCTGGTGGATAGGGAGTTGAAGTTTAGGGGATACATCGCAAAACTGGCAAAAAACAGCTCATCAAATCATTTGGTTGCTGAAAAACACTTTAACGAGCAGAGACAAACAGGTTTTTGTTCCTCTATATCGAGCCTTGATAAGACTCCATCTAGACTACTGTGCCCAGATATGGGCGTCAGGGTTTCTTCTTGATGGGGAGGAGGTGGAGAGGATCCAGAGATGAGTGACCAAGATGATAGCAGGACTATGGAATGAACATTATGAGAACAGGTTGAAGATTTGTGGGCTGCAGAAATTGGTTGATAGGCGAAAAAGGGGTGATATGATTGAGACGTTCAAATTACTGAAGAGTTTCTATAAGATTAATTCTGAAGATATTTTTGAGAATAGGACTAGTAGGGAGGACTAGGGGCCATCAATGGAAGCTTGGTAAGAGTGTGGTTAGCAAGGGTGTTAGAGCTAGGTTTTTTACTTGGAGAGTGGTAAATGAGTGGAATAAGCTGCCAGAGTATGTTGTGGGTGCAATGACTGTAAATGAGTTCAAGATGAAGTATGTTAGATACTGTGTGAATGTTGAATAATTGTTCTTGACATGATGTTCGGCCTCCCTCGATGAGTCTAAGGACTCCTTGGAGTTGCCCGTAATAATAATAATAATAATAGTTTTTATATGTACCTTCCTACTATCAAGACACTCACGAAATTTAATGAACATAATCCAAAATAAATAATTCTACTTTTATAAAATCTATAAATTTTCCAAGTGCCTCGGTACACAGTTGGTAGTGACCATTCCCATTTATTTGGGAAAAAATGTAGGTTCGAATCCTGTCGTATGCGAGGAATAATCCTGATAAAAGGTTTTCAATATATATGGAAAGGTCAAGAATTTTCTTCCTTTTTTATCCCACAAGGCGAGTAAACCGACCAGACCGCAAACAGGATTAACCTCGCTGTCCTACAGATTAATTTAGTTTATCCGAAGTCGTCAAGTTACTCGTTGAGATGCCAGCGAGCCTAAAACATTAATGGGAAGTGGAATACGAATGGACAATTTCTACTAACGAATCTTTTCTACTACTTGTCAGTGAAGAAGATAATTATGCTACTCCAAAATTCGGAACAAATTCGTACAAAGTAGATTTCGAATTTTGGAGTATTATTTTGGAGTTATCTTACGCTCTTCTAGAATTATCATTTTTGACGTATCTTATGTGTAGAACATTCAGATCACCATTAAATTATAACAATTTCAAAAACAGGCATATTGCTTAGCGCCACCTATACCGTTCTCTTTTTCAAGGATTCTATAATTATTGCTACGCTTTGTTTCCCAGTTTCGAGTTTCGTTTTTATCTGAAAATAACCGAAATAGCAAATTATTAATATATGGATGAATTCATTAGAGTTTTATATGTAAAAATAATAAAGGTTTCCTTTCTTTAGAAAGGAAAACGATATAAAGAATATATTTGTTTTGCAATTAATCATAATAATGATTAATCAAAAACGCCACTTTTTTTTGAGCTACATATAGAAAGTTATACCTTTTGTAAAATAAATGCGGATTTTTTGCCATCAGAAATAGGAGATAAGTAAATATTATAAAAAATGGTGAATTTATTTTATGTAATATTATATTAAATATTTAATGCTTTTAATCAAACATACAAAATGTGATGTTTCAGATCATCAGCATACTCTTTATTTTATTTTATTATTATTAAATGAAAATTTCAACATGAATTTCAGGCATAACTACCCTGTGTGGTGACGGGATAAGAATATCCCTACTGTAGCCCATGCATCTCGTACGAGGCGACTAAACTTGGTACCCAGGGAGGGAAATGGATGGCAGTGCTGTAGCCAATGAAGTTTTAACTGGGGCTCGACTATTGCTGTTACCCTCCTGCCATGATCAGAGCTTATAACCCTATATTACCCCATCCATACACTTTCTTCTATAGATAACGGGGAATATGAAAAGCATTTTTGCTTCACCCATCTAGCCAAAAAAAAAAAAAAAAAAACAGATACAACTGAAGTTAACACAGCGGGCTGTTGGATAATCTAGAACAGAGGTCGGCAATCTTTTTAATATAAAGAGCGCAATATAAATTTTGAAAATTACGGAGGGCTCATGACACAGGCATTTTTTCTCTCATTTCAGGCTTAGAGATTCTATGATTAGTTGTTTTTAAGAAAAAATGAATTTCAAATTTTAACATTATTTTATTTAACTCTCTCCATTATAAAGATTAAAAATATCTTTGTAAACAAAGTATTTTATATTTGAACTGATATTGAACACACATACTAAAAAACAAAGAGTTCTAACAGCGTTGAAAAGTGGCGTGAAGGGTAGTGAAAAAAGGCTGCATTGATAACTAGATGCCGTCAACAACTCAAACCACAAATATTTAATGTCGATGAAACCGGCCTTTTTTGGAAGCGAATACCTTCCAAAACTTTTCTGGCCAAATTAGAGAATTCTCAGCCTGGTTATAAAGTCTCAAAGTCGAATGAAATTACTGCTAGCAATATGCGAGCCGTTCGTAAGCATATTCTTCCACATTGTGCAAATGATTTTAGAGGCTTTTCATATGAATATAAGTTAATTAATTCTTATTCTGAGAAATTAAGTGATTCCGACCTGTTAAATTTAGATGCGCAATGGGAAATCGTGAAGAATATGAAGAAATTTAATTTTTGACAAGCTCAAAGAAATTTCGCAGAAACAATTTGAAAATATTTTTCGTACAATCGAAGTTTTTAAGCAGCATTGCTTAGAGGCTGACCCTGATGAAGAGAGAAGCAATAAAATTTGCAAAAGAGACAATAGGACCATTCCGTAAGTTGTATGAAAAAAAAAAAAAAAAAGGAAAAAAAAGAGAATGCCCGCCAAACTACGTCAGCTCAATTTTTTTGTTAAGAAGCAGAATAATAAATTTATATTCTGAACATGTTTTATTATCTTTCAGCTTCATGTTTTTCCTTTAACTAGGCTCTGAGGCATACGTAATTCTTTTATTAAAAAAAAAAAAAAAATTGAGGAACGAATTATACTTTTCCCATAGGTTATTATATTCGATTAGTGCGTTTCCGATTAATGCGCCTGTTTTAAAGAACGCGTTAGGCGCATTAATCGAGGGATTGCTGTACTTTATTTAATGATTCATTTTTAAAATTTTTTATTTATTGTTTTTTATTTCATGTAAGAGAAAGTGAAGAACTTAATCTGTGAGACACAAGATATCATTTGTATCGAATTTCTGGAGATTTCAAACATTCAGGTAGAAAAAAACCTAAAAATGCTATATATATATATATATATATATATATATATTTTTTTTTTTTATTATTTTATTTTATTTTTTTTTTCTTGGAGGTCCACTGTCAATCTTAAAGCTTTAAATGTAATATTGTCATTTCTCAAACGGTGGAATCAAAATCCATTAATTTTCCTATATTTTAAACGAATGCACGGTGTATCGGTATCTTATTTTTTCCAAATATAAAACAAAAATGGCTAGCAGTCAGTTAATAAGCTTACTAAATAACAAGATTATTAATTTTTAAATGTCCAAAAAAAAAAAAATGTTAAAGCGCGCGAAATGAAATAAAAGTAAATAAAAATAAAAATAAAATAAAATAAAAATAAATAAAATAAAAATAAAATGAAATAAATACAATAAAATAAACAAACACAATAATACTTTCCAGTCCGATTTTGGTCATTTCTTATTCGAGCAATAAATTAAATATGACGAACGCACGTGTAATTCTGTGACTTTCATCTCTTAATGGGTGTGTACGTAGCATATGTGCTTCCTGGAAGAATTTCCGTATTAACAGAAACAGACCTCCAGGTAAATGCTGTGTCGGAGAGATATCCTGCAATAAAGCAGCTGTTTGTGAACACCTCTGTTGCTGGAGATCAGAGAACATGCGTCAGTATATATTAGTAAAATTTTGATGGCATTAATACTATTTGAATATACACTATTTGAATTTTAATTAATCATTGTCAACAAAGGTAAATCTTATTGTCTATTAAATATGCATACAGAAAATAGGCTCGAGTTAAGTCTTCTAGAGCTTAATATAATAAATAATTTAGCTCTCATTTCCCTTTAAATGATTATAATCTAGCATGTTTAAATTAAATATTGTCAAATCCCCCACTCATTTTTTTTAAGGCTTGACAACAATCCTGAAACGAAATATTTGATATTTGAACGCGTTGTACAAATTTACAAAAGCTAGTTGGCGAGTTTGTACAAAGTTTAAGTCGTATTAAGTGTCCACAGACAGGTTTGTCTCATTATACGAGAGAAAAACCAAAACGACAACTCCTGGAAAAATAAAAATAAAGTAATAAATAAATAAACAATTTTCCACCATCTAGCTAATTCCGTCTCTGATAATAAACCATGAATGAGAAATTACAAAGTAGGAACAAAAGTGCTTGGAAAAACACTAGAAATATTAAAAATCGTAGGTACGTGTAACACTAAGGCTACTAACATAGTTACAAAGGCGTCTGATTGTTCGATGTTATATCAATAATTTGCTCCGTAAATTGTCTGGCCCTTCCAAAGATAATTGCCACATCAGATGTAAAATAATCGAAGAAGGGAAAAGACACCGTAGTTTAAAACATTCCTACAAATAAAAGGAAGAAGATGGCAAATAGAGATCATGGAATTCTGAAAAAGGGGGTCTCCCAAAGAGAAATGACTGCAGTTCCCTGTGCAATGAGATCAACCCGCAAAATAAATAAATAAATAAATTGTCAGTGACCAGCCTATTAAGGCTTCTAATATTATTGTGCGTTTACCAAACTCTGTGTTTATATTAAATAAATTCTATCACACATTCTATTCCCAAAGGGAATAGAATCCTGAATCCCTTTAACCCTAAGTAACCTTTTTTGAAGATCGATGGACAGCCGATCTTCAGCTAACACTGATAGCAGACAGAAACCGAAATATTACGAAAACCATTGATCTTCCACAGATTATTTCGATGCCTGCTATTTAAAAATAAATATTAAAAAAATGGGATCGCAGAAAAATTTTGAAAGGCAGAATTAATAAACCCAATTGAACTGTTCCAGTGATTTTTATTATTGCTGTGTCTATAAATTATTTCCAATCAATAATAATTCTTGTATTTCAATGGATTTAGATGGATTTGGATTTCAATGTCACACGATCTAAAATTATCGTAGAATTGTATTAAACTAAAACCTTTATGCCTTTTCTACTCTTAGGTGAATATTGTGATATTAACACGTTGGGTCGTATGCAGTGATGAATGTATAAAAATGAACTAAAGTTCATTATTATATATGTAAATGTAAATTTTACATTTACATCCATGAAGGTAAAAAAAAAAATGACAGGAAGAGGAAGTCTTTAATGTATAAAACGTCATCTGCATTCACATTGTCGTTTCACGCATGCGCAACTTTCCGTCGCCACTCGAAAAGTGTGAATTACGAACAAACTCACGTTAGAAACAGTCATTAAGTCATTTTTGACTACATCAAAATGCTATCTTTATTAACGATCGCTGTTTTGTACCTTTTGAGTTCTCTTCGCTTAGTTCAAGCAGAATCTTGGATACCATCTGAGAACGGGACTTGTCCTCTTGATAATTGTGCGATTGATAACTTCGACATATCTCAGGTAATATCAGAATACTTTTATAACCATTGCGCCAATTATTTTAGCGTGCAGGTCTTGTTATCTTTATGCATAATCCTCTTCTATATTAAAATGTACAAGGTAAATGATGCATCATCTCAGATATGTAATTTAAACATTGATGAATTAAACTTTAGTGTTAACTTTACTATTTCGGTTGGTCATAATACCTAATAGATGAATCGTAAATAATTTAGATCTATTTCTATTCAAACGTTAAAATTAGATACAGTATTAAAGGAGGTAATCAGAGCTGGGGGTGGGGGCAGTGTTATTGCCTGGTTAGTATTAATTTTTGTTTACTTTACAGCTAAACGGAACATGGCATTGGATTGCAAGAGTTCTGCCGAACATATTTCAAGGGATTCCTTTGTGCATGGACTTATATGTTTCCTCAACTGTCACCTATTTAGATATCAAGATAAATCTGTAAGAGATTTTCAGTAATATTCAAAATCAATTTTTTTTTTTATGTTGTTCTTACCCATGTACTATAATCGGCACCAAATGTACTATAGGTTGCAAACCTATAATACATTTGGTGCCGTGGTTGGATATGCGTGTGTGTGTAAATAACTTTTTTAACCTTGGGAATAATGTTTTTTTACCTTGGGATTAATGTATATTAGGGTTACCAAGTAATTTTATAAACTTGGTTATTTTACTCCTAATCCCAAGTAAGCAAACAGTTAAGTTTGCGCCTGAACGTAGTTCAAGTGTAAAGGTGGTGCAACACCAGGGCAACTCATTGTAAAGGTGGGTAAAGCTCTGATCACTATTCTTAGTATTTTCCATAATGTAAAGCACATCTCACTAAGAGATGGATACTGCAATACATTATGGGTGGGGTCACTACCCATTTATTTCATATTTCAACCTTTTTTGAGGTCTCCTCAGTGAGTAGCTAGACCCTAAATACTAAGGTTGAGTTGTTAAAGCTCTGATCATGGCAAGAGGGTAACAGCAATAGCCGAGCCTCAGTTAGAACTTCATTGGTTACAGCATTGCCATCCATTACCCTCCAAGGGTATTAATCTTTTATCAAGCCATACCAAGGTTTTAGTAATACAGAGCCTTATGAACTTTACCTATATAAGTTGCTACAAGGTGTTTTTATTTTGAATAAGAATCTCTGGAGGAGATACAGTCAGGTTAGTTTTAAGTTTTTTTACCTTGGGAATAATGTATATTAGGGTTACCAAGTAATTTTATAAACTTGGTTATTTTACTCCTAATCCCAAGTAAGCAAACAGTTACGTTTGCGCCTGAACGTAGTTCATGTTTAAAGGTGGTGCAACACCAGGGCAACTCATTATAAAGGTGGATAAAAGCTTGGTATTTAGGGTCTAGCTACTCACCGAGGAGACCTCAAAAAAGGTTGAAACCGGTCTGGGTAGTGACCCCACCCATACTGTATATGCAGTATATACATCTTTTAGTGAGATGTGCTTTACATTATGGAAAATACTAAGAATAGTGATCAGTGGCTCTGATCACTAATCTTAGTAATTTAACCACCTGCACAATGAGTTGCCCTGGTGTTGCACCATCTTTAGACTTGAACTACGTACAGGCGCAAACTTAACTGTTTGCTTACTTGGGATTAGGAGCTAAAATAACCAAGTTTATAAAATAAATTGGTTATCCTAATATACAAATATACAATATTCCCAAGTTAAAAAATTTATTACATATATATATATATATATATATATATATATATATATATATATATATATGGGATTATTACTGTTAACTCGGAGTTGGGATATGTTCATTTTTTATATAAACTTACTAAAATTTCGAGAATTATAATAAATTGATATTTATTTGATACGCAACATGTTTCGTCGGGATCGACTTCATCAGACGTTAAGAACATAGAAAGCTATTAAAAGACACTGAAAAAAAAAAACATTGAGACACTCTAAAGGTATAAAATTATAAAGCTATAATATTCGACTGTAAATTACAGTTATTATGAACTTCGGCTATATTCCGTGTTAAAGTTCTATTGTTGTACACCTGTGCGTGTGTGGTTCCGCGAGATCTCCAGTATCTGAAAGAGTCAGGCAAATTATAGCTGAGATTATTGTTCATATGAAGAGGGTCCAAGGTGATTTCTTTTGACTGTAATAACTGTAATTTACAGTCGAATTTATAGCTTTATAATTTTATAGCTTTAGAGTGTCTCAATGTTTTTTTTCGGTGTCTTTTAATAGCTTTCTATGTTCTTAACGCCTGATGAAGTCGATCCCGACGAAACATGTTGCGTATCAAATAAATCTCAATTTGTTATGATTCTCGGATTTTTAGTCAGTTTATATAAAAATAAAAAATGAATATATATATATATATATATTTTTTTTTTAATTTATTTTTTACATAGTCCAGAACCCTGCTCTAAACACGAAACAACACTTTAGGTCTCCAGTAAGCTGGGCGGTGGTCTCACGCCAGCGGATGAACTTCACCTCCCACTAAGTGTTTGATTTTGATTTTTTTAATGCTTCTAAATATGGTTTAATGGCACGTTTTTCTCAAGCAATACTAAATGAGAAGGACACGGCAGTTTTATTTTTTATTTATTTATTTTTACTGAAAGAGACCAGAGAATATAGCCATTTGTAGGACACGATTTAGTTATTTATTTATATATTGATACAATATCGACTTTTATACTGTAAAGTCCACGCAGTTAGCCTAGTGGCTATGCGCTTCGCAACTATAAGCCTGGGGAAGGAGTGTCCTGGGTTCGATTCCGTCGACGACGTGAGAAGCTCAAGGATCTCCCTCAGCCATAACCAAGTTAGCCGGTCTTGGACTTGGGCAGGATTTTCTCCACAGTTTATCTGGGGTTTTTCATCCCGCAAGCAAGCAAACCCGCCCCGTGAACACACAGGCTACAGTCATAGGATACCTCCAGGAATAAGGAGTAACCAACCTATTCCGTAGGATTTCGGTCCCGAATGCCTACACGGTAAAAAGTGTAGGTTTGCGCGTGAGCGTAAATTAGGAATGATATTGTAAAGAAAAAAAATAGTATATAATGTTTAAAAATATGCACTGCCTAGTCAGAAAATTAGACATTACTAGTTTATTAACACATGGCACTGTTGCACGAGCGTATTTAGAATAAATATATGAAAGTCACTACTCCCGTGGCAAAATTCGTGGTCTGAGATTCTTAGATTAGACTGAGATCACATGTACATTTGGAAAATGGGTCATCGCCCTAAAACAAAAATCTGCTGTAAGGTGCACGTGAATTGAAAATTGTTCAAATAAATGATACCATTTAGAGATATTGCGAAGAATATGCGCGACATTTAGTCACCTATATGTGACTAAATGAGGGTAAGTGGGGAGGTAGGGGTAAGGAAGAAGAAGAAAAATAGGCCTCAGCTCATTATTCGAATCGTGCTAGCTTAAAGCTATCAGATGATATCTCTTCACCCTCCTAGAAGATCTGCCTCAAAAAAAAACAAAAGGACCACGGAGGTAACCGGTGCCCAGGTGACCCACTCCTTCAGGGCAGCCCGCTTCGGGTAGGCCTGTGCTGCATGCGTTCTTCGTCCGAGTCCGTGGGAGACCAAGGACCAAAAGAGACCTCAAAGTGGATGCAAAGACCAAAGACATGGCTAAGGGTGGAGATGCTGCTGCAGATGGAGATGTTAAGCAGCAGCAAACAGAACTTAGTGTTATTTCTGACATTACACAGGATTGGAGGTGAACACCACTTGTTGTTAAATCTGATGTCATCCAAAGCCTCTCTCTCGAGATGTAAAAACCTCCTTAAGGAACCATAGAACAGGTAGAGGACGATCCGAGAGAGATCCAACAGATTGGAAGGATTAGCATAGTTGGAAAATTTTTTCTTACCTTCCAGATGTGATATTTAAATTCATTGATGATGAATGTTAGTAACTTCTGCCTGTTGTTAGCTGGTGGAGCGAACTGCAGGAAGATCACTTGCTCCTGCAGTAGGAGGAAGGGGGGATGCGGAGCAAGTCGCTTAGCCTCCTCCAGATGAAGATGGAAATGGGACACGTGTAGAAAGCGTGCTCTACGGTGTCCAGGCTCTGGCAGAAGCCACATAGTGGGTTCCAGTTGTTGTTGAACCACCACCTATTCACGTTGACTGAAAGGTGTCCACAGGCTATCCTCCAGACCAGGTCCTTTCTCGACGGGTAACCTCGATGTTTAGAGAGGTGGCCTAAGAGGATGTCGTTCTTGTTGATTCCTAGATCCGGAACGTCAGTACGAAGGATGTTAAAGAAATGATTGTAGCACATCTTTCTGTTCCGGATCCCGGCAGTGTTGACACCCGACGAGTGGAGTTGTTGTACTAGCTGGCAAAGTCTGTTGTAATCCTCTGGAACAATATCCGCCTTGTGACCATGGTGGGCTGGGATCCCAAAAAGGGGAAGCTTAAAGCCTAAGAAATACTGCAGGATAGCTGCAGGGATGGTTGGTCTGTAGTATCCTGCTAAGATGGAAGGTGGTATTGCTTAGGTATTTGATGTTGAGGACGGGGAGGCCAAAGCCCTCCCCAGCTTCTCCCGAAGTTGAAGGATCTTGATGTCAACCTGCTTGAAGGCTGATGTTATTTCGGCCGCTGTGATTGGTGCAACCAACCCTGCTTGGATGTGCACAGGGAAGGGGTCAATATTCCAACAGGAGTAATCCTGTGGGGTACTGTTGTCCTGGTAGAGGTTGTTGTAGTACCCCCAGAAGGCTTTCAGGATGTCGGGTGTTGTGGTGTAGGTACACCCGCCTTCAGTGATGGTGGTGATGGTTCGCTCCTGTCGAAAATTGACATAGCGCCTGCTGTAGAAAGCAGCCGATTGCCTGTCTTCCGAGCGGAGGTGGAGTCAGATCTTAGTGTTCTTTTCTTCCCCTTGCTTCTGTCTCTCCGCTTCAATGTCGAGATTAATGTCACGGATGGCATTGTGACATGGAAAGCCTTGGCGTTGGCTGGCCACGAACCAGCTTCTTTCCTTGTATAGATCACGAAGCCGAGATCTTCTGAGGAAGGCACATTCTTGGCCCCATTTTATCATGTTTTCTTTGATGTTGGATTTTAGTCGTGCCCACGCGTCCCAGTCCCAGCGAGCGGTGCTCCAGGTGGAGCACAGTTGGTTAAGCTTAGCCGAGAACAGGGACTGGAAGTCTGGTGGTAACTTCCAGGGGCCCGGACCAACTTCTACTGCTTCTAGTGGATGATACGTGAGCACAACCATTTTGTGGTCCGAAATGGTATATTTAATTTGAACGTGCCTTATAGCTTCGGATCTGGAGACAAGGGAGGGTGACAAGTAGAACCGGTCGAGCCGTGTGCCGATACCTTGGCCTGTCCACGTATAATCCCGACAGTAGGGGTTGTGAGCCCTCCAGATGTCTGTCAGCTGGAGATTCCTGAGGTGAATTCCCAGTTGCTTGTAGCCAGCAGTACCTGTGTTGGGATTACCCCCACTTTATCGTAGGCCGGGTCCGCCACGCAGTTGAAGTCCCCCATCAGGATGACGTGATGGGTGCCATATAAGTAAGTATAAAGTGACTGGAAGAAAGTCGACCTTGATTTTGGATCTGCCGGGGCGTAGATGTTAATGTACCTAGTGGTACAGCCCCGGTACTTCCAGTCAATGGCGAACTCTCCCTTCTGCGTCCCTCTGGATGTTATGGAAGGCTCGGAGGAGGGGGGGGGGGCTAGCATAGCTACCCCGACTCCGGCGCTGTTTCTGTTGTCGAATCTCCAAAACGATGTTACGAGGTACTTATGGCTTAAGTACCTGCATGTCCTTGTAATGGAAAATGCGTTTCCTGCTGGAACAAAAGGCGGATGTTGAACGCTAGCATGAGCTTCCACACCTCCTCTTGTTTAGATGGTGAGCGGAGCCCTCTGATGTTTAGCGAGGCAACTCAAAAAGGGAGTGGCAGCATTATGATGCTTTACATTGTTATACCCGGCCTATAGGTCCTTGATTCGCAATTGCTTGACATATTTGATTAAAGCTTCAATTTGTGTGTGTGTGGGGGGGGTAGAATATCCCACACCCTGCAGACCGGCTTCCAGTTCTGCACACGAGCTCGAGAGGACCTCGAACTCGTGACGACTGTTCTTAATCTTGAAGCTTGATAGTTTATTGTTCACTATTTTGTTGTCAAAGCAGTTGAACTGGGAGCCGGTGTGTTTACTAATTTTAGAGTTAATGCTCTCCTGAGGGCGGGAAGGGGTTTCCACCTCCATTTCCGACTCAGATGTTGTTGTGTCCGTGCTTTTTCTGGAGCGGCTTCGGTATTTTTTCCTCATTTTAGGGGAAGCCTGCTCCTTCCTCTTAGGAGGTTCTTGGGAGGGGGGGGGGGAGTTGATATTTCCCTTCCTCTGTCTTCTGTTCTTCTGCAGGGTGGACGCTGACTATTACTGGGGAAGTCTTAAAAGCGTCTACAGAGGAAGCCTCCTCTGATGTTGTTGAGGCGGGGGGGGGGGATAGCTGGTGGAGTGTTAGCTTTAGCTTCATCTGTACCCTCTGTTGTTCGTTGTTCTTACGTCGCTGGTAGTGGTACGGTGGAAACGACCGAGGGGGGGGGGAGGACTGTTTCTTCAGCTGATGTTGTTGCTGGGGGGGGACAGTTTCTTCTGCTGTTGATGGTGCAGGACGCTTCTTAATTTTCCCTAGAACTGTCTGTGAAAATGTTTTCTCCCCGATGGTGTTGGGGAGTACTGGAAATTCACCGGCGTCTCGAGCAAGTTACTAAAGTTATTATGAAATGCAACAAAGTTAGTATATATATATATATATATATATATATATAACGATATTAATACAACACAAAAAAAAAAACTAGTAGAACAAGTAAAGGATATCCTAGATCACGTGGCGTCCTTCAGAAATCCGTCTCGTCAGTGAGTAGCTAGACCATATTGAGATCTCCTCAGTGAGTAGCTAGACCCTAAATACCAAGGTTTTAGTAATACAGAGCCTTATCAACTTTACCTATACATACAAGTTGCTACAAGGTGTTTTTATTTTGAATAAGAATCTCTGGAGGAGATATAGATGTAAATAAGTTTTTACCTTGGGAATAATGTATTAGGGTTACCAAGTAATTTTATAAACTTGGTTATTTTACTCCTAATCCCAAGTAAGCAAACAGTTAAGTTTGCGCCTGAACGTAGTTCAAGTCTAAAGGTGGTGCAACACTAGGGCAACTCATTGTATAGGTGGGTAAAGCTCTGATCACTATTCTTAGTATTTTCCATAATGTAAAGCACATCTCACTAAGAGATATGCTTTACATTATTACTTAACTACGTTCAGGCGCAAACTTAATTCTTTGCTCACTTGGGATTAGGAGTAAAATAACCAAGTTTATAAAATTACTTGGTGTATATATCTATCTATCAATATATATATATGTTAAAGATACCAAGCTATTTTATATTTTATATATATATAAACTTGGTTTTAATCCTATTTTCCAGTGTCTGTTTGCTTACTTGGGAAATGGAATTAAAACCAAGTTTATATATATATAAAATAGCTTGGTATCTTTAACGTATATTATACCCAAGGTAAAAAAACTTTCTACATATCATATATATATATGTATATTATTATTATTTTATTTTTTCTAAACCATGCGATATGTCGATATTAGGTTTAATGGCGGTTGATTTTTGCGCAAACAAACTACTGCTCAGGTCAGCGGGTGTCAGAAATGAACACACGAAATTAACGGGCATGATAAACTGACATCATAGCTTTGGTTGCTCAGGCAGTAATTCCGAACTATTACTTATGGCATTTTTGAAGTGGGAATATTTGATTTAACTCTGGGCATTAAGATCATCCAAGTGCTCAATCTGCATAACACTTTAAGAAAATGATTAAAACTTTGTTCTATTTCAATCGTGGAACAAAGTGCTTCTTTTACATAACTGCTGGAGCAATCTATATTTGAATATCAGTTGTTTATATTTAGCATAATAATTTTGGGAGCTTTGTGTGTGTGTGTGTGTGTGTGTGTGTGTTACAATCAATGGTTGAGATTTTGTTTCCAAGATAAATAAATATGAACTAAACTTTTCTAGGTTTTCTTATTACATGGGTCCGGGTCTAGGCGGAAGAGACATAATAATACCTTTTAAAGCCTTCCAAGTAACTACTAAATGTTCTACTTTTACCATTTGCTACTCGGAAAGTGAGTATTCATTGCTTTTTTTCTTAGTATTATTTTTTCATCTTTAGGTAACAGTAGATATGGCTAAAACGGCCTCACCTACTCCCTATACATTTTGGGAACAAAAAGGCGTTAGCTGATTTTTTTTTCTATTTTTGTAGTAAAGAATAATGAATTAAAAAAGTATCCCATTTTAATCATTATCATTCCTAGAATTTATTATTATTATGATGATGATGATTGAAGAGACAAGATGAAATAAAGTTAAGAATACAGCCAAAATGTTATGGCTTCGTATAATTCTTGGTTGTTTCAAATAATTTAAGTATTATTTGTGTAGAGGAGAAACTCCTTTCTTATATCTGAATAAAGTTGCTTTGGGCAATGACATTGCTTAGCTTCGAAGTCGGTCAGGTTTACGTGTTAACAATTATTA
Organism: Typopeltis vanoorti; assembly: GCF_054136105.1. NCBI lineage: Eukaryota > Metazoa > Arthropoda > Arachnida > Uropygi > Thelyphonidae > Typopeltis > Typopeltis vanoorti. The sequence goes on along the minus strand of NC_143569.1, from coordinate 73,532,352 downwards.
TTATTATTACACGACACCACCTTGGAGTGCAAGAATTCATTACGGAAGACCATCCTGCACTACACAACCCAGTGGCGCACCCAGGGGGGGGGACAGATGGCCCTTTTCCCCAACGAAAAAGGAAAAAAAACACTAGAAATTTTCCAAAAATCTTTTCCTAATTAAAATTCTTTTTTTTTTTTTTTTAATTTCTGTTTGGATCATGTCTTTTATTTCTATACTACTTATGAATGAGCGATCATTGCAGATGCTCAGTCATAGGTCGTACGCGATGCATAGTGTCTACTCAACTCGCCCCCCCCTCCCCAAGTTTAAATCCTGAGTGCGCTACTGACACAACCTAACAATGCTACAATTTATTTGCGCTCATGAATACATTTACTTAACAAGTAAAATAATTCATTGGCCGAGATATACTGTCCTTATTTATCTTAGATTCCTTCGGATCAGTCTTAAACAACACTGTCGTTAATACATTTTGTGTTTAGGAAATTTTTCAAAATTTCCTAAACACAAAATTCTCTGGTCTACGTTTTCAAACTTTCATTCTCTCTCTTTTCTTGTTTCTTTCATTATCTCGGTACCGAAAGCTCTCCATGTCACCTGTCTATTACCATCAACCTTCTCGGTGAGCATGCGCATTTATTCAACTAAGTGGCAAACGAGATGTTAGTAATGGCTGACGTGTTGTCGTTAGCGAAAGGAAAATACGTGTGTGACCGACGACAGATATCACTGTACACTTAACAATCGTGAATTACGATAAAAACCATTGTAGGCAATCTGTGTTCCTTTACCAATATGACTACACCAGTAAGCAACAGCCTACTGGACCACCTGGTTACTGTTTGTTTCAATGTGTTGATTACTCTCTATGTTCGCCTCCAATGAATGGATGTAACTTCATACAAGTACCGAAATGCTTGAAGAGAATCAAAATCACAGAAAAATAATGGCTTATATTTTATTGAATAATCGTTATTTTATCTAATTCTTTGTTGTTGTTTTCAAATAATTATTGTATTATTTGTGTAGAGGAGACCCTCCTAATTATAATTTTATAAAATTATAAAATAAAATTAATAATATTCCCAGAAGTTTCAGTTATTTATATTGCTAATTAAAAAAAAAAGCAAGGAAACACAATTTTTTTCTTTTCATAACTTAGTAATAAATAAAGGTGAATTATACAACATCCGTCTGAAGTAATCAATGTAAACTAATGTTTTTTGGTTTACTGGTGTTTATTATTACTGATGTTTAATATTTGTATAGGTGAAATAATCATAAAAAAGAATGAAAGAAAAATATAAAACTATTATTTAAACTTAGTGAAATGGAACTGTACCTAATACCTGTTGTATGCAGATGATCAGTCACATAACAAGAAGTGAATTTCAAAATCAATATTTACCTTAATTACAAATGTTACAAAAATTCGGAATAGAATTATTATTATTACAATGAATGTATCCATGGGCTCAGAAGATTCATCGCAGGAGAGCTTATATTATATTAGACTCATTCACTCACAATCACTTGACATTGCATTCCATCCTTTCACCACCCTCCAAGCCAAAAATCTATTCCGAACACCCTTCTTAACCACATACCACCAGCATATTTAAGTCATCCTGCAAGATTTCTGCATCTCTACTGGAAAGAGCCATTGACTATGGCTCTTCCCACTTTTGAACCATCAGCAAATTATATCTACAAATAAAAAAAAATACTATGGCTTTTGAAAAGCTATTTTCAGTGATAAGCTCGAACTTTAGCTCTACTTGACTCTTTTTTTTTTTTTTTTTTGAGATCGACGGCCAGATAATCTTCACCCATAGCCATCACTGATAGTCGCCACAAGACTATCAATGATTCAAAGGCATCGGGTAAGGAAGGAGAGTGAGGCAGACTACTGCCATCTCGTGGTTCCTAATACTGATTATCTGAAATATCTCAAATTCTACGATCGATTTTCTTATTTTGTAGTGTTAAACACCCGTCTTAAAAACTCTACTTGCCCGTATCCAAAGATCGACTAATTCTAAAACCGGCTAAAAATAAACCAATAGGTATAGAAAACGTTCCTCTAATCAGCGACTAGAATCGAACTTAGAATGGTCTTTCTTCCGGCGAACTAGCACTATGGTAGTGAACGCGATTTCCACAAGGCTACATAGGCACCAGTAAAATTATGTTTAAAAAGAAAATTTTAGAACAAATTAGCCGCTTCAAATTCCTCGACTGCTCTGTATCATATACAAAAGAAGTTGACAACCATACCAAAAATTCAAACTTCGTACAGATAATAGGGATGATGAGTAATATTTTCACAAACCCATGTTCGAAAGCATACACAAGAATAAGAGTTTATAAAGTTCTGGAAAAACGTTCTATAGTGGAATATGAACCATAAAAAAGTGCAGAAAACAAAAATAATAGAAACTGGAAGACGGATAGCAGGCTGCATACTCTATATATACAAAAAAAAAAAAAAAAAAATGCATTGATTAAAGAAGGGACACTTTTACTGTCCCAAAGGATACTCCGATACCATCCAATAAGAAAACATAGAAGTCAAGAACAGCTAATGAAAAGATGGGAGGAGAGTGGAACAGACCCCTCGGCCTAAATTTTGAAAGAATGATGAGGATGCAAAGGTATGAGTGGTCACTCTTTTGAATCTTGTCCATGAAAGCTTATTGCCATTTCGCAATTAGAGTTGCTGCGTCTTTTAAGCTCGCATACGATGACACACAAATCATAAGTAGTCAATTAGGTAAGACTGATGTGTCAGCAAGATGATGAACGAGATCAGATGGCGCTACGGTGACCTTCAGAATAAATTCCGAAACAAATATATGAAGTGTCTCCTACATCTAACAACAAAGAATTTTCAGTGCATGCATATGCAAGGAAGATAACCGGCTTCATATTTTGAGATCATGGAGTTTTAACGACTCATTGTTTTGTTTTTTCTCCACTATTTAAGCGATTTCTACAAAGCATCCTCTTAACAATTTTTAGATTCTATTCACTGCGTTGAATTTCTTACCGATTACCTAAAGCGTTCTGTTTGTGCTGTGTGTGTTGTCTGACTACTTTCGCTCATTAATGACACTATCTCAGTCTCCTCCTTCTCCTCTTCATTCATCCCTGTTGTCCTACAGAAACTGAATTTCCCTAGTATTTTGAGACACTACAATTTTTTAGTTTAAGGCAAGAGTAGTCTGTTTATGTAAAGCTAACCACTCCCAAGACTGTCACAGTCTAATTTTTCATATGTAAGGATAGTGTGCAGGATATTGTGTGTTACTTTTTTTCCCCTGAATTTAACACATGCTGTCCTAGTTGGCCAATTGAACAGCTTACCTACTAAGGTTTTGGGTTTGAATCGCACTGCTGCGTGGAGTAGGAGATGTTTTAAGAGACCATCATTCTGATTATTATAGGCTGAAAAATTTTCGGTTGTCAGCTTATCGTGATAGGGGGATTAGTGGTGGGAGTTATATAAAAATACACACACACACACACACACACACGAAGTAGAGTTAAATTTGATATGATCTTTTTCAAATGTCAGTTTGTTACAGCGACAGACAGACAGACACTTTGATCTGTTTGCGAAAATGTTCAATGCAAAATTCTAAGTTGTGTCCTATTCCAAAAGTTGAAAGGTAGTATGAAAAAAAAATGAAGCATCTAAGGATATGAGGCTAGCGCGTATTATAGCGCCAGCTAAAATTTGTGTGTGTGTGTGTGGTTACCGGATGAATAAGGTGATGTCGTCATATATATGTTACAGCTAAAGTGCAGAAATCAGTTATTCTGCAGATTATCTAGGTATTGTGCAGATTAACTACGGTGATCCGTTAATGTGCGGAAAATTGTTTCATTTCTCAAATTACCTAGGTAATCTGCACATTACCTACTAAGCACTCGTTAAAGTGAAAATAAGATCTTTGCTGGAACAACAGCAACGTTTCTGTACGCTTAAATTAACAGAATGTTATTTATTTATTTTTCGATATCTACAGAATCAAGTTAAAACAATCAAACAATCAACAAATTAGTTGATAGAATCCATCATCAATCAATTAATATAATACAAGGAATCAATCGGTTTAAAATATTATTACAATTAAGAAAAAAAACATATGATAAAATTATGTTTACTTATTAAAAAACCAAACTAAAAGTGGAGGGAGAGGGGGAAGGAGTAGGGAAAGGAAATGAGAGAAACAAACTTTTGAACTTTAACGATAGGGAAGCCGTTAATGTGCACATTACCTAGGTAAAATGCGGAAAACTCTTGATTCCGCACGTTAACGGAGCAAATCAGTTAATCTGCAGATTAGCTAGGTAATCTGCACATTAACGGTTTTGGCACTTTAGCGGTAACATATATACTATGAAAAAGTCAAATAGGAAAAATACAGACACGTGGCTGATTATCAGCTTGAAAGGAGCTATGCGGAAAGTAAAATTAGCACCCCCCCCTCTCATTTATGTAAGGTCACAAATTTTGTACTTAACCTTTGAATATGGAAATAGAACCAATACTAATTTCAACTTATTCAAGTCCAATGTTTTTTTTTTTTTTTTTGTTTTTTTTTTTCTCCAGTGGGGCCACATTCCGATATTTACTTCTCTATTCTGAAGTTAGTTCACAATAAATATGCCATTTTGAGTGTTTGTGCTCAGTACACGGAGATAGATGAATCACATTCTAGTAAGTGAATCATTTTAGTAATTCAGCCTTTTTTTTTTATCTAATAGAATACATATCGACAATTAGAAATAATTATAATGGCTATTTTTTGTTTTGCTTTCAGTTTCCACTGTCGTTATTTCTAGAAATACCAGTTTGAGTAAGGATGAAGAAACAGAAGTCAGAAATTTCCTTAAGGGAGAGGAGATAGAGTTCGGGGACCGTCCAAAAAAATGCACGAAGTTACAGAGACCAGAATAAGGGACAGAAAATATTTGGTGATAAAACATTGCAATAAAGTTGCAAGTGGAGGCGGAATGTGGACCAGGAAAGTCGTTTGAAATAATAATTCAAATTATGTTTTACTGATTTATATATGTATTTGGCATGATTTAAATGAATTAAACTTTGCTTGTAGTGGGCTTCAATGGCTTTTTTTTTATTTTATTTTTATATTAAAGGCCGCTTCGTGCTTTCAATAAGGAATGTGGTGGTCTCACAGTGAACGACTGAATTCACGTACCACTTAAAGACATTCGCAAATGTTCAATGTTTGCAGTGGAATTCGAATCCACGACTTAACGGTACTGCTTCGAGAATGGAAGCAGTATCCACTCCACCAGTCATTGTATTCTTGGCTATTGTATTCTTGAACCCTCCTAGTGGGTTGACTTGCTTTATTAATAATGGCAGAGATCCTCCCCTAATTTTATTGTGTTCTCTTTCTTATCTATTATATAAAAAGGTAATCATCTACAAAACAAAGTAATATGATTCTATGAAGGCATAGAATCACATAAAATAAAATCTGAAATCTGTGGTGCCATCTATTAGTCAAGTGATGAATTACTTTTGAATAATATTTACTTGTGAATACAAAAATATAAAGAGCTTAACTTTGGCAGCTTACCTGTACATATGTTGCGTCACAATTACAAAGGTCAAATGATTTACAATCATTTGACCTTTGTGTATTAGAGTTATTTATGTAATATATAATATTCCATAAATAACTTCGTCTATACTGACTGAGCTACGGAGGCTTATAATTCATAATTATAATATAATTTATAATATACCGCAATTATAAATTTATAATATACCATAATTATAAAAGATGAAATATACTTATTTTTTAAAATTAATTTTTCAAAATTAAAAATTTAATAAAAGTAAAAAACCATAGGAGACTACACATTTGGTGTAATGTTATACATCTACTACTGAGTTCATTTGCTTTGTGTAACAACACTTTTCTAATATAGAGTAAAACGCTTTTGAAACAAAGCTTGGATTACACTTGCATGGAAAGATGCTTTCTATTTACACATAACAGCCTAAGTAGCGGGTTATGATTTCATACATCCACAATCAGCTTGCAACAAGGTCATTACTCATTTTGCACCTTTACTGATGAGTGATTAGAAATTGACAGACGAATCAATTGGTAAAGTGTGTTCGCACTGCAGTCGGAAAGATGGCGCAGTGTTCGCACTTTAGTTAGAAAAGATCCGAATTCTGTTTTTGCTACAGACGGAAAAATGGAATTTAAACTGAATGATGAATCAGCCAGTCTCATGCGAAGATGGAAAAGTTTCGTCGCAAAAGCTCAAATACAACATTAACCAAAAATCTAAAGACATTATTCGTAATTTTATTAGTTTTGTATTGCTTTTCTCCTTGTTAATTTAATTCATTTTATCCACAACTGAAGAAAGAATTTACAGACTCGACTACCTTTGTAATGTAAATATTAAACGATCACATAATTCTAACAAATATTAGGAAAAAATATTAGATTCTACTAATAAAATGTAAAACATTTATTAGTATTAATTAGTATTTACGTTCTAAAGATTTAAATTTGCATTTTCACTACACATCATTTTATTTATTATTTTATTATTATTATTAGATAACCAAAGTTGTTTTTTTTTGTCTTTGTGATCATGAATCTTCATAAACTCCTTTGTTATTCCAATATTCCAAGGTAGGGGTGACTTGAATAACCCGGGCTACGAAGGCCAACATCGAGGTGGTCCCAAGTCCTTTTCAGGGCGAGATCGATCGGGCCAGGTCTTCCCATTTCGTTCATTTGTTTTTATTGTTATTTTCTCTCCGTTTGTTATGTTCTACAGATTTTTTATACCTCATGGACTGTTTTTATAGTACTTTTAATGTTCCTCTATCTGTTAAGGTTTTTTTTAGTATATTTTTCCTTTAAAAAAATGAAAATTCAACGACCGTTTTAGAAGTACCCGGTGGGTCAACAGCTAAAACTGGTCAACTGAGGCCTCTTTCTCTACTTTAACACTATTTAATTCTATCTTTTATCCCCCCCCCCCTCTCTCTCTGCTGAATCTCAGCGCCCGTTTATACTCAAAAGGCCAATGATGAGAGATTTAAACTCACAAATTATCATCATGAATTGTGATTTTGGTAGATGAAATAAAGTGATTGACGGGGGTGGGAATTTGTCGAGAATGAGATTTGATCGTCGATTTTTTACTAGTGTTTGTGCAAAGTAGTAGTTGTTTCACAGGTGAGTTACTTCCTTAAATTGTGGATAATCTTGACACTGATGACTTAATCCAAAAATTGGATAAAAATCTTGCACTTGAGCTGCTTAAAAAACTATTAAAGAAATTTGAAATCGAATGGCCAGGATACCTAAACTTTTACTCTGTGACAAATAGCGACCCAGAAGGCGGTGATACGAGAACAGAGAAGGAAAAAATTGACTTGGTGCCCCCCCCCCCCCCCACACACACACCTAAAGAATTTCAAGAAGTACATGCACGTAAAAACGCAGAACTGAAGAAGTGCACAGAGACGACAAAGTGGATGATGATACCCTAATACGAACCCGCTTCAAACACTGTTCAAGAGAAGATGCTTCCAATCATCCTACGAGACAAAAGCAAATGGACAACTCCATATCAATCATGAAGGGTCAAAATATTGCCCGCTCATGGACTAAAAATACAGATGAGGGCATAAAGATTCAGCCCACCACAATAGGAGACTATATTTTACTATATTTACTATACTGAGTATATTTTAAAAACTTTTTACATACAGTCATTTTTAATTTCAAATTCCGTGTACACTCTTGTATCCAGCATGAAGATATATAAAAAAAAAATGCTTTTAACATATTTGAATGTAATGCTTTGTAATTCAGGAATGAGTTCTCATCTCTTCAACAAATTTTACTACGGTAGTTATTTACATAATTTAAATTTCTTTGCTTTCTGGAAGTATACCAATATAAGGTTTAACAAAATTTATTACCTAATAAAAAATGTAAGCCATTTACGTTTCGAAAGCAAACTTGCTTTTTTATTTGGCTATAGAAAATGATGGAAGTTTATTATCATTTATTTTAATTAGTTCACGAATTGTGAGCGGAATAGTTATAATATAGAGCCGGATATTTTTGTGGTGATCTCAGAACTCTTAATTATATCTACCAGACTTTGTCCAATTATTGGTTAGATTAGTTAGCAGCAGGAACAAACAAAAGCGGCATCCGGAGTTCACAAGATTTATTTCATAAAGAGGTCACAAGAGATTTCAGATGTTTTTTTTTTTTTTTTCTTCTCTTACAGTTCATTATATCACCGTACTTTGCTTAGGAACCTCACCTTTCTTAAATAAATATGCTTAAAGCAGTCAACCCTAAATAAGTTTTTTTTTTTTTTTTTTTTTTTTTTTTTTTTTTTTTTAAATATCGACCGAAAACTTCCTGCGGTATTAATGCCACAATCATCGGAAAGGTGTTGCGGTATCAACGCATAGCCATTGTGGTGTTTGGCTACTCATTAAGGAACGTAAAGTTGAAATCCAAATTCCTCGACCTTCAATTTGCAATAAACAGTGGTGTAGTACGATACATCGACAAGACGTTTTTTTCTGGACAGAACAGAAAATACACCCGTAATAGAGTAAATTTTACAGTTTCAATTCCATTACATTTTTCATGGATTTTTTAATAAATGATATAAAAAAGGAAGATTCTGTGCGCTATCAGCTTAAACTTCCTGTCAATCAACGAATCCGGTAGATTATTTGCCAGAATTAAAGAAAAAATTCCTAACGTCATCTATAGTTACCAGTCACTTAATCTTATTTCCGGTTTTGATAAGTTTTTGGATATCCGTTTAACATCATGTATATTACTTCTAGCGCTACTCAGCTTGTTGGAAGCCTGAAGTGGCTTGGGGAAAAAAAAAGTGTATATTTGCTTTATAGAAGATTTTCTTTACGTAACTTTCAACTTGTGACATATATATACGGGTTATGGTTTAGGGTCACAAGATGGAGGCACTTGCTCCTGAGAACTTTGATTACTTGATAGCTTGAGTTCACTATTGGTGACAGCTGAAGAGTGCAGGATGCCTGTCATTGATCTAGGCTAATAAAAGGCGACAGATGATTCATTATCTATTTTATTTAATTCATCAACTCTGTGACTCCCATTTTTCGAAGCATTTCCAGCGAATGTTTTCTAATCCCTAGATAAACATGCTTTTTTTTGTGAATAGAATGCGTTAACATGCGTAATACAATAATAATATAAACATTATCCGCGGTATTTACAGGTCTTTAAAGCTGACGACGTGTGCAAATAAGCTTTCGTGGAGGTAATTTTATGCATACGGTGGTTTGTCTTATTCTTAAAGAACAGTGTTAATTGATTGTATTTTCATGGCCTGTTTTCGGATGATAAACCGGTATTGAACTGGAAGAACACCCTGCTACCTCCGTGTTACTCGTCTTTGTTTTAAAAGCCATGATAGACTGTTTGCATCCTGGACTGAATTTGTACTGAGATGGCTTTCAACCAAACAGCAATCGAAACTGAAGAAACAGAGTCCCTGATTCTTCTGAATTTCTTTATAGGCTTGACCTGGTTGCATGGAAAATCAGATGTACACTAATTCAGACACCGCAGTAAACATTTTGTCAGATTCCATCTGCCAATGTGAATACTCATCCTTATAGAAAATAAAGTAGGCAGATACAGCTGCCTACATTATTTTCTATAAGCTGTAGCTGCCTACATCCTGTGATGCTCAAATTCTAAGGAAGTGAGTCGTGCTATCCTCCTCTCAACCACTGCAGAAGAATAAAATTCATGACGATCCAAACGTCTGGCTCCCAGTACTTTTAATGGAAAAGTAAACTACTACTAATGATGATTGAGGAAAGCTATCTTAACGTGGTAATTCTCCATGTTCTTCTGCATAAAAGAAAGTTAGACAGAATTTCTTATCTGTTGACATATCGATGACAATCATATACGTTTTCCGTCCTGAAGAAAACGCCATTACTGAAGAAAAAAATAAAATAAAATAATAAATTTTTAATTTAAAAAATTCTAAAAATATATTAATGATATATAATTCAGAAGTATGAATAATCAAAGCTAATCATTGAAAATAAAAAAGAAATAATAATAAATTAATAATATCTTTTTGTAACCTAAAAGTTAATTCAACTTTATGAATACTATTTTTCTCATGGAAGCCTTTATTCATCTACGGCGAACTTGACTGTTAGCAACTGGTTAGCAGCCATTTTCCACAACTAGTCATTAAAATATAAGCTGAGTATAATCCTATCGACTTAGGACGAGAGTTTGCAGATATCTAATCATATATTTTTCTCTTAACTATTTTCCATCCCTTCCAACACAAATGTATGATTGGGTGAGATATCCATACTCGGAATCTTCTGCTCATCCTGAGAACTTGACTTTAAGAGAAGAGGAAGAACTTTGTGGGCTGCAATCTGATCGTACATTCAAGATGACATTTACTGACCTATCCTTGGACAAGTTCTGGATTTCTGTTAAAGAAGAGTATCCTACTATTCATAGGAAAGCAATAAATATATTGCTGCAGTTTTCAACGTCTTACAAGTGTAAGCAAGCTTTTTCTTGTTTGACAAGTATTAAGAGCAAAGACAGAAATCGTCTCCTTTCTGTTCAACATGAAATCTGTGTTTGTTTATCTAAAATCCGACCCCGAATTAAGTGTTTGTGTACTAAAATACAAGCACAGGTTTCTCATTAGAAAATTAAACTTTATTATTCATATTTGTTTCAAAAATAATTCTTTGGCACATATTTTTGTTCATATGACATTTTATATTGATTTATCTTATTTTGAAAATTACAAATAAACGATAAAGTTATTATAGCACTTATTTGTTTTCCTCGTGATCTTTAAATTCATAAATAATAAAGAAAGATACTAACAATGATATATAATAATTATTATGTAGGGTTCCCTACAACATGGATATTATTTCAAGGGTTCCGCAAGTGCAAAAAGGTTGAGAAACGCTGATGTATAACATCATACATCTCCTAGGAAATGTTTTACATTATGGAAAATACTAAGGATAGTGATCAGAGCTTACCCCACCTTTACTACGAGTTGTCATGAAAGCTTTGCTTACGCTTGGATCCACCGAAACTTTTAGTTTCTATCTATATTCGGCATGAAACTCTTGTAGTTTCTCTATTCGGCTTTAAAATAATGTTGGATTCAATATCCATTTAATTTGAATAAAAATTATAACATGTAAAGTATTGAGCAAGTAAGATACTGTTATAACAGAATAATAAATAAAATTTATTATTATCAACATTGTAATAGAAATTGGTACTAAAAACGAGATAAAATCCGTTTATCAATTTTTTCCTGAAGGATACTTAAAAAAGCGGGACTTTTGGAATTAACTCGGGACATTTTTATAAAAAACGGGACGAATGGGAACTCTACCCTAGACCAAACCAAATTCATACTGTGCTGTTATGTCTAATGATTATGCTGATACAACCCTAGGATACACAATATTCATACAATGACCTGAATGACAAACTACTGAGGATGAAACTATAATTTGCCTGAGAAGAAAATGATAAACTGCGACAGAACTCAAAATTTTGACAAGATAGGTTACAATGTCCAGGAATGTTTCATTGATTGTCTCACACAAGATCACACATTTTGTGATTTGTATTGATATCGATATTAGAGCAAGGTTGGAATGTTAGATGACATTAAGCTTAAGCAAATCAGATTACTTACCTCTTACAGGCAAATGTTAAATGTAAGCAATTTCAGAATTGGAATTAATATAATTTAGCATTCTTATGAGTGTCACACCTACAAAAGGTTGATCATCTATTAGTATTCAGGGAGGAGAGTTTCAGATAGGCTATGAACCATACGTTGAATTTTTTTTTTCATGCTAGAGGCCTTCCAAGTAAAAAAAAAAAAAAAGGTTGCAATATAAAGGTTGCAGTATAAAATAAATCCTCTAAACAGCTTTTATTCCCAAAATGCATTAGAGAATTTATTTCTTTTTTGACATTACATTGGATAATGAAAATCTGTCACTCAAGAATCGCATAAACATCCATATGTAATGCAGCTTTTTTTTTTTTTGAAGGCCTGAAGTAGCTTGAAAACAAAAATGGATTTAAAAGTTAAAGAGAGATAATTATGAAAGAAATTAATATAAAAGAAAATAGCCCTCTTCAGCATGTCTTTTCATTATAGTTAATGAAAAGACATGCTTCCTTCAGAAGCCTGAAGCATAAGTAGCAATAAGAATCATCTAATTGCTGCTAATTATATTTAGCAAATAAACAAGAAGCATTGGTGTCACTAAATATTATTATCAAGTTACACAAGCCATCATAATATTGATCCTAGAAAGCAAGCAATTTACAAGTCTCATACCTTAACTACTATGTAACTTGAAGCATATACTTTGTAAACATTTCACAGCTGTGAAAGAGCTAACTTGATTATTCAGAAAGGAAACTTCATTTTCAAGCATTTACATGACATACTTAATATATACTGTATTATATCCATGTTATTCTGATTTTTTAGTATCCGAGTCTGAGATACTGTATTTTTTTTTAAAGCACGTAAAATATGTGATTATGGTCTAAACATTTTCGAATTGTATCATCATCTCATCCACTCGATAATGGGTTGAGTCCACTAAGAAGAAAGGTTCTCCACTCATCACGATCACGACTCTATAGCTGGGAATGTTCTTTCAGCAACTTTATCCAAGTACTTTGTGGTCTGCCTCTAGGTCTTTTACTTCCTATATATCCATTCAGAGCTAAATATGGCAGTCATCCCATCTATGAGGGGATCATTCTCTGGGTGTGTTCAAACCATCTCAGTTGATGCTTAATGATTGTATCTATTATATCATCTGGGAAGTTTAAATCTATTCTGACTTGATCATTAGTGTTGTGTTACATCCAGTGGGTGTTATTAATTTTTCTGAGGCATTTCATTTCAAATGCTTGAAGTATCTTGATTGGTTGTTGAGTTAATCTCCAGGCTTCTGAAGCATAAGTAGCCAATGGGATGATAATTCTTTTATATAATTTTAGACTTGTTGGGATTTTTTTATTTTTCCACATTTTATTTAGTTTATTCATACTGGTCTAACCTAGGTTTAGCCTGTGTTTTACTGTTTCCTTATTGTTAAGGTTACTAGAAATGAGGCTGCCAAGATACACATATTTATTAACTTGGTCCAACAGGTGATTTTCGAGATTTATAGAAGTATTTTCTTCTTCTCTACCTATCTTTGTTATTTTTTTTTATGAAGATTTATTTTCATACCATAAGTTTTACAGGAGTCATTTAAAATATTAATAGTTTTTTCTACCTGTGGTTCAGAATCTGCTAGAATAATGATATCATCAACATATTAAATGCGATTAATGTTGGTACCATTGATTTTTACACCTGGTTCATCAGCTATGGTTTTACAGACTTCTTCTAGGAAGATGATAAAGAGTTGAGGTGAGAGAGGGGATTCCTGTATTACACCTTTCTCAACTCTGAAATCCTTGGTTTTAATGTTGTTCGTTTTAACAAAAGCTTTGGTGTCTCCATAATAATTTGTAATAAATGTTAAAATATCAGAATCCATTTTTACGTTTTTTAAGATAGTGATCAATTTGTTTCTATTAATTGAATCAAAGGCTTGGTTGAAATCTATAAAACAACAGTATATGGGCAGGTTGTATTCCCACTATTTTTCTGCTATATTATTAATGGTGAAGATGTGGTCTATAGTGGATCTATGTGGCCTGAATCCTGCTGGGTTTTCCTCTATGATTTTTTTCTGTAAGCACCTGTGTTCTCTTTTGTATAATTCGGATGAATAGTTTATAACTATGACTTAAGAGTGCTATGGATTTATAATTTTCACATATTCTTTCGTCTCCTTTTTTGTGAATTGGTATAATAATTCCTGTTTTCCAGTCAGTTGGAATTACTCCAGTATAAAGAATTTGATTAAATAAATTCATTAAGAAGTTAATGGCTTCCTTGCCACCATATTTCGAGAGTTCTATAGATATTTCATCTTTGCCTGTAGCTTTCGAAAGTTTCATTTGGTTTATTGTATTTACAATATCTGCTGGAGTTATGGATGATGCCTTTTCATATATCATCTTTTCTGTTATACTTTCCTCCTCTTGTTCTTTTTGAAATAATGTTTGATAGTAGTCTTTCCAAATTATTTTAATATTTTGTATTGATCCAGTTTCTAGATTGTTTTTATCTTTCATTGTTAATGGTTTATCTTTATGGATCTTAGTTAATTCTTTTATAATTTTATATACCGTTTTAATGTCATTTCTTTTATTAGCTTCTTCGTGCAATTTTGCTTTTTCCTCCAACCAATTGTTTTTGGCAGATAGGCACATTTTATCAATTTTGTTTTTAATGTTTTTATAATGTTGTTTATTTTCTTCTGCATTTTTTATATTTAATATATGCTTTGCTGCTCTTTTTTCTTCTAAAGTATTTAAAATTTCAGGGATTATCCATTGTATCCCAGCACTAAAAAAGGGTTTCCCATCCTTTTATAGTGGGGTTACAGTATTTGAAGTTCAATCTGTTTTGGATTTTATGGATAATTATATGAACTAAATGGTATTTTAAATAAACAGACAATCCAAAGCAATTAAAATCAATATTTATTGTGTACATTAAAATATATATTTCTAAGCCTCAATATATATCTTTCTCTAAAATATATATTTTACACTATTACAGACATTACCAGAAATAGTTTACAAAAACAAACATAACAAAAACTGACTTATTTTTACACTCAGATCTGTCTTATTTAGTAATTGTGGCACTGAATTATTAATTATAATTTAAACAAAGGAAACACTTGATTTATATCAACTAATTCAACTGTCCACTAAAGCAAATGACTAAACTGGAATGTTTCTATTCAAATATTTTACAAAAGCTCATAGAAATTAGGTTACAAATGCCATATGCAAATTTTAACTTGCATATATACCATTACTATCATTGCTATAAAATACATAATTATGGCAATCAAGTAACACCAGTTATTTTTATTAAAAATGCAAGTTCATAGCAAATTTATTAAATACCAGTTTAATCTTTTAATAAATGACAACTTTATCACATTGCTTCCATAAATTAAGGATTCAAGTACAATAAGTCACCAATTTATTGCAGATTTAAAAATGTAGCATGCAGACTAAACACAATAAGAATAAAAAATATTTTTTCCTTTGAGCTACAATTCATGTTGCTGAATGTCATATCTTACTGGATTTTAAAATTTTTTATTTTGCCATTTTGACTTAACTTTATTTAATGGATCTTAAAAACTGTAAATAACACAGACTGAGCTCAATAAAAGCTTTTCTAAATTGAGAAAAAACTTAAAAGGAAGAAAGAAGGCAGAATTCACATCTGATGTACAACTTAAATGTGAGAAATAAGAAAAAATTTTAAAAGATAATCATCAATAAGAAAAATGAAAAAATATTAGCTGAATATAATGAATTAGAAAAAAAAATTAAAAAAAAATTAAAATTCGCATTTTTTATGCAGCTCCCATCCACAAAAAGTCATAAACCTATAGTACATCAATATGGTGAGTGGGTGAAGGAATTTTTCTGCTATAAGTGCATGTATATACACACAAAATTATACAGCCAGACCCCAAAATATGTAATCTGCAAATATGTAAGAAATTCGCTCAACCCCACATGCTGCATCATCCCAATTACTGCATATCTCTTGCTGTAAATGCACTTATATAGTGCTGTGCTTATTTTCATGTTTTTGATGTTTTTTCTAAATATTCACAATGGCTGGTGGCAAATGCCCTTGAATCAAAATGTGAACCATCTCACAAATGTACTACAATTAATCTAGATGAAGGTGGACAAAGCTTATCAGGTATAGCACATGACCTCAGTCTTGCAAAAAAAGACAATCCGGCCCTGTGAACATACACAGATACAGTCAGGAATACCTAAGATGATCCCTCCAGCCATAGGTCTGAATTGTCAGCTATGCCAGTCCCAAGCCCGGATAAAAATAGGGAGGATTGAGGTTGTGCCGCACCTCCCCGTAAAAGAGGTGTTAAATCTTAAATCAGGGGTGGGGAAACCCCTCGCCCGCGAGTCTATTTCAATTCGCCCCTTTGCTGATGTACGCATATGTACATCAGCACACTACATACACTATATATGAGTTAAAATTTGCCAGACGCCCGCGGAAGTTTTTAAATTAGCAATTTACGCCCGTGATACTAAAAAGGTTCCCCACTCCTGTCTTAAATGAAAGGTTTAATTTGTCATAAAACATTTCATTCGGGATTTAACTAGGATACCAAAATTTCCCAAAGAAGTACTTGTATATGAATATAAATGAAACTGTAAATAGCGTATTAGTCCTTTGTTTTGTAAATTCTTCAAAAATTTTTTATATTGTTAACTGTCCTGTGAATAAAAGACAAAAATTGAAATTTAGTGAGAATTGTAATGGAACGGGAAAGGTTAGACCAAAGTTCATAGTGAAATAATCAGCTTAAAGAAGTAACCCGAGGCAGTAGCGTGTGTGAGGTCAAAGGTGCGTGCGAGATGTCCACGACGAAAACGTAACGAGGAAAAGATAGTACTGAGTGCAAAGGGCTTAGATGCTGTGAGGAATCTGTGACGTAGTAGGGAGAGCAGCGACGCGAGGATATAAAAAGTTGGGCAGTGCGAATTCAGGGCTTTTTTTGCTTCTTTTCCTTTTGGCTTTCGAGTACCGGTTGGAAGTCGTTTGAGCGGTCAGGAAGAATGATGGTCAGCAGTGGCTATGCAGCATGGTGTTCCAGTCCGTGCATAACAACGGTGCAGCTAGACTGTCAGCGAGGACCGAAGTTTCATGCCGAACCACGAGGACCTGTCCAGGTAGGGCAATTTTGCCCACATCGGCAAGAAGGTGATTCGTGAACGTAATCACTAGTTGGTCATATCCAAAGACCGTAGAATGAAAAAGACTAGCAGTGTGAATTCAGAAAATTGTTCGAGAATAGAGGCCAGCGTGATCTAGATGGTCAGTAATGTAAAACCTTTCTAGTTCCATTGTATTCTGAACAAAGCTAGAGTGTAGAAAAGTGCTGGTATTTATGTGATAGGACATTAACTGGTAGCAGAGCTCTAGTATTTTGATCCACTAGCTAACTGTTGTAAATTCTAGAGGTGTGTTGTAGTAGAGTTTGATAATGAATTGTTGAGGCATGTCACAGTCTAATAGCCTTAGAATGGATGGAATAATCTCTTGCATAATGTGTTAAATGAATGAGAGTAGGACATCTTAGATTGATATTGTCTTTTTATGTGAGGTGCTGATTGTGGTGAGATTTTGTCTGGTTAAATAATATTACATGCAAGTGTAACTCATCTCAGTTAAGTGTGATTTTGATAATTGTGTAACGTACTAAAGAATGAATAAACATTCCTGTTTTCTTTAACATGTAAAATTGCATGATCTCTGAAATCAATGCACCGCTCATTAAGATTAGAACTTGTATGAATTTAAACGCAGGGGATTAGCCACGACTGTATTTAAAACAAGTTCATTAAGGATTTGAAATAGAGTATATCAATAGCTAAGTTCTAAGAGTCATAGGTTAGTCTGTTGTTAACTCTCTGACAAGGAGGCTTCTCTTGTATAGGAAATAAGATGGCACAGCTTTAACAAACAAATTTTTCTTAATTCTAAAAAGGAGTTAATTCCAGATTCGCATCCGAAGAAATTGGGCTCAAATCCGAGTCGTTCTCTTTGTTTGCTGAGATTTGCACACATACCCAATAGAAGGAGCAGCCACAGAAAGGACAGAATTTAGCTAAAGCAGATTGTAGTAGTAGTAGAGGGGCTTAAGAAGGACAAAATACTATAAAAGCTAGAATTAAAAAATTAATAAAAAGAGAGTTAAGACAAATATAACTAATAAAGTACGTATATAACAAAATGGCGGAGCCGACAGGATTTTGATTTACTCAATGAAACAGAAAAGAAAAGGAAAAAGGGAATATAAATTTATGTAAATCAAGGTGAGTTGGTTTTGGTTTAAGATCGGGCAATCTAGCACAAGAAGTTTAGATAACAAAATTTTGTGTGAGAAGGGATAATATTGTGTAAACCTATATACAAGTAAGAATTGTTGGATTCTGAATATATAAAGATTTGAGTAATTAATATTTGCTTCAGAATCCAACATGATCTTCCATCACATAAGCTAGACTTGTAATTATTATTTAATCTAAATCACTTGTTTATAAATTAATATTCATGTAACTACCTTTAAGTTCTATTAATAATTAATTAATCAAGGATATATAATAATAGTGAGAAGACTCTGTATTAAAATATTAAGTTTCATTTATTTATTGCTATGTTAATATTATAAGAATTTGTATTCAACATTTTAACTGCATATTAATTGAAATGTAAATATTCCTTATTTGTTCCTGTATGTAGAGGTATAACGTTGTGCAATGCCTCAGTTTTATTATATTTTGTTTTAGTTGTCATGGAGACATATGTAAGATAGCAAGCATGAGTTTAGAAAAGAGCGTGGCAGATTGGTATTAAAGGGCTGGAAAGGATTTTAGTAGAAGAGAGCACGAGAATAATTTTGGCGGGAAGAAGGGATATATAAGCAAAGAAAAGAGAAAACAATTCGATTCGGGGGAATCAGAGTGAGATAATAGCGAGTAGAGAGATAACAGCGAGTCAGTCAAGTAGCTAGCTAAGGTCTACTAGTTGAGGAGCGAGTTAGCTAGTAAGTTGCAGAACAACAAATAAAGCAACAGAAGATAGCAAGGTAGCAACTGGATGACTAGCAATAATTTTTGTTGGGATTGATTCAGGACCAACCTTTCAGGGACACACAGAAACTTGAAGAATAGCATGGAGTAACTAAGAGAATAAGCAGAGGCAGCAAGGTTAAATTTAAACGATAGCTGTGCTAAGAGATATGGTGCCTAAAAGATTAATTAAATGCTGGAAGAATAGGCAACTGTACATAAAAACTTCAAGTTAAAGTATTACTGCGTGTTGCCTTAGTTCATGAGTTATTGGTAGAATACTGAATTGGTCAAGTGATGTCAAAGATAGTACAAGCATTTTGCTCCAAGCAAGAACCTTTAACTGTGTGAATTGCGACCATTAATTTATTCAGTTATTACTAAAAGGATTTGTTTTGTTTTTAATGAGTGCTGTTAATTGTTTTAAGTGAATACAGTTATAAAAGGTGCCCGTACATAAGTAGATGAACAAGGAAATTTACCGGTAAGAATTAACCAACTTTGTTACTCCTATGCGGAGATATGTGTGTGTTTCTTCCTAAAATATCCCTACATTAACAATAACTTTTGCAGAGAATAGCTGGAGTGTGGATTTAAGAGTGTATACTTGTGAAGAAGTGTTGTCGCCCTTATACTGTATTTGAAACTTAAGTAATTATAAGATGTTAATGTAGTTGGTTACTAAGGAACTTATGACATTCAACTTTTTCAAATAGTTAATTGAATTTTGTGAAAGCTGTATTTCAGACAACAGATTAACCATTGCCTGAAAGTATATAACTATATTACCAGATGAGCTAAAATGTTTGTAATACCTTATTCAGTGACTTAACTAAAGTGTATAATTTGTAAGCCTATATTAAATGTTTGTTTTGTTGATCGAAAGTTGTACTTTGCCTGAATCTCTTTTACTGCACCGTTCATAAAATAATCGAACCAAAGCGGGTGAATTAAATAAGTTAAATAAACTCGGCCTGTATACATAATAACAAAACACAAAAGGGGAATAGTTGAGAGTTGGTTTTACTTTAATTCTTGGACTAATTTAGATATAGAGTGGTGCAGTCAATAAATATAAATTTTCTCTATATTTGGATTAGAAATCAACTAGCAACTTATTTTTTTTGTTTAAGAACATCATAGTGACAAATTGACTGATCCAAAGTATAGGTTAAGACGAAATAGGGTCTAACAGAATCAACCATCAAGTTCCGGGATGGATGATTACGAATTTTCAGGACCATTAACCCTCAGCAAGTTTTTCTGCAATTCTCTGGGGAGGAAACTGACAACATCTTAGCTTTTTTTTAAGCTATGTCGAAGAGTTGAGGAAAGTAGGCAGGTGTAGCTTGTAGGGAAGGCAAAGAACTTCCTCTACTCTTCCCCCATCTTGAAAGAGACCTTAGACTATGCTAAATTTAAGGGAGTGCTGATTTCTGAGTTCTCCCATGAAAAAGGTCCCTTCCAAACCTTCTGGAGACTTTACATGTGTGTGTGTGCAAAATAAAGGGGAAAGTGTGACAAATTACTTGAACAGATTGCTTTTCATCACTCGATCTATGAGAGTGTCCATGGAGGAAAAGTCCCACGTTGAGTGGATGACTTTCCAACAATTCAGATCAGGACTATGTGATGAGGTACGAGAAGTAATATATAAGAAACATGTGAATAACTTAGATGGATGTTATAGATTAGCCAGGGAAAGGGAAAGAGTATTAGAGGAAATATCTCATGCCAATTCTCTAAGGCAATTATTGCTGGAGAGGCCTGGCACACAGTTCCCCCTCCACTCAGGATGCAGGAGCAATTCCGACTCCAGTGGAAGAGCTGAGCTTCTGAAGTCGCTCGAGCACAGTCACACCTCTACGGGAGAGAAAATGGTAACATCCGATCATCTGAGCTGCAAGAAGGAAAAAGGGGGTGAATCTACCTCCAGATAGAAAACATGAGATGGGACATGAGCCTATTGGATCTACTAATCAAAGTTTAAGAACAAACTCCTCTACACAAAGTGTCCAATCGTGCGAGAGACATGTTGGCAAGTCAAATTCTGAGGAAAACAAAAGGGTCTCTGCCACACTCCCTGTTGAGTCAGTCGGCAGGCCCAATTCACCTGATTTCTACTGCAAAATGCAAAGTGTAATGGTTGCAGAGACAATAGGACGAATTCCATTGTCCCTTGTAGAGGGGTTTGTGGAAGGGATCCCTTGTAACTTCCTACTCGACACTGGAGCCCATATATCTGTTATACCAATGCCACTAGTCAAGAAATTTAATGAGATTTCTTCTGATAGCCTCTTTGAATTGCACAAACCTGTTAAAATCACTGGAACAAACAGAGTTGAGCACCTCTCAAAGATGACAGTGAATGTGAAGTTTACCATACCATGTTTCCCAGTCAGTCTCTCCCATGAACTGCTGGTCCTCCCTGAACTCACGGATACAAGCAACCAGATCATATTGGGTCTCAACTTCTTGGAGAAACATCATTTCATGTGTGACTTTGCTAGCAAGACGATATCCCCTTTGTGGAAAAAGATTCCGACCTAAGTTTAGAGCAGGAAGTGAGAGGGAGGCGAATGTGGCCTTAGAAATTGAGGTGGAAGATTCGAAGGGAGTTTCAGATGAGTGGAGGAAAAAAATGGTGCATGATGTGATCAGCTCATTGAAATCTGAACATGAAAGAACAGAGATTGAGAAATGTTTTACACTGATATTCCAAATGCTTTCCCAGAGTGTTCACAGAAGAGGCTAGTTCCTTGTCTTGTACTAACAAAGTCAAACATGCTGTCCAAATCACGTCAGATTTTCCCATGTATGTTAGGCAATATCAAACACCCCTTAAGCACGTGGCTAAACTACAAAGGTTGTTGGAGGATTATGAGAGAGCTGAGAGCATCGAAAAATCTAATTCCCAGTGGAATAGTCCCTTCATTCTGGTTGAGAAACCTAACGGTGGCATGAGGTTCATTTTGGACTTGTGTGAGTTGAACAAAGTCACCAGGCTCATTTACTTTCCTATGTGTAAGTTTGAAGAATTATTGATAGGTCTGGGGGGGGGGGGGCAAGATATTTCTCAAAGTTGGATCTGAACTCAGGCTACTTTCAGATCCCCCTTAGGAAGGAAGACCAGAAGTACTTTGCTTTCACCACTAGATGGCAAAAATATCAACTGTGTCGACTTCCTCAGGGAGCCAGAAATTCAGCCATAAGCTTTCAGTGTCTGATGAATTCCATCCTCTCAGACATGTTGGGAAAAAGGGTTATATGCTTCCAGGATGACCTGTTGATCTACTCATCTGACTTGATGAGGCACAGGAAGATTCTGTTGGATGTTTTGGATATGCTGAACAAAGCCAGACTCTCTCTCTGAAGTATTCCAAGTTTTTTTTGAAGGAAGTTGAGTACTTAGGACACATTGTAAGTGAGGCTGGGATAACCCTCACTCAAGATAACATGACTGCTATATTGAAGGCCAGAGTCCCCACCACTGTTAGGCAAGTTCGGAGATATCTGGGAATGATAAATTTCAACAGAAAATTCATTCCTGAGTGCTCACGATGGAACCCATCGTGAGGATGACAAAAAAAGGGGTGAAATTCACAGGGGGAAGAACAACAGAATGCCCACCAATCCCTAAACATGGCTTGACTAGGTCACCTGTCCTCACTTATCCAAAACTCGGACAGAGTTTTGGATAAGTGAGGACAAAAAAAAAATGTCTTGCTGTTTGAAGGATCAAACAGCAAGACATTTTTCCTCTCAGCTGATGCTTCAAATGACACCATTGCTTCAGTAGTAGAACAAAAGGAAGGGGAGGATTTCAGGCCCATTGCCTTCATTAGCAGGAAGCTCTCCTCTTCTGGAAAACATTACTCTGTAATAGAAAAGGAGGCATTGGCCATTGTCGATGCTCTCAGAAACTTTAGGTACATGTTACTGGGGCAACAGATCATCCTGCGGTCAGATCACAAGCCTCTATCATTTATCTCATCCATGAAGGATAAGAATCAGAGGATTATCAGCTGGACACTGGAAATGCAGGAGTTCAATATAGAGGTAAGGTATATCCCTGGGAAGGCCAATGTAGTGGTGGATTACTTGTCTCTAGACCAGAGATTAGTTGTCTCTGGCAGATTATTTGGACTCTGAACCAGAGGAGAACACCCGTTCTCCTCTATCTGGGCCTCTATAATGAGTGACTTCTCTTGAAGTCACTCATTATAGAGGCCCAGAAAGTGGACCCAATGTGTGTGGGGGGGGGGGTATATCAAAGACTAATGAAGGGTGAGAAACTCTCAGAGGAACATTTGTTCTTTAAGACTGTGTGTGTAGACAAGGACTGTCTTCTGTTGTCTCAACGATGTCTCGGGAGATTGGAAGGATAAGATTCTGGTCCCAAAGGTCAAGATTCCTTGGGTGCTTAATGCAACCGTATTACGGTTGCATTAAGCTTCCAAAGATTTGGGAAACACTCATCACCAGAGTTCCCACCTTACATTCCAGGCCGCCTACTACTGCCCTTAGAGGGCGCTCTACCTAGATAGGACTTTAGTGTCACCCACGTGGTTGGGCTTAGTATTGTTTGTTATTTGTGTATATGTTACATTAATTGTTTTTGTAATCCCCGTAGATGTCCTATAGGAAATACGAAATATAGGAAGTATTAAATTCTATTTTAATTCTTTTTGAGTGTTGTAAAAAATCCATTAAGCCTCCAACATGAAGTAATCCTCCAATTTGTGTGGGGAAATGGCCTCACACTGATCAATGAAAAATTCATCTCCCAACTAAATACAATCACAAACATCTGTGCCTATGGCAGGGTTTGAGAGGTAGGTTGGAGAGTAGATATGCTCACTACTTGGCCAACAAAGCTGCCATGTTATCTAATCCTTAACCCACCTACAGCACTATAGAACAACTTTTCATGAGTGGGATTCACTAAAATAATAAATCTAAATTTATCAATAAATCCAGATTTTCTGTTGCATGCTTTAGATAATATCGCATTCAAGATAAAAAAAAATATGATTAAAAAAATTCAGGATTAAAAATATATAAAATTTTCCCAGAAGATGATTTAATACAATAACATCTTTTAAAATCTCATGTGGTCAATTCATGTTTATATCAATATTGACTAAAATTCAGTGTTAAGAAACAGTAGAAAATGTACAAATTTAATATGCAAGTATAATTTTTTTAAAGCAGTGTTATGTGCCGCTTTAAAAGAAAATACTATATGAGGCAGCTTCACCATACAACTTCAGACTCATTTTAACTTAAAATTAAAATGGTAGTCAGGTTCTTTCCTTAATAAAGAACTTGCTTTCCATTATTAAGCAGAAAGCAGTGATGGAATAATAAAACTATGAGGGGGAGTGTCAAAACCTTCTCTAAATGGAATTTGCATTTTTTATAGTTATCTGAATAATCCCACAATTTTCCCCACTGGGTACAAACAATTTAAACAGCTATGAAAGTCAAACTATGACGATATTTTCAATTTTAACAACATTCTAACAATGATAAAATAAAATGAAGTCAAAAAACATTAAAACCATGTTCAAGATGAATAACACAACTCATCTCCCAAACTAATCTTTTTGGGAATATATTTGCAAACATTACAACTATTTAGCACCATGTCTAAGTAAATAGTTAACATTCTAAATCTAAGCTTTTTTTTTAAGTTACATTAATTAAAACAGCATTTTAAAATGATTCAGTTCATAGGCACAGTTGGATGGCTATGATAAAGCTAACCACGTTTGCTCTTTATCAAATGCTATTAGGTGCAAAAGTAGAATTGCCTGAATGAATATTATCCAAAAGTATGACTATTAACTAGTCATATCTTCTTTTGCTTTTTTCCCCCTCTCTACATAAAAGGATTTTAGTTGAAAACATGTCATATGCTAAAGAGATGGGCAAAACAGCTTTCCTTGCAAACTAAAGTATCCACCTCAAGATATCAAAGTTTATCAGCAAATTTGCACAATATCATGAAATATATATTGCTAAAGATAGTAATAAATATTCACTCACTTCTGAAGAGGAGAACAAATTTCCAGTTGTTCTGTTACCTCAATCTTTGTACCTATAGCTACTTCACCAAAAAAAGCAAAAAAACTGATGATAAGACCTATGTATGATCGACATTTTGCAACATATGGTATGCACAAAACAATACATTATACAAATTAAAGAAGTCATTTTAAACAGCAGCATTATGTTTAAAAGTTTAATTTAAAATAGCAAAATTTCAAGAATTCAGTATTAAATAATTCAAATACTCTACCTGATAGCAATACAGCTAAAAGTTATGACAACTGCCTTATCTTATTATTATTACCCTTCAACCAGAAGATTTAAGTCCATCTACGGTGGTTCACTCATGGAGTTTATCAACAAAATGAATTCCACATTACGGCCAAATACCCAAATTCATATACCTAAAAATTACATGTGACTGACCTTATGTAAATTTACAAATATACTTACACAGTGACCAATTCTTATTGAACAGTTTACGCCAAACATCTCACTGTTTGTTTGAACATATCCTATAGTTCGGTTACTTCCCATGGCAAGAAATATAAAAATTAAGTGGCATTTGTGTGTAGGAAGGGGGGGGAATACCCGAGTAAACTATCATATATTTGTTTTATAAGTATATTAAATGCAAATAAATTATGTATCAGATAAGCAGAAAAACAGAGAGGGCTGACTAGTATTAGTGAACAGGAGGCAGAGTCCTTTAAGTATACAGGTACCAATGCAACTAAAGATATGAGACTAGTATATTATATCTTAATTGCAAGTTCTCCTGGTTGGTTTATCATTTTGCAGGATAAAAAACATTTCTGGGAGGAAAACCCTGCAATTTCGTATGTGACCTATCACCTTCAATTGAAAAGCCCTTACATTTTATTACTATGACATTTTATGCTTTGCAACTATTGCTAATTGACACACAAAGGTGTCACCTTTAAGCCAAAAATATGGTTCTAGGTTATACATAAAATTTATTTCTCTCTCTTTCTCCTTTCAGCTTGGCTGCAAGAGATACTGAAGACATTCTTTCTTGCCTGAACAGAATCTGATCAAAAGATGATATATGACACCAAAAATTAAATTAGCTACTGAATTTCTTTAATAGACCTGATTAAAAACTGCAAAGATGACCTTCACTTAGTCACTTACAAAAAGCCAAATCTACAATGGGACATTAGGGTTGCCACTATTGGTGCTACATACTTGCCGACTTTAACTGAGCCAACTGGTTTGTTACCCAATAGCATGCCCACACTCACGTCTTTAACAAGTAGAATGCATGGAAACATTTGCCAATAATGAAAATTTTCAATATAGGTTTAACATATAGAAGTGGCATAACATTTTAATTCACACTTTGATGTGATCAGTATCACAGCAGAGGCAACAAGGTGGACAACTGCATATCGTTAAAGACATATTGTTGGAGAGAGAGAAAAACTAGACCTCACATTGTCTCAGGCTCCACATTAAAAACTTTACATATATATACTATAATGTTATGGTAAAATAAAATCAATTTTAATCTTTTTTAAAACTAAAAACTCAAAAATGTTAGCTTTCAGATGCAATTTCTGGAGTAAATTTAGTCCACAAGGTGTGTATACTTTTCTACTATGACTAGTATTTGAAACATTTCCAGACACTAAAGGGATTGTTTTTTCTCAATATTCAAAATATATGCAATTCTGGATGTTTTATTCCAAACTTGAATCTTCTTTTGGAATATAATACAGACTATATAAGATATTATAAAATAAGACTGCTTGTAACTGTGATTACAACAAAATGGTATACATTAGCAGATACGTTTTTCAGATTTTTTCATTAAAAAAAATTATCTAATGCTTTTTATTTTTTATTCCCCAGGAGAACAAGTGGAACTTTAGGTATAACTTTTAGAAATTGATAGTAGGTGGCTGGTCTACACCTTTGCCATAAATGATAAATGAGTTAGTAGCTACTACTAACTTTCAAGTCTGTAAATTGTTGAAGACAACAGAAAAACTGCATATATCAATGGATAGGGGCAACTTACATGAGAGAGAGAGAGAGAGAGAGAGACCAGACTTCTCTCATTGTCACATACTTTTGCACTGACAACTACCACATATTTGCGACCATATATCATAACTTGTTGTTTGAAATAGTGATAATTCTATAGTCAATTTTTTTGACTGCAATGTTAAAAGCATAAAAAAATCACAAAAGTACTTATTCGGTCTGCATAAAAATAGCCAATTCCATGTATGGAAGATATGTAAATATGTTTTATAGGCCAATTGTAAGGTGCAAAAAATCATAAAAATGAAAGAAGAGATAATGAACTACATAAATGTTTATGAATTTAATGCAAATATTTTACCAAAATGCATTTATGCATAGTAATACTGTGTTCTAAGCAGTACCTCAACTATGCATTTTTAAAAAAATTTTAAGATGTAAGGACGCATTAGAAACCCATGAGAAATGAATAATTATAGTATCTATGTGATTAACAAAGTTGGGGTTTCTTTATTTTAAACAGACTTTCTTTATATAAATAAACTTATTGCAGCAGTTTCATATATTACAGTATATACAGTTTTCCAAGAATTTGGTAAATACATTACTTGGAAAGAAGTCAACAAGACACCCCCACCATGGGCAAAGTGCATCGTGCCATGTAAATGAGCCACATGTCTGTAACCAGTATAAATTGGAGGAATATGATGCTCCTAGTCAGTGAAAATGTGTCTGGGTGAAATGACTGCAAGAAGGAAACTCACAGAGTTTGAAAGAGGCATCGTGATAGGAAGCCATGTTGAAAGCCTATCTGTTCAGCAAGCTGTTGACAAACTGGACCATCTCACGTCAACAATCGCGATACTGAGATGGAAGCACAGGGAATCAACTGCAAGTGCTAGCCATTCGTTGGCCGACACATTGAATGCAGAGTTCAGGTATCAATTTGAACAAGAATCTGCACAAAAACATTCAGAACCAAGGCTCACAACAACGGTTTCCACAGTAGGACTGCAACTGCAAGCCCCGTATTACCTGAACCAATAAGCATTGTCTTCAGTGATACAAAGAGCATGTACAGTGAGATGTGGAAGCTTAGAAAGATGTGTTATGGAGTGACGAATCACACTATACCCTCTACCAAACAGGTGGATGCCCAGTTAATGTCTCTTACCAGAGTGTGTAACCCGAACTATGAAATTCCGAGATGGTGATGCGATTGCATGGTCCTGTTTTTCCTGATTTGTCCTCAGACCTCTGTGGTCCATGAACATTGAATACTGAGGGTATCCAAACATTTAAGACAATTCATTGCTTCCTATTTTGTGGCATTTCTATGGAACTGACCATTGTCTCTTTCAGCAAGACAATGCACTATGTCATAAGGCTGCTGTTGTAACTGCATAGTTTTTGGACATGAATGTCATCACACTTGGCTGGCTTCCGCAGAGCCCTCATTTCGATCCTATTGAACATCTATGGAATGAACTTGAGTGTGGCAAGGTTAAGGAACATCCAGCCCACAACAGTCCAGGACCTCATCACATGCCTACTTACTATTCTTCCTACAGGAAGAATGGTAATACTACTGTATTATATTACTATCTTATGGGACATATGTTCCACATAAGTCGTCCCATAGGATTGCTGCAATTATTGCAGCAATCAACCATTGCTGTTTGTTCCTCACACTGTTGTGTCCTTTGATTTCTTTCCAAGCAGTGTATACTGCTTATCTATTCACACAGCCAAAAATCTTTCTTTATTGAAAACAACTGGGAGTTTCTTTATAATTTGTGTATGTAAATTATTAGGTGGGACTGGAAAACTAAATACATTACAAAAAAAATTTCTCCCAGCTCAGAGAGAAATTTTTATACACATAATGCATTACACATAATGCAGCATGTAAATAATTACCTTATTACCTTAATGTGATTACTTTATCATGGATGTTGCAATGATCACTCATTGAAGTACTCACTGGATAATATCAATCAAAATAGTTTTGTGTTTGGTAGAAAAACAGTAGAAACCAAAAAGTAATTTTGCTTTGAAACTATGCTTCAGATGTTACAAAACTTTAGTCATGTGTAACAGTTGGACATATGATAAAGTGATTGGAATAAAAATTGCCTTACAAAAATGGATGATATGATACCAGACATTTTCAAGTGACATTTGTAAACATACCACAAATAAATGATTATGCTGCGTATTTGATATAATACAACTTAATTCAACATTTGTACTTCTAAATTCAGGAGAGAAAAATTTGTAATAAGAAAAAAAAAATCTTAGATAATTATTGATAAAGTAAATCTTAATATTTTAATTATATAATCAAAAATATACATTTCACAATTTCAGATAAATGGTTAAAATAAACAAAGGCTGTTCAATAAAATATGGAATGACACTTATTACAGGAAATAATGATTGACTTTAGGAATGAATACAAAATACAATAACAATGAACAATATGATGACAATAATACACTGAATCCATTCAGTTATAAATACAAAACTTAAGGTCATAAACAAATGAATATCACACATTTCATGAAAATATTAATATAAAATTTAAGATAACATTAAAGTGAGGCATTTTGAAGTATAAATAAAAAGAGCTATATTTTTGTACAAAATGCTATGGAGTTAGATACTCTGGAATGTATGAGCAAAAGCAATATATAATGTCTTTACATATAATGTCTTTATATACTGCTTTATATATTACTACTGACTGTGACAAAATCATTTATATCATGATTTACATATGAACAAAACTTATAAAGTACAGAAAAATACTTAATATAATTTTTAAATAAAAATCATATGAATATAAAGAAAATAAAAATGTTGTTTAATTATAAAATGATGTGATGTACAATATGAGACAAATTTTTGTTACAATGAAAACAGTATGACTGTATCAGAGAAGATATATTACTAACAACAAACAGTTGAAGCAGAAAGTTCTATCCTGGTGCTGTCTCTTAATGGTTTTAGGAAAAAACTTAAGTAGAATATTATATATTGTAATAAAATATAATAGAATTCAGATCTACAAGCAATTTTTTTTTAAAGCAGCTTGCAGAAAATAGCAATAAACACAGGTAACAACTTTTTTTCCTTTTTTAGACACAAACTTTTGTTTCAGAAAACAATTCTTATATGAACACACAAAATGCACAAAAGTTATTTAACACCAATTATCTAACATTATATACAGATTCTATAGACTGCAGGACAATCCAACACCTCCAGATGTCCTATCATACCAACTATAAACTATCAACCATTGACTATAATGTTATACTTCGAAAATTTAATGTACCATGAAAATTAAGATGAATATATCTTAATTTTCATGGTACCTAAAAGATAGCCTAACTTCTCTAAATTAATTTTGCAATTCTGAGTTTCTTATTTTCAAATGTTTATATTCATTTTTTTTTTCAATATGGCAAATAGGTTTTTATTTATGCTTCTAACAAAATAGCTCAGAACCTCAAAGCATATTGATAAATTGATGGAAAAGAACTAGTGAAAAGGCTCAACGTAATGATTTTTTTTTTCTTTAAAACCTCAACTGGAATTTCCATAACTCACCATTTGATATTTAGACATTTCTGTAATGTGACATTTAAGTGAAACAGAAAATCGATAGGTTACAAATATTTCCAGTAATAAAAAAAATTAAAAGTTAAATGATCATCATGTTTTAAGCCAACAAAAACTATAGAAATAGTGATCAGGAGTAAAAACAAATCAGTTATAAAATGAACACTAATTCAGAAAATGATTTGGCAAGTAGTTGATAATAAACATCAACAGATCAACTGCAATAGAATGGCAAATCTATACACAGAAAACACAATTCAGTATTTAATTAGTAGTTCTCCACATAACTATCCCACATCTGCCACAGAATAATTTACTACACAGAGTTTTCATTCTTGGTCCCATTAATAGCTTCATCAAGTTTACGCTGAATATTTTCAAATGCATCAACACCTAGATAGTCTACCTGACCACATTCCCATGCAAACTGCCTTGCAAGTCCTTCAGTTAATCCTTTGTTACTTGAAGCTACATGAGTAGAAGGAACTGAACTTATATTCATTTCTGCTATTTCTTCAGTAATATTTTTCTGTGTAAAAAAAAAAAATAATTCATATACCTTGCTTTACTACTACGTAATTGACAAATACTTTCAATTAACACCAATAATTTTTGTTACTGCTATTTTGAAATATATTATATTTCGAAAAACACATACATTTTAAGAGTGCTGATGTCGAAAGGTCTTTTCAGCCTTTTGGGTAAGAAAAAAATTGCAGGATAACCAGTGATAAATTCATTACACCAACTGATAGTAAACATTAGGCAGAAAGAAAAATGAATTTGTTGAAGAAAAAACATTTCAGAAAAGTTTTTTTCATCTTTTGATGAAATAAGAATATAACTGAAGCAGGGGGTAGCTAAGAATATCTACTCAGTGCATTGATTTTATTTAGAAAATAACTGTGGTAATTAGTACAAAGTATGAAAATGATTCAAGAGCGATAAATTTTGCAACAGCATTCTTGTATAAGTGACATTCGTTATCACAGTTGTAACATTTCTGTATCATCTCTAATCATTTTACCACTAAAAATGGTCTAAACTAAAATTAGGACAGCTCAAACAAAGACTCAAAATTTCAATAAAATTCATGAAGTCAGTCCAGAGCAGTTTTGTTATATATGAGTGCATAATGTAATCTAACAGGTTCATTCCAGAGCATATAAAGTTCCTTATGCCTGCAGTTTGGCCTACTTTGGACAGACTAGTAGATTGGTTTCAGACTTGTCAGAACTAGCAGACAATAATCTGGATACTCTTTCACAAAGGATTAAATGGAAGAAGATATCAGTTTTACACAGAAGTCACTAAAGGTCTGGAAGACTATTTGTAGAATCAGCATCTGCTATGAAGCACTAACCTTAACAAGTATGGCTGAATTAATTTGCCAAAGATCTGGGAGACAGTCATTCTGAAACCAAGATAGCCTAATTTCTCTAAATTAATTTTACAGTTATCCAGCCAAGAGAGGATGCCATGTTAGGACATTAGTTCTATTTCAGTTACAATTTAAGATGTTTTTAATGATTTAGTTTAGTGCTTGTGTACTTATCATAGTTATAATTTGTGCTCTGAAGATGCTGGGTAGAAAACTAGCAAAATATTAGTAAGTTCAATACATTTCTATTTTTCCTCTTTTTTGTTTGTTTATACTGTGAAACATTATTATGAATAATAGGCAATACCTAAACCTTTCAATACGTATACAAAATTTCTCTCTTCTCTTTTGCTACTTTCAGTAGCTCGTTCATGTCTTACCATACTTGTCACCTCTAATCATCTGTACCTACAAATGATCAACTCTTTCTCTTTACATTTCTACATCTTAACAGCCTCACTAATATCACTGATTTTCATACCAAAGAAGCACAATTTCATCATGCTCTTGTCAAGCACTCCTCTCATCATGGAATCGCATACAAAAACTTCTCCATTTTTCTCCTTACTTCTCCCTTTCTCACTTAGCCAAGAGTTCCTTTCACTTTCCCAGCACCTCTTCTTTCTCTTCTCAGCAGCTCCATTAACAATCATACTCTCTCTCTCTCTCATGATCAATTCTTCATTCTCCACATCATCCCTGTTATCATTCTTATACTAGTCAATTTTACTTATTGAATCCTACCCTCTATCATTTTTATCCTATTCTCTGTTATATCTACTGCTTCATTGCAATCTTTTGACATGACCTCCACTTCTAACACTCTCAAAGTGGATAAGTTTATGGATGTTCCTTTCAGAAAAAAGTCACATGCTGAACTACAAAACAGAAAATTAGGACCAACTGAGGAGTAAATTCGGTTCTGTCTTATGTCAATTCCTGTACGTGTGTGTTTGTGTGTGTGCGTGTGCACACACACACAAACGCAACCACTCTTGCTTTCAAATCAGTCCATTCACTCTTGGCAATGAGTACATTTCACAGATGATACACCAAAAACTCCCTCAAACTGAACTCTTTATCTAGTCCATCACAAAACACAAAACCAAAGAAACAATCAATAGACAACAGATAACTTTCACTAATGGAAAAATAACATGCCCTCCTTACAATAACTGAAGCAGCTTAAAATGTTCCATATTAGTCTCCAGAAGAGAATTTCCAAATTATCTAACCCTTAACTCACTTGCAGTACAAGTTTTATCCTTTGTGGACAGAAATTATACTAAAAAAAGTGAAAATTTACCACTGAAATTTGCAAGCTATTTTGGCCTCACAGTTTTAAGCACATTTTAATAAGCATAGCAGTCAACTTTAAAGACATCTAAATTTGTTCAAACATCTTTACATGATATATCATGTTAGAATAAAATATTCATCTGGTTTGGATTTATTAAGCAAGTGCAAAGATGTCAGCATAAACAAGGCATTAAATAAGAATAGAGACCTGCAAGTTGTCCAACTGGGTCATGCAGACTACGAAGTGAATATACAAAAAAGCAGAAAGGCAACTTATGTCTGTATACAAATGCTAGGAGTATCAAAGGGATAGAGTTTTGTTGCTTTAGTGAACATGTTGGGGAGTCTCATATTGTAGGCAATAGTGAAACCTGGATATCAAAGATAGATATACTAACTGGTATCAAATGTAAAGAGTGCAGTATTTTTAGGAATGATAGGCAAGATAGGAAAGGAGGGGTGAGCTGCTAATGATATTGGATGGACAAGAGGTTCAAGAGTTTTGGATTTGGTCATAGCATCAAAAGAGCTGATAATAAGTGAGATGCCATCTCTCCCACCAGTTGGAGAGAGAGAGTGACCATGTGGTTTTGACTTGGAAGATGAATAGACATGCAGGTGTATCAAAGAAAAGGGAAAGTATGTGGAATTATAAGGCAGGTGATTATAATAGTCTTAGGTATCAACTAGGAGCAGTTCCATGGAGGGCAGAATTGGAAGGCCAGGATATCATTAGTGCTTGGGAATTTGTGAAGGAATATTTGTTAGCAGCAATAGTAAGCTGTATTCCATGAGTGAAGCCGACACAATTTGGTGTAAAGTGGATGACAAACAAAACAATAACAAACAGGAACTGCAGTTGAAAAAGAGATTATGGAAGAGATATATAAAGAGGGGTGGAGGGTAGATACATGAAGAATATAAGACACAGGCCAGGAGAGTGAACAGTATGGTGAGGAAGGCAAAACTGGAATAGGAGAAGAGATTGGCACTAATCCAAAGAAAAGCCTAGGGGATTTTTTTTTTAGTTATGTGGCCTGTAGGAGGAGAAATGATTGTGGAAGAATGACAATGCAGGATAAAAATGGAAATACAGTGACTGATGCAGAGGACATAGTGGAGTTGTTCAATGAGCACTTTATTGGAATATTTCATCCTGGAGAAGAAGGTTTTAATAGTAGAAAGATAGGGCAGGTTCAAGGTTTAGAGGTGCAGGAAGAAAGTGTGTTCCAAATACTGAGCACTCTAGATACCAGTAAAGCTGTGGGACTGGATGGTATTTCACCATGGGTTTTAAGAGAATGTGCTAAAGAACTGACAGCTCCGTTGACCTAGCTCTTCAATAAAAGTATCTGGCTGCAGGAAAGGTACCCAAGGAATGAAAGGAAGGTAAGATAGTGCCGCTGCATAAGGGCAGCAGCAGACTGGAAGCGTCTAATTATAGGCCAATTTGTGTCATCAGTAGTTGTTAAGGTCTTGGAGAAATTAGTGAGGGACATACAGCGTTGGACAGATGAGGGTGAATTTATCTGTGAGAATCAACATGGATTTTTTAAGGGACACTCTTGCTTTAGTAATATGATTGCCTTGTATAATAGAGTGACAAGAGCAGTTGATGAGGGAAATGCATATACTAAGATGTTTTTGGATTTTGCAAAAGCGTTTGACAAGGTGCCACATGATAAGGGTTTACAGTGATACTGCTGGACCTGGCTAAGGCCTTTGACAGGATACCACATGGAATTCTAATCCGTAAACTGCAACATATGGAAATGGATAGGAGGGTGGTTGATGAAGAGATACCAGAGAGTAGTTTACTCAGGAGTAGAGTCTAAAATATGGCCTGGCCACAGGGCTCTGTTCTTGGACCACTGCCGTTTAATTTGTTCATTAACGATATAGGGAAGGAACTGAGAGGAACGGTACATTTGTTCGCTTATGATGCAAAGTTGGGTAGAGAATTAGTGAATGCAGAAGTTGTCAAAATTTTGCAGGATGATTTGGATAGATTGGAGGTCTGGGCTAAGGAGAATGGATGTCAATTTTATGTGGCAAAATGTAAGGTTATGCATTTTGGGGTGAAAAGATTAGGAGCAGTATATCACATTGGTGGAACTGTACTCCAGGAGATTGATGAGGCCAGGGACTTGGGAGTACTGGTGGATAGGGAGTTGAAGTTTAGGGGGCACATTGCAAAAGTGGCTAAATCAGCTCATGAAATCACTTGGATGCTGAAAAATACTTTGATGAGCAGAGATAAGCAAGTTATTGTTCCTCTGTATTGAGTCTTGATAACACCTCATCTCGACTACTGTGCCCAGATCTGGTCACCTAGGTTTCTTCTTGATGGGGAGGAGGTTGAGAAGATCCAGAGGCGAGTGACCAAGATGATAGCAGGTCTATGGAATGAACCTTATGAAAACAGATTGAAGATGTGGGTTGCAGAAATTGGTTGATAGGCGAAAAAGGGAGTGATATGATTGAGACATTCAAATTGCTGAAGGGTTTCTATAGAATTAATTCAGAGGATATTTTTGAGAACAGGACTGGTGGTGGGTGGACTAGAGGACATCCATGGAAACTGGGCAAGAGTATGGTTAGCAAGGGTGTTAGAGCTGGGTGTTTTACTTTTAGAGTGATGAATGGGTGGAATAAGCTGCCAGAGTCTGTTGTGGGTGCAATGACAGTGAATGAGTTCAAGGCAAAGTATGATAGATACTGTGTGAATGTCGAATAGTTGTGATGGACATGATGTTTAGGCCTCCCTCGATGAATCTAAGGACTCCTTGGAGTCGCCTGTAATAATAATAATAATAAGCTGATATTTAAGTTGCAGCACATGGGTTTAAATGTCAGGTTGGTCAAATGGATTTAGGATTGGCTGTCTGATAGTATCAGAGAATTGTGTATGGTGGGGCAATATCAAGGAAGCAGAAGGTTACAAGTGGGGTTCCACACGGCTCAGTACTGGGACCTGTATTGTTCAACCTTTATATCAATGAATTGCAAGTGGATATTCAGCTGTTTGCAGATGATGTGAAGCTGGGAAGGGTTATCAGTAATAGTTCAGATGTGGCAGCCCTGCAAGAGGATTTGAATAAACTAGATAGATGGGCAAATGAATGTTGGATGTTGGTTTAATGCAGCAAAATATAGTCTTGAAGTTTGGGATCCACTGATGGGAGGATGCATACTCGATTGGAGGAGCTATACTAGAGGAGGTAGGGGGAGACAAAAGATCCAGAGATGATGATTGATTGAAAATTCAGGGAGCATATTGCAAAGCTGGTGAAGGTAACCCTAGAGGATTGCTGCAATATTGAGAAGGATGCTGACCTGCAGAGATAAAAGAGTTATCATTCTGTTATATAAGACCTTGATGAGACCACACTTAGACTACTGTTCTCATATCTGGTCCCCAGGATTTGAAGAGGATAAATTAACTGTGGGAAGGGTACAGAGGCAGATAACAAAGATGGTTTTAGGACTGTACAATGTCAGTTATGAGAACTGACTGAGGGAATGTGGACTGCAGAGTTTGGTAGATAGAAGAAGGTGATATGATCGAGACTTTAAACTGTTGAGAGCCAGTTACAGGGTAGACATTAGGGAGCTCTTTCACTTGGAGGAACGGCAGGAAGGAACGATGACAAGGGGCCATCACTGGAAGTTATGAAAGGAAGCTGTGAGCAAGATTGTGAGGAGTAGTTTATTTGCATGGAGGGTGCTTGAACCATGGAATGCATTGCCTGAAAGAGTGGTTAGAGCAAGAACAGTCAATGAGTTCAAGGAGTGGTATGATAAACTTTGTATTTCCTAAAAACGACCTCCCATGATGAGTCTTTTGACTTCATGGAGGCCTGGATAATAATAATAATTTGAGTTTAAGTCTAATCTCTAGCACGTTCTCAAGGGAGTGTGAAAATGGGAAAATAGTTCTATAAAGTTATATAAAAAAACTGTTATATAAAGGAGGTAACAAGTTATAGACCAATCAGTAGTCTGTGGATAGTGTGCAAGGTATTAGAAGAGTTGGTTAAGGGTAAAATAGAAATGGAGTGAAGTAAAACTGCACATGTAGAAGGGAGGGGAGAAGCACAGTTTTTGAAGTGGTAGGCCTGTAAAAGCTGGCCATATATTACAATGAATGAACTTTACAAAGAGCTTATACTGCTCTTTGTAAAGATTTCTTTCAGGATATCACAGAGCTACATTATGTAAACTGGAACAAATGAGGATTGATAAGAGACTAGTAATGCAGATGAGAGGGTTGATGGACCGTACTCTCTGAATTTCACATCCCTAGCCTTGTTAATTTAATTTCCTGCAGTTCAATCATTGTAATATATGACTTGTAATCTTTTTATCCTGATGTGTATAACCTTACACTTTGTTACATTCGACTAGCAACTATTATCCTTTTGCACACTCCAAGTCTGCTTATAAATTATCCTGCAGCATCTCTACATCACTGGTATTAAATTGCAAATGTGAGCAGAATAGCTTAAAAGGATCACTTCGATGTTGAACACACTGATAATTTGAAATAAGGAGATCATTATCCCTTTCCATAATCTCTGATATGGTTAAATCTCGACTACTATGCAGATTTAGTTGCACTGGTTTCTTGGGAAACAATGAAGGTTAAATGGTTAAATTAAATGGTTAGCAAGTGGAACAAAATGGTGATATCTGTGGAGCATTCTTTATGAAGATAGACAAAGTGCGGATTATAAAGTTTACTCGACAGACAGAAAGCAAAGGATATGATAGAAGGAAGCATAAGTTAAAGGGATTTTATAGAGAAGTTGAAGAAATTTTTCTGGAAGGAAACAAGAGTCAATTCTGGAAATGTAGCACTAGAACTAGACTTTGTTTTGGGAGTTCATGGCCTTCCTGGCAAGCAAGTGGTTGCTTGCCAGGAAGTGGCCATAAATACTTTGTACTGAATGATAAGACTGTGTAAATAATTAGCAGAAGCCTCCTGCAATGAGCAACTCTACAAAGGTCCTAAATAATAATAATGGCAATATACCAACTCGACTGTCCAAGTGGACAATGTCTCCACTCTCTAACCAACTGGCTGAAGGCATGGCATGGATGCTTGTCAATGTTCTTGAGATGGTAGAGGCACCTTCACCCAGTATAAGACTACTACCTATTTACTGGAGTGGAAAGTTACTTGGAAAAAAAAAAAAAAAGTTTGATATTCGGTCTAGAGTAGGATTTCTGGATCATCTATCCCTTAGTCCACCTACACTATTAATGTTATGTAATGGTTTATAAGAGCCTCCAGTAGCTCAGTCAGTATAAACAAAGCCCTGGGTTCGATTCCTGTCAGTGAAGTGAGGAACCTTTATCTGGTCTCTTTCTACTAAAGGTAAGTTAGCTGGTCTCATACAGAGGTTGGAGTTTTTTCACCCGGAAACTCGGGTTTTTCATCCCCCAGAACAGGCAAACCACCCTTGAACATACACATCTACAGAAATAGGACACACTGGGAGGCATAGGGCTAACCACCTTATCCTCGAAGCGGTCGCTGTTTCAAATCATAATATAGGCCATGCCTAATATGAACGTAAGCCTAAAGACAGGACAAAAAAAAAATTTTTAGTCTAGTAACACTAGAGAAATATTAATCTTAGTTGTGAGCCATTAACTCAACCAGTTTTGATGACATGAACTTATTATTGCGTTTCAATTGAAGGCAAGTTAGCCAGTTTTATAGAGGCAGAAGGATTTTCCCTCCCAAATAGGCAAACCAACTAGAACATACACAACTAACAGCTGTAGCACACTATGTGCTGATAGGATTAATTGTCCTATCAGAGCTAATACTAATTAGGTTTCTAAAATCTCCACTTACTTGACCACTATGGACCCTATTGAGCCTAATACACAAGAGCACAGGAAATAGTTATATTTTCTGCATCTAATTCCATGAAACATTCTTTTATGCTTAATTTATCTACACTGTAATAACAGAATAAATTAAATAAAATCAGTATTATTCACTCAAGATGCTTTACTAATTCTTTCTGAACTTATGATATATCTACTGCAATTACCGTAGGATTATAGCAGAATTGGGGGGGGGGGGGTTGAGACAGCCTTCCCGTTGCCCTCCCAGTAGTGTTGCCTTGTGGTACATTGTTGGTGCTTCAGACAAAAGAAGCCCCAGAGATGAATCACAGGCAACACGAAGCTAATGTCTCAAACAAGGCGTCCAAAGGTTTCCAAGCCTCCTGGATTATTCACAATTATGATGAATACAAAACATAAAAAGTTCCATGCCGGCTCTATCGTTGCCCGGAATAACAAGGATCGTGTTGCTTGTTTAGGTGGAGGGCAAGCTTCGAAAAATATGTTACAGTCCCCTAATCAACACCACCTCAAGATATGTTCCCCAAACATAGAAGGGATATCTAAATCCAAAGCTGAAGTCATCAGCAAAATAGCCAAAGATAAAGCAATTGACGTCTTGACTCTCCAGGAAACCCGTTTGCCTGACACAGCCCTCAATAGACTAAAGATCCCAGGACTCATTCTCGTGTCTTATAACTGCCACCTCAAGCACGGCCTAGCAACCTATATCTGGCCTGGTCTCAAGGATATAACCCAAAGTGTTCTTGATACAGAATATTCCATACATATTAAAGTTCAAAATATCACCATATACAATATCTACAAACCTCCATCGCAATCCTGGCCTGATCAGATGGACCGACCTCCTCCTCACCGTGCTATCTATGTTGGTGACTTCAATTCCCATCACACCATGTGGGGCTATTCCTCTAACAACCAGGATGCAATAATCTAGCTAACTGGATGGACACATATAACTTGCATTTGAATTATGATGCCAAGCAAGATGGCACTCTTTACTCAGCCAGATGGAACAGAACCTACACCCCCAGATCTGTGCATAGTCACTAAAGACTCCGAAGACCACCCTCTACCATCAACCAGAACCATCCTTAACAGATTCCCTAATAATCAACATCATCTTACATTAATAGAGATAGGAACAATCCCAGTCATCAGTGGAACACCAATTGTTAGATGGAATCTCCACAGGTCCAACTGGACTGCATTTCAGAAACAAATCGAGTAAACCATTAGAGCAATTCCACCCACTCCTAATTGCTATTCTAGATTTGTTAAACTACTGAAATTTGCAGCAAAAGACTCTATCCCTAGAGGCTACAGAAAACAATATATCCCATGTTGGAGTAGAGAAAGTGAGGAACTCCTAGACAAATATGAGGAATCTAAAGATCCAACTATTGCTAAGGTGCTCATATCAACCCTGGATAAAAACAGAAAGGAAAGATGGATCTCAACCATCAATGAACTCGATTTTTTCACATCTAGTTGGAGAAGCTGGTCACTTTTGAGAAAATTAGGTGGAGCAGAGCTAACAACACACAAAACAATAGAGATAACTCCTGATTAAATGGCTAACCATTTATTGAAAACCTCCAAGATTCATCCCAGCTCTACCAGGAAAATTGCTGTACAAGCTTCCACCAGACAAATCCTGAGGATGGAACCCGAATTTCCGGAACTCGTACACCCAGTATCTCGGGAAGAGGTACAAATAGCCTTAAAACTTACCAAAAATGGCAAAGCTGCAGGAGTGGATGGTATACTCCCTGAGTTCCTAAAACATCTTGGTCAACATAGCTGGCTGCCCTTTTCTCAGAAATCATCATGACTGGTAAACTACCAAAGCTGTGGTGGGAAGCCAAAATAATTGCAGTGCCCAAACCAGGGAAAGATCCAAATGATGTGAAAAACCTGCGACCTATCTCCTTGATTTGCACCACCTTTAAGCTCTTTGAAAAAATTTTCCTTAAAAGAATTTCACCACTCATCGAAAGAGCACTCCCGACTGAACAAGCTGGCTTCAAGCCAGGAAGAAGTTGCTGTGACCAGGTCCTGGCCCTGACAACTCAAATTGAAGCAGGCTTCCAGAAGAAACTTAAATCTGGAGCCACTTTCATTGACCTCACATCTGCTTATGACACTGTCTGGATCAGAGGCCTCTTCCTAAATATTATAAAGTGTAAAAAAATTTTACAACTTTTTGATTCTATTCTCTCCAACAGAAAGATCCGGGTCCATATTGGCGGAAAAAATAGCAGGCCCAGATTCCTTCACAACAGTCTTCCTCAGGCCTCTGTATACATTTTAACATCTACGTGTATGATCAACCTCATACCAGATCAAGCAAGTATATGTATGCCAATGACCTAGCGATCTTACATCAATCCACCTCCTTTACCAACCTTGAATACAGACCTGAACACCCTGGAAGAGTACTTTAAACAGTGGTACTTTAAGCCAAATCCAACGAAAACAGTGTCCTCAGTATTCCACCTGTACAATGCAGAGGCGAATCGACAACTCAACCTTTCTTTCTGTGGAAAAATGGTAGAACATGAGCCTCACCCAAAATACCTTGGGGTGAGCCTGGACAGAAGCCTAACCTATAAAAGGCACATCATCAACCTCTCCAATAAAATTAAAACCAGAAATAATATCATTTCAAGGCTTGCTGGAACAACCTGGGGTTGTGGTGCAGAAGTCCTAAGGTCGTCTGCACTAGCCCTCACATTCTCTGCAGCAGAATATTGTGCCCCTGTCTGGGAAAGAAGTACACACACTAACATTATAGACACCCAGCTAAACTCTACCATGCACACAATTAGTGGGACAGTGAGAAGCACAGCACCTCTCTCTCCTGGCTGCTTGTTCTACCTAACATTGCTCCACCACACATACGGAGAAGACAAGCCTCGATTAAGGAATTTAATAAAGCAGTGAGCAACCCACTCCTGCTCCTACATCACTCTCATAAACCCACCTAGTCTATGCCTCAAATCTAGAAAGCCTCTCTGGTCTATGGATGAACTCTCTTCAGCTGCACTGCCATCAATATCTGACATATGGAGAGAACACTGGTCCAACAATCTACCAACAAACAGCTTCCTGGTAGAAGATCCCTATGCTCTGCAGCCTGGTTTTGATCTTCCTAGGAAGATTTGGTCATCAATAAACAGGATCAGAACTAGTCAGGGCAGATGTGGCTACCTTCTATATAAATGGGGGCTGTCAGATCACCCTTATTGTGTACGACTGCCCAAGGCACCAATTTCACGGTGGCGGCCTACAGGACATCCACAAACTAATGGATGAGGCCTTAAATTGGCTTTCCAGCCTGGACCTTGACCTGTAGTTGGTGTGGCGGTGGTTATGGAGGAAACAGAAGATCACGGTCCCATTCCACCACGAAGACATTATTCTTGTAGTCACTCTCATAGTCCTCGTCATGGTATCAACAGAACTCCTCCTCATGTTAGAAGATGATGTAATGTGAAATGGGCCCCCTCTAATGGATCAAGTTTTCTCACACAAGACACAACTGCTCTCTAATTAAACCTAGGATACAGCTACATTTATGTTGTGAGAACATGCAGCCTTG
This sequence comes from Typopeltis vanoorti, assembly GCF_054136105.1. Lineage (NCBI taxonomy): Eukaryota > Metazoa > Arthropoda > Arachnida > Uropygi > Thelyphonidae > Typopeltis > Typopeltis vanoorti. The sequence goes on along the minus strand of NC_143569.1, from coordinate 73,489,586 downwards.
TCATACTTGTTACAGTAGGATGATAATTGCCCCTGGCTTGATTATGACAAGTTACTTTGCTTTATTTAAAAAAAAAAAAAAAAAAAAAAAAAAAAAAAAGGAAAGACTTAGAAAGCTGGTTGTGCCTTTTATGTAATGAACTTTTAAATGTTAAGATTTTCATCATTTGTTGCTGGAAATTGTGATTGTACTCTTCACTTACCAGTTTCATGTAGCCATAAGCATAAATAAATAAATAGCAGAATTGAATTTGATATTGAAGAATTTATCCTCATTTCCCTACCAAAATAAAGAACTTTTTTTTTTACCTGAAGAAATACAAGTTATATTAATCCATCCTTCAGAAATTTGAGTACTATGGAAGAATGATTAGCCATGACTTCATTTTGACAGTTTTGTACTTGCCTTTAATTAGAAGCTTCAACAAATACTGCACCACAAATATACTGTAATGATTGCAGTAAAGTATTATTAACACATTCTCAGAGCAAATCCATGAGCATTGTGAATTTGCTTTAGAATAGTATCATGCCTATGGGAATGATTAGGACTTTTTTGTGAATGAGTTTATTATAACGATGTTTGTGATTTACAGCAACTCTCATGATAGCAATTATTCTACTAATTCAGTAATGTTCTTAATATCATCAGGTTCAAAAAAATCATGTAAGTCAAAACTAAATTTGGTTAAAGTATGCAAATTTTAGTAAGGATCCTTTATACTAACTTTCAAAATCCATTCAGCAGGCAGTGTGCTACATTGCTAGAACATATTAAAAATAATTGTAAGCAAAGATTCCCTCAAAAACTCATTTTGTTAATACAGAGTAAGCAAACATTTATAAAAATTGTTTTAAACTAACTTATCGCCTATGTTTCTTTTATTATTTACTAATTTTATCATCATTATTACGTAAATAAAAAACTTACTTCCAATGGCTTCAGTTTGGGTTTGATATTTTTGATATATATATTCCACCAAAGCTGCAAGTGTTCCATAAGATGATGGCAATCATCACGTGACTCGATCTGACCAGTTGTCTCATTGTATTTTAACATCCATGGTTTCACTGCTCCAAGGAAATGAACTATCTTTATCCCTGAACCAAATCTAGCAATGAAAACAGAAAAGAGGAGAAATTTTTACTTAGTTGGATTATCATTCAGATTTTCCTATCATATTCATATCATATCATATCATATGATAGGAAAACCTAACTAATTCTTACTTGAAAGGCCTAGAAAAAAAAAAAAAAAGTTACATTCTCGAAAGGATTTGAATCCAGAGAATTTTCAAACTAAGAAGTACATGCCCTACTGATCATTGTTTGGGATTTTTGGCAGAAGCAATTATGACTATAATGCCATTTTATTATGTCCATAAATTACACATTCTTCTGGCCAGTTTATCTGTTTTGGCTGAAACACTCAAGTTCCCAAGAGGAAAAATCTTTCCCACCTCCATATGAGACCTGCTAACTTTCCTTCAATTGCTGAACAGGTACAGAGATTAGAGAAAGCAATACTTTTGGCTTAATGAAAATTAAATATAACATGATGCTAGACAGCAGTTTCAATTTTCTTAGTTTACTACTTTGTAACTATTCATCTACCTCTTATCTTAATTCAAAGCATTAATAAAGAATGAAGATAAGAACAATTTTTCCAGCTTCTTATGAGACAGCTAAACAAGCATAACTACTTAAGAACTGAAATTAACTTGAAAAATTAAAATACTTTAGAGGTGAACCCTGAACCTAAGAATCCAAAATGCTACAGGCTATTTTAGATCAATCTCAAATTATGAGTACAGAAAACAAAACCCAGCATATTTAAATGAAATACAGTGAATGCTCTAATGTTAAAATTCATGAAAAAAAATTTAAGTCATTTTACTCTATCCACCTCAGTGAATATCAGAGGTAGACAGGAAAATTAGCCAATTCAGCATATCACATCTACATGACTTCCTATCAGAAGAGGAACTATACATTTGTGATTTGACATCCCATGTTACAGAAGGCTAGATCTAGAACCCCCCCCTTTTTTTTTAAAATCTACAGTAACAAAATTTTCCTTTGTTCATTATCACATTCATTTGCTCTTTCTATCCCTGAAGATTTGCATTCTGACCACCATACAATTGCCTTTTTCAGAGCTTAACATTCATGATGCTGAAGTATTGCATATCAGCAATGGCCAAATGCAAATCCACTTGTCCACCAGAATACCAGATATTCCTCATCCTGTAAGTATATTGTAGATATAAGCTGTCCTCTCAATAACTCAGACCATAATGCCAGTTACCTTTTCTATGGAATGGGTTTCTGTAAGCCACCCCTAACCTTGTCTTTTGTCACTTATTTTTGAAATAAAATCTGAAGTTTTTCTGACAGTATCCTGTAGCTAATTAATTTAAATAAGTATTTGACAATTTTATATGTAGAAGCACTAACAGAACTATCAGATATACAGAAATCTCAGTTTCGTGGATTTTTATGCAATCCATATTCTCTGAAATCTGACCATGAAAGGGACCAAATCTTTATCAAAAGATGCAATGATACTAATCAGAATTTTAACTCTTTACTAAGAGTTCAGAAGGATTTCCAATAACTTACACAATTCTTTCTTGCAGAATTTTTCTATGACATACTGAAAAATTAATCATAATACTCACTCTTCTTTGTCAGTTTATTATGATATTATAATTATTCTCCAAATGGCTATAAATTAATTTTTGAAATGTTACTGGTGGAAACACCTTTCAATATTTATCCAGCAATTACGTAAAAATTTGTGTAGTCAGAAGAAATCTGAACCTGTTTAGGCATAAATGTATATTCCATAACCTCAGCTAAAATTTTGATCTCATTACCAGTGAAAGGATGACCTGAAATAGTGATTACCCATTTATTGAGGATTATGAATTAGTATACAAGATATTTTTCTTGAAGAGCACACTTTTTTTTTTTTTTGCTTAATTTAAGGAAAATCTGAATTGCTGATCAATTAGATAATGAAGCAAACAATTCAGTATTAAAAGACCATGTGGCAGACTGTTTTCAAAGATAAAATTATATAATGGTAAACTAGATACATCCTTGTTGAGAGATATACCATTATACGCTACTGTGGAACATTTCAAGGAAAAAAAAAACTGAAACAAAAATGACAAAAACTGGTGAGATCTTTCTGAGCAATAAATACAAAATGTTATATTCAGACAATAACAATCAAGGAAAAGAAGGTGTAGTTTTGTATTCAATACTAAATACGAGGCTAATCTTCTGGAATGGCAGGCAATTTCAAGTACAGTGATGTGGGCAAATATCAGAATGGGGAACTGGACATTTGTGCCTATGGTCCAACAAAAGGTAGATGGAGGAATTTTTTTAGGCTTTAGAGAAAGTAACTGACACAGTGGAAAAGGAAAAGTTAGTCCTTGTTGGGGATCTAAATAGCAGAGTAGGAAATGATTGTCAGACATACAAAAATATTTTGGGAAAATTTGGAGAAAAGAGCAAAGCTAAGAATAATAGCAAATGCTTGGATTTCTTCTCAGGACACAGACTGGATATTACTAACATAACACAATTTTCCAATATAAAAATGTGCATAAATTCACATGAAGAGAAAAGGCAAAGAATAAGAAAAGTCTCATTGACTACGTTATTGTCGATAGTGATATTTTCTCCTTGCTGCAGGACACCAGAGTGTACAGAGGATTTGAAATTGGAAGTGATCACCATCTAGTCTTGAGCAGGATAAAATTGAATTTCATATTGAAAAGAAGAACATGTAAGAAAGTTTTAAAGCGAATAAAAGTTGAGCAGTTCTCAGATGTGAACTGCAGACTACAATACACAAAGATTATTGAAGAAAAATGAAAGAGTTTGAGAACAGGAACCAAACCTTGGAGATTCGGTGGAAAGCTCTGAAGAAAATATTAATTGATTCAACCAGAGAGGCATGTGGTCAGGTTGTCTGCAAGGATAGAAAAATCAGAACTCCACAGGAAGTTAAAGAGGCAGTGAAGGAAAAGAAGAAAGCATATCAAACGTTCCTGGTGAATAAGTCAGCCTATGCTCTTAGAGAATACAGAGACGAATGTAAGAAAGCTAAACACTATGTAAAACTAGCTAAACAAAAGTCATGAGAAGATTTTGGTAAGAACATAGAAAATAAATATCAGGAAGGTGTCAAGATATTCTGGAGGCTGTTGAAAAAGCTCAGAAATGGAAGAAAGAGTGCTGTAAAAGAAATTAGAGATGACATGAAAACTGGAGAAAAAGATATCCTTGATGTATGGTGTAATTACTTCAAAAAATTGCTAAATGAAACAATCAGTGACAACACAGTAGTCAAAAAACACACAAAAGGACCAGGAATACATATCCATACTTGAAATAGAAAAACCATCAAAAGCCTGAAATGTGGAAAGGCAGCTGGAGTAGATGATATTTGACCAGAAATGAAAAAGTACGGAGGAGGTATAAAAGTCATACAGTGGCTGTACTGCATAGTTCAGAAGGCTTGGACACAGGGAAGAATTCCAGATGATTGCAGTAGAGCTCTCGTAGTACCCATATATAAAAAGGGAAATAAAACCGAATGTGAGAATTACAGAGGTATTTCCCTACTGAGCGTTCCTGGTAAGATTCACACACGTATACTTGAGAAATGGTTCAGAAGGATTGTGGAAGGGGCTGTCAGGATCAGATTTTCATTTTATGACAAACAGTTGAGAATTCATGGGAATATAACAAAGATTTGTACTTAAGTTTTTTAGATCTGGAAAAGATGTATGACAAGATGCCAAGAGAAAAGCTATTCAAAACGCTACAGTTGTATGGTGTCAATTGGGCATTATGTCAAGCAATACTTAGTCTTTATTTGAGTTGTAAGTCAGCAGTTAGAATTGCAGCAGTGATATCAAAATTGGAGATGTTAATCTCAGCTCTTTACTTTATGTGGATGATGTTATACTTCTAAATAAATCCAGTACAAGTCTGCAAGATTCTCTGACTAAACTGAATAACTGTTGTAACAAAACAAAGATAATGAAAATAGGTAGAAGCATTGAAAATATCAACTGTATTGTGAATGGAGAACCTATGGAACAAGTAATAAAACATTTCAGCTACTTAGGAATGATTTGTAGTGAAGATGGTAAGTTAAATATTGATACTAAATGCTAAATCTAGTGGGATGAAGCTCATCTTCTCCATAGAAGCAGGTTTAAATATGAATGCCTTTTCAAAGAAAGTTGTGAAGCCCTTTTACATCGGCTAAATCTGAATCGGAACAATCATCTCTCTCTCTCTCTCTTTTCCAAAAGTTCAGGAGATGCTTATTTTATGTAACCATCAAAAATAGTTTTTAATAATATTATTTATTAATATTAATTTCTGGCATACAACGACAGTTTTTAATTGATAAACCTCCAACTGCTGTATGTACCTTGCATTCTCATTTCTTTGATCTGCATGTTTCTACACACTGATGAGGTATTTTATTTTCAGTATGAAATATCTGTACTTTCATTTCATTAAATTTAATTACTGTGGTTATCGTGCAATTTATTGTTTATCATTCTTTCTGCACAACTTGCATATTGATTCATTAACTATCTTTGCCCTTCTTATCAGTTTGCCTCTATCATTGCATGGAAGCAAACTCAGAAACTTCACCTTCTCCCCCTACTTTTTCACTTTTCCAATAACTCTTTCACATCCTCCCTCACAAAATACTTCTCACCTCTCAGGTGATTGGTTCCAGCCAGAACAATCAATTCTTTCATGTTCCCTTTCTGCATTCTAACAGCATCACTAATATTATTAATTTTCATAACAAGGAAACATGATTGTGTTCTACTTTCGTGAAGTACTCCCCTTATCATAGAATCACCATAAAAAATTATCTGTTCTCTTTCTCTCATTTATTCTTAGAAATTTTTTTTTTTTTTGGCTTCAGACCTTCACTCAGAAACTTCACCTTCTCCCTCTACTTTTACACTTTTCCAATAACTCTTTCACATCCTCCCTCACAACATACTTCTCACCTCTCAGGTCATTTCCCGACCTGAGAGGCAAGAAGTATTTTCATTCCTGGTTTTGATATTTGCCTACATCACTCTACTTGATACTGCCTGATATTAAAGATTTAGTGCTGAATACTATAGATACTCCCTCTTTTCGCTGATTGTTACTGCCTGAATATAACATTTTGCATTTGTTGATTAGTTTCTTTGTTTCAGTCACATCTATTATGTCTATCTGATAATTATCCAATTCTTCTGCTAGTTCTACTTTTTTTCCATTGATGTTTCTTACGTTGATAGTACCAATCTTGAACTCTGCTGATGTTTAAATTGGGATGTGTTCTGGGATTTGTTCAAGTAGCTGACTCCACAGCGTTTGTCCTGGTTCCCTGATGAAAACATCGGTTATCCTAAGAAAAACTCCTGGATAACTGCTGCCTTTTTTTTTTTTTTTCCCATTAGAGGGTGCCAAAAATAGGACTTTAGATCTTTTGTCTTTTGCAATTATATTGTTTCACTCACTCACTGTCACGTTTACATGTGTGTTGTGCTCTGATGATGTGCTGAGTTGAAAATCAGCAAAATATTAGAGTTAATAAAACATCCTTGTGGATAAAAGTGTTTGTGGTGTTGTTAATACCGTGAAAAATAAGTCATGAATAACCATCAACGCCTAAGCTTATCAGTTAGTATAATAAATTTAGTTTAATCCTTTATCCAAGTGTAAGCGAACAAAGTTTGCACCTGAAAATATCTTCAGGACTGAGGTAAGGTGGTGCAACTCATAGCAAAGGTGGACCAAGCTCTCATCACTCCTTGTTGTTAGATTGTGATAGAGTGGAAATTTATGTATTCCTATCTTATCTCAAACAAAAGAATGAGATAAATACAGTAAATTGCCTCTAAGTGTAGAATAAGTATTATGTATATGTAAATCAAGTATGTTCTGTTGTGAAAAGGTTAATTAAGTATGTATTTTGTGCCATTTGCGAACGAGTTTAATTTAGTTTTGAAAATGTAAAGCATTACCAGAGCTTTAGAGATTAACCTGTGTAAAAGAATTATAAGATGTGAGCACAAATCCAACAGTTGGGGGAGTGTCAAGTTCAAAGGTCGTAACGCGATGGAGCGACTAGCACTTCCGCGTACGTGCGATTAGCAGGGCAGACAATGGTTGCCATGACGTAAAAGTTTGCCAAATATCGAAGGGGGCGAGAAGTGCCCTGAAAAAGGAGGGAAATATAAGGGTCATGCGACCCTGAGACAAGGCTTTTTCTTCCCTGGATTTCCTGGTGTCCCGTTCCTCTGCGGTGGCGTGGGGCGCGAGTCTCTTCGATGTCGGAAGTCTCCCGATAGGCAGTTACGGTCTTGGTGGCCATATTCGCCGCGAAAAGAAGTTTCCTGTGAACCTATGAAGCTCTAAAGATTCGAAAAGGGAAGATAAGTAAACTTTGTTTGTGTTATACTGAATAGGAATGAAAGATTTGTGTCATGTTAACATGTTGTAAAAAGGACATTTGTGATTTAGGATAGGATTATGTTGCTAGGACTTTAGAAGGATATTGAATTTAGGTTGATTATCTGTCGTTGTGTTTAAATTGCCTTTATATTGAGTGAAATTCAAGATATGTTTAAAGTGAAGAATTGGCATAATATTAAGAGATTGTGAAAGATATGAATGTTATCTTGTGTAGTCTGACAGAGCTACAGAGTTTTAGATCGATTGTAAAAATAGTACATGAATAACGCATTGGCGAAGGTTAATATAATTCATACTTTAGGAAGCTACTGTATGTTAATCTATATGTGTAACAGTAGTGTTTGAATTTTATTTACCTTGTCTGAAATTCCCTTAAGATGGGATTTATTTTAGTGTTCTTATGTGTATCAACCTTTGAATATAATAAACCTTGCTTTTGATTCTAACAAAGACTTTCTGTGATTTCTGGAATCCGATGCACCGCTTATAAAGATCTAATACGAACCTATGCAGGATATTTGAAAAGAGTAAATTTTGGTCACGTCTGCAGAGTTAATTGGTATCATTAAGTACTGTCCTGAGATTACCTCTTGGTTTTTAATATTAAATAATCTAATAGCGCTGAGTGGTGCAGCGAAACAAATAAATTTCTTGGCATTTTAAGAGGGGTAAATCTCAGACACTCTGGTACTGCCTCAATCTCGAGGAAATTCCATTGTCCCTCAGAGGTACCACGTGTTACCTGATAGAGTGTATCAAGGAGATATAGTAAAAGGTTAAAGAAGTTGTATTTAAGAAGAAAGGTTACAACATAAATCGCGCAGCAGATAGGATATAAAGAAGTTGTACAATATAGATAATAGAGATAGAATAAAATATAAGATAGTAGAGAAACCATCACAACATAAAAGGCAGGCAGCCGGTACAATATAAAGATAAGAAAAAAAAAAAAACCAACACAACATAAATGTCGCAGCTGGTAGGATTATTATTGAAGGAGGTTTAGGTAGAAAAGGATTGAATAATAAAAAATAAATAAAAGTCAAGAAAACGTTATAACATTATCTCAGTACTGAGATGACACTTGGATAAAGGATTAAACTAAATTTATTATTGCTGATTATAGTTTGTAGTGATTTATCATGTTTTAGAATAGTTTTTCTCTTCTATAAATTCTCTTGATTACAGTAATCAAGAAAGAGGTGAGATCTGTTAGTATCAGGAAATATTGACCAGAGCATTCTTAAACTGAACAGATGATTTTTCATGATTGAAAAAATAAGATTTTTCGTATATAAGTGATTTCTATAATGAGACATACAAACAAGCATTGAAAAAATAAAGCTATTTATTTATATAAAATTTACTATTAAATTTCATATACACTTACTGTTTATATGCAGGCATATATGTATAAGTGGTGCTAGTATTCATGTTATACATAAAGGAAAGATGACGGGAGATGTCTTTAGTGGCCCAGTCATTGAAAACCAAGTTTAACAAACCTTGATCACCTCCTACATTAATAATTTCAAAACATAAGCACAAATAAAAATGCACTTTAAAGTAATTATAATTACAATTTGAATATATTCTTACATATGATAAAAATGCATATGTCATAGCATTTTAGTTGTTACTCAGTTGGTCCATATTCTGAAGTGAATTTAATCAAGCAAAGCTTGATGGCAAGTCCCTAATAAATACTGCAACACCGTAGCACTTTTCTTATAAGTCACATTATATCAACTACTACATATGACAAATAGTCTACTCTCACTGCAGAAATAGCAAACTACCAAAATTACTGACCAAAGTTCTGCAGACATGATTCTATTCTGAAAGAAATTCACTATTGTCAATTTAACTCCACCATAACAAACTATTCCTGTAGTCTCTGCAGGTTTGAGTCAACAGTGAAAGTCAGACAAACGAATCAACAGAGTCAACTAAAGATAATCTTCGGGTTTCATCAATAGGAGATGACAGTGACTTCTCAAAAATTTCATTCCAGTAGAATAAAACATTGGTGAATTACTCCTGAAGCTTTAGTCAGAACGTATCCAAAATTATGTACAATCCAATTTCAGGAAAAATATCCCCCCCCCTTCCCAAAGGAAAAAACTTTCTGTATGCATGATTTGTTTCAGTATTCTCATCACTTTCCTCTCAAATTCCTCTTCACATCTGTATCATAAGAGCACTGATGTAAAAAAAAAAAAATATTAAGTTGAGATGAAAATAGGTATCATACTATGTCTGGTGGTATGAAAAGTGATGTATTATTGGGATACTATATTTAATCAAGAACTGTAGCCCAACTTGAGGTGAGTGTAAAAGAAAAAAAATATCAGGATTGCATTTCCATTGACTGGTGTCCACTTTTGCAACTGTTTCTGATATAATGGATCACATGAGAAACTTCACATTTTCAAAAATCTGAAGGTTTGGTAATTCTGAAATTTTGCAGAACCTTCAATGCATAATATCATGCTGAAGTAAATCAGATGTGATAAACATGTCAATGCAAGCATAAGCTGAAAACTTGGTCATGAGGAAAAAAAAAAAAAATTTCAGATGCTTATCTTGCTTCCAAACCTTTAATTAAAATGGTTAAACATGGCACTTTTTTTTTTTTTTTTTTGGAAAACAGTAGGTAGCAGTACATTCTTTGCTAGCTGGAAAAACTGAAAAAATGATACCACATCGATTTTGTCACTGTTAATAATAGCACTGGGATTCCCAAAAAAAAGTACTGGTTAAATATATTCTACAATAAAAGGACTTTGATAAAAAATACATTCCACTTCCTCTACAGAGATATCTAATTCTTCACAACACCTTTAAAAAGGAACTTTTGAGGATAATTGAATACTCCACTTTCCTTCTCACACCACAAGAACTTCTTTTTGTATCAATCTCTCAGCAACTTATATCATCTTAATTATACCACCTCATTTCTTCTTATCTATCAATCTCTGCATTTGCATTCCTTTAATCCATCCTTGATGCAAAAAAGGACAATAAGCACAACAAAAGGAAATGATGAAATGAGATTAATCCATCCTCACTGCAAACATTCATTATATAGTCCAGATACTATTTTCATTACTCTCCCAGATTATTTCTTTGCAAACATTTCTCACAATTCAGAAAAAATTTATGAAGAGATTACAATTCCCTTATAAGATTCAATTATTTCTATACTATGTTATTCACTGTGATATAACCAGAGTTTGTGAAAGGCATGATATTGCATAGATGGCCAATTTTAACTTATGGATCTGAGAGCTGGGTTAGAAATAAAACACCTGATCAAAGACTAGACCAATATGAAAGTTCTGAAAAAGATTTGTGAAGTGAACAGATAGCATCAATGGCAGTATCACATTAAAAATGAGAATATTAGGAAAGAACTTATCCTTGTTAGCATTCAGGAATGAGTTAGTAGAACTAATCTCAGGTGATATGGTCACTTAAAGATAAATTACAGCAAACAGGGATGGAAAATAAATTGCTTGCTTATTTTCAGAAAGGATTATGAAAAAGCAGTCAGAAAAATTAAATGACCAGTGGTGTGCTACAAGTTTCTGTTCTTGGGCTACTACCAATTAAAAACTGTTCAATAGGTGAAATGGTAGGGAGGACACTCAGTTCTTAGCTAATGATGGAATGTTAATGAAAGTGATAAGAATAAAAGATATGCTGTGGACAGATAACAAAATAGAAGACTTTATTTATGCCAATTTTAATGACATGAAATTTTGCATTTTGGATTAGACTATTATATTGTTGAGACTTCAATACACAAAAACAAAACATCAAATCAAGCAAGGAATCTGGGAGTGACAGCAGACAGGGTTATTGGTTAGTTATTTAGTAAAGCTACTAAGCAGCCCAACTAAAATTATGAGCCCTATGGTCAATGTTAATGGTATAAATTTGTTTTATACAGGTAAAAAAAAATTCAAGTTTCTGGAAAAAAAAAATACTGCTTCTGACATATTCATTAGAACCATCTCAATAAGTTCAGATCTTAGATAGAATTCAAAACTACATCTTTTAAACTAAAGGCTCTGACTGCACTGAAGGCAATAATAGTAAAGAATTGAGGGAACATATTGCAAAGGTGCCAAAAATAATGCAAAAAAAGATTGTTGCAACATCCAAAATAATACTGACAAATAAAAATAAGGAAATTGTGCTTTTCTGTAAAAATATGGTTTAATAGTAATTAATGAGAAAAACCAAAGGAAATAAAGAAATTGGTAGAATCTCATTTAATATCTTATTCATATCTGCAAGACCTCATAAATAAAGTGTGTTTTTCTGTGGTGATTGTTATTAATGACTGTTAAACTCAAGATAAATTCTGTTCAGATTTGGTTCAACCTGGGTTTGGGAGACGGGAAAAAATGAAGGGGCATGTAAGTGACAAGAAAATACAGTTATTATGGTTGCAAAATATTGACTATGAAGTTGGATTAAGAAAATGTAGGTGGAAGAGTTGGTAAACTGAAAGTAAAGATGGGGTATGATAAGCACTGAAGTTAGTGATGGCATGTTATTAGACAGATGTTGAAAAGATTTAATTGGTGGGATGGGATGAAAGAGACCAAAGATGGTCATTCTCCGAAAGAGCACCCAGTAAAGATCTATATTTCTGACTAGTGAGCAAGTGGAAAGGAATTAACAGAAGGAATGGTGAATAAATTTCAGAAGTATGATAGGCACTAAGTGAGTTATCTTGTTCAGCGGACCTCCATAACAAGTTCTCTCTTATGAAGTAGCCAAATAACATTTCAACTTCATTTCTTTATCTGCCACTTGTTACTTTTCGAGCTTACACTTTACACACATAACTATCTGTTGCTTCTTTTCTTATTTCTTCCATAGTTCTTTCCTAAATGTATTATTTATCATATCAACTTTTAAAATGCAGTCTACCACTGGAGTCTGTGAACGCCTCATGGCCGACAACCCCACAACATCAATCTCTAGCTCTTCATACCATGGTATGTTTCCAAATTTATATCCTGAGTCTTTCAGTCTCCACTATGTAGTTTCATATCTTCTTTACTGGTTTTTGGTGATGAAGTGTCAGACTTCTAATTTCCTGAAATGGAACCACAACATGTTCACAGGACATAGATATCTCATTACAACCAGATTTAGTGATGTACTGCAAAATCTGATATATTCACCTGGGATGAAAAGAGACCAAAGATGATCATTCTCAGAAATATATATATACTGCAATATTCCTATGTGCATCCTGAGAATAGCCAATTTTTTTTGTTTAAATGACAATCACAACTATGAAGGGATAGGAGGTTATATAATTAATACTGTGGGTGAGATAAGAGTTAGTTAATCTGAAAACCCTCTCCACAGATATGTGAAACTTTTTTAAAGCAACTTCAAAAAAGCAGGGTGGGGATCTCACAGCATGACAGAAATCATATATACTGACATTCACAAACATTCCTGCCATAGTGGTATTCAATCCACAAAATAGTTGGAGAGGGAAGACACTTAACCAACTGTGCTGACATATGAAATACTAATTCCTTCAAACACTTAAATCAACAAAAGGGCAAAATCAGTGGATTAAAATGTACAAGTGAAGCTAATGAACAAGAAAAAACAAGGCTAAAACATTTAAGGGAGAAAAATTAAGTCTAAATTCTGATTTAGTTTATAAACAGGTTGTCAGGTATATTATACTTGACAAGAAATTATATTTTTCTTACTACCCACATGTTATTACTCAAATGTAAGCAAACAAGTACATGTGCAGAGTATCTTCGCAACTAAGCTACTAATAGCAGCTGGATTTACATCTAGTTCCTTTCCTATATATATACCATAATGAATAGCACACTCTACTCAGGGAGTGCTTAATTCTATATATTAGGTCAAGAATCACTTTCCTGGCTTGTTTAGACCTTTGAGCCTTCATTAGAAACTAGACCCTATGGCAATACAGAACTAGCCCAACAGCAAAAGTGATATTTCTCACATACTAAGTAACAAAATGGGACATCACCATATAATTATTATAGTCTGGATTTTGAGATAGTCAGCATAGTTTTAGCAAGAAAGAAGTGGTGATATAACTACTTAAACAAAATGGTAGAGAAAAGTGTAGCAAAGCATATGTTTGATGGCTGGAAAAAGATCCAGAAGAAGATTAATATTAGGTAGATTGAAACCATTATGTTTTGGTATTTACAAGACTGAATTTTAGATCAGAATATTGGAGACTTGACATGAGATTAATTTGAAGGAAAACTGTTGATAGGATGCTATTAATAATGTAAACTTAAACATGCCGTATTATCACATTATTCTGCACACCCCTTGAGGATACACAAAAGAACTGATGAATTTTTAAAGCTAGGATTCAAGCCATAAATGAACTCAAAAGCCATACTGGTGCTCTGAATTTTTAAGTCACAATGTCACAAAACTGGTACTGATTCATAATTGCCCTTTACTAATATCAAAAAATAGTTTTGAAACAGCCATTTCATCAACAATTAGCTAGACAGATAGCATAAAGTATCTTGAAATTTGAAACTGAAACATTGAAATGATGGAACACCCCATTATTTTTGTTCCTTTTACTGCAATTTCCTGCTTCCTATTAAGCAAAAGCAGATGCTTTTAATTTTCCTCAGATGTTTTAAACCATTGCATTTTGAAGGCAAGTAAGAAGCACAAGGAAAATTATCAAAATAGAACACACATAAGAGTTGAGGGTTATTTTATTTCTTGCTTCCTTTCCAGACACATAAAACATCTCTTAGGAAAGGAGCAGGTCTTTACAAGTTGTGCAAACTAAAGGTAGTCTGCACCATGTGTTAAGGAGAAAATTAATTTAAAAAAAAAAAAAGTTGCTTAAGATGCTTAACATATTTTGGTTTCCATAAGTTAAATTTTAGGATCCATAAGTTAAAAGTGGTTTGAACACTATTATGACTAGCTTCTCTCTTATTCCATATGTAGTTTGCCACCCTAACTAAAAGTTACACCTAATTAGATGTACCTGGCTTAAACCAAATTATAACATGATGGTACAACATGATAAAATTTCATGTCAGCTGGGACGTCGGCAGGTTAAACAAGGCCCCCGTTGTTTTCACCAGGAAATCAGGGTGAACAGTGAAAAGTCAGCTACTGGAACAAATCTGAAAAAACACTCCAACTCAACATCACCAGAGTTAAAGATCGGTACTATCAACATAATGTGGAAAGGAAGCAGGAGTAGATGATATTCGACCAGAAATGCTGACGTATGATGGTATAAAAGTCTTGCAGTGGCTGCACTGCATAGTTCAGAAGGCCTGGACAGAGGGACGAATTCCCGATGATTGGAGCAGAGCTTTCATAGTACCCATATATAAAAAGAGAAATAAAACTGAATGTGAGAATTACAGAGGTATTTCCCTACTGAGTGTTCCTGGTAAGATATATGCAAGTATACTTGAGAAACGGTTGAGAAGAATTGTAGAAGAAAAGCTTGGTGAAGAACAAGCTGGATTCAGACCAAATAGAGGCTGTCAGGATCAGATCTTCACTTTACGACAAATAGTGGAGAAATCATGGGAATATAACAAAGATCTCTATTTGAGTTTTGTAGATCTGGAAAAGGCATATGATAAAGTGCCAAGAGAGAAGCTATTCAATACGCTACAGGTATATGGTGTCAATGGAGCATTATATCAAGCAATACTTAGTCTTTATTTGAGTTGTAAGTCAGCAGTTAGAATTGAAGAAAGTACAGGAAGATGGTTTAATGTTAAATCTGGTGTGAGACAAGGATGTACATTATCCCCTCTGTTATTCATTATCTATATGGATCACATTATGAAGGAAAGTGATAATAAACATGATATCAAAATTGGTGATGTTAATATCAGCTCTTTGCTTTATGCAGGCAATGTTATACTTCTAAATAAATCCACTACAAGTTTGTAAGATTCCCTGACTAAATTGAATAGCTGTTGTAATAGATATGGTATGAAGGTCAGCAATAAAAAGACAATGAAAATAGGCAGAATCGTCGAAAATGTCAACTGCATTGTGAACAGAGAACCTGTGGAACAAGTAAAACATTTCAGCTACTTAGGCACGATTTTTAGTGAAGATGGTAAATTAAATATGGAAATAGACAACAGAATTAATAAAGCTGGTACAGTAGGAAGTCAAGTGAATAAATTTCATATGGAATAAGAGAGAAATTAGTCGGAGCACTAAATTCGCTGTATACAAGACAGTGTTCAAACCAGTTTTAACTTATGGATCTGAGAGCTGGGTCAGAAGTAAAACACTTGACCAAAGACTAGAGACCGCAGATATGAGAGTCCTGAGAAAGATTAGAGGCGTGAACAGATGGCATCAATGGCAATATCATATTAAAAACGAGGATATTAGGAAAGAACTCTACATTGTCAGCATCCAGGAATGTATTAGCAGAGGTAATCTCAGGTGGTATGGTCATTTAAACAGAATGGGTGAGGAAATATTGGCAAAACAAGTGTTCTCTGCCAGATTGGCAGGAAAATGACCCAGAGGAAGACCAAGATATAGGTGGTTTGATAGGGTACAAAGTGCCTTAGACGACAGAAATATAAGATCTGATAATATTGGGGTCTTGACAAGTAACAGACTGATCTGGAGGAAAATTGTTGATAGAAAGTTAGTAATGATGTAAATTTTTCATGTAGTACTATCATATCCTGTACACCCCTTGAGGGTACAGGGCAGGAATTTGATGATGTTCTATAGGTTCTCCATTCAAGATGCAGTTGATGCTTTCAATGTTCCACCTATTTCTTATAACTTCCATAAGTTAAGTTAAATTTTGATGAATACCAAAACTGAAGATATTCAACTCAACTATGCAATGTACTCCTAATTACAGTTCTTATTTTCAGTTTAGTTAGGAAATTCTATAGACTTCAACTGGATTTGTTTAGGAGTACATTGCATAATTCAGTCTCCAATATCAAAATTGAATATCTTCAATTTTGATATTGGTACCATGCCATATGTCCTTTCCAGATCCATAAAATTCACATACAAATCCCTGTTATATTTCCATGATTTCTCAACTATTTATCTTAATAGTGAAAATCTGACCCTAACAACTCAACTTTGGTTGGGTGTTTTGCCTTTTGGGCAGATAGACAGTTAAACAGTGACTGTTTGATAGTCAGTTCAACAGCCAACACATCCAACCAGAGCCAATAGGTGACATAATTATTGCACTTTAGGTCATCCTGTATTTCTCCTGTTTCATCTTTGTCACTGAAGTGTGTCTGCATGCACATGTTTAATACAAGCATCTTAATCTCTGAAGATGCCAATTTAATTTTGGCAAAATATAGGAAGTATAAGTTGTCAATTTCCTATAAGGAAATTCTTCTGTAAACCTTAGTTTTATTTCCCTTTTTATAAAGGGGTACTAAAATGACCACTCCAATTATCTAAAATTTGATGTGACCAGGCCTTCTCAATAACTACTACAGTTTTTAGGAGAGGGGGGGGGAAGCTATTGAGTGGACATGCAAACATCAGTGAGGCAGTTGAGTCTAAGAATGTGTATAATATCCTAAGTTAGACATATGTGTATAATATGCCTAACAAACCAGAATGGGATAGTTAATATAAAGCGTCAGGATAGTGGTGGGCCTAAGGAGCTTTTTCACTTTTTGTACAATAATGCCAGGAGCATTAGGAACAAACAGCAGGAATTTTTGGCATTGGTTAGTTCATCCTAGCAAAAGGTTATTGGCATTAGTAAGACATGGCTGACAGAAGATGATATAGTCAGTGGGATAGAATACGAAGGGTATAGTGTGTTCAGAGAGGACAGAGAGAAAAGAATTGGGGGGAGGAGTTATTGATGATAGCCAATGAACTGCAACCAAAGAGAGTAGAAGCTCAACTGCAGGCCAGTGAGAAGAGCACATTTTGAGACCATCTGGTGTGAGATAGAGGCCAGCAAAACAAAATACAGTTGGATACTGCTATAAACCAGGGAATGGAAAAGATGATGGAGATAGTATGCATCAGAAAATAGATTCAATGAGTGGAGTGCAGGTAACTATTATGGGGGATTTCAACTATGGGAACACAGATTGGAAGGAGAGGACACATGGGATGAAGGAAATGGAATTTACGCAGTTATTAAGGAATAATTACCTGACACAGCATGTGATGGAATATAGTAGGAGTTTGAGAATGCTCAATCTAGTAAATGCATCTGAGAATTTGTCTATAATGAATATCACCATTTTGCCACTGACTGGTGGGAGTGACCATAAGGTCTTAACCTGGGAAGTGGTTAAATGTGTGGAATTTTTAGTTAAGATGGGATTTATGTGGAGTTATAGGGATGGTAAATATGACAAGCTTAAGAGATTGCATGGATCAGACAATAGCATGTGAAACTGCAAGGGCTGGTAGTGTATGGAAAGTGGTCAAGGAGTGTTTGAGGCAAGTAATGGTAGACTGCATACCTAGAGTCTGGAGAGTAAATCAAATGGGAGTTAAATGGATGAATATCATCAAGTTGGAACTGCAAAAAAAAGAAAAAATTGCAGAGGGAATTCAAGGAGAAAGGTGACCAGCAGGCACATAAGCACTACAAAGCACAGGCCAGAAGGATAACCAGTATGTAAAGAAAGGCAAAAGAAGAGTATGAAAGGAAATTAGCAATGCAGGCTAAAGAGAATCCCAAACAGTTCTTTTGATATGCTGAAAGTAAAAAAAAACAATGTTTTTGGCACAATGATTTAAATAATGGCAATGGCAGGGAGATAACTGAATCAGTGTCGAAATAATAGAATTACTAAGTGAATACTTTACAAGAGTATCAGCCAGGTGGAGATATTACAATAACGACAAACGCAAAGGCTTATATGGGAACTGAGATAAATGAAATGGAGACACATAGCATATTACAGAACCTTAATGTGAATACAGCTGTGAGAATGAGTTTTACATGAAACTGCTAGGGAATTGTGAGTGCTGCCCTTGATCGCATTGTTTAATATAAGCCTCAGCTCTGGAGGGGGTGGAAAGAAGGGAAAATAGTTCCATTACATAAAGGTAGCTCCAAGACTGATGCAGCAAATTACTGACCGATCATCATATCAGCAGTTATCGAAGTACAGGAGAAGTTGGTCAAGAGCTCAATGTATGCATGGATACTATATGGGGGGAAACGTGGTTTTGTGAAGAGTAGATCATGTCCCAGAAACATGCTTACATTTTATAATACAGTGACAGCACAGCTGAGATGGATAAAGGTAATGGGTTTACAATGATACTGCTGGACTTTGCAAAAGCCTTTGAGGATACCACATGGAATTCTAATCAGAAAACTGCAACATGGGGATGGATATAGGGTTAGTAAGGTGGGTAAGAGGGTGGTTGATGTAGAGATATCAGAAGGTAGTTTATTCAGGAGTAGGGTCCAAAAGAAGGCCTGTGACTAGTGGCATGCTACATGATTCTGTTCTTGGACCACTACTGTTTAATTTGTACATTAACGATATAGGAAAGAATCTGAGAAGAACTGTTCAGTTATTTGCCGAAATAGCTAATACAGATGAATGATGTTAAAATTTTGTAGGATGATGTGAACAGTGGCAGTCTGGGAAAAGGAGAATGGATGTCATTATAATGTAGCAAAGTGTAAGGTTATGCATTTTCAGGTGAAAAGATTACCAGCTGTATACCACATTGATGGAGTTGTACTACAGGAAATCGACGAAGA
Source organism: Typopeltis vanoorti (assembly GCF_054136105.1). Taxonomy (NCBI): domain Eukaryota; kingdom Metazoa; phylum Arthropoda; class Arachnida; order Uropygi; family Thelyphonidae; genus Typopeltis; species Typopeltis vanoorti. The sequence continues at coordinate 73,470,272 of NC_143569.1, read as the reverse complement.
CAGAGAATTGGGAGTGTTAGTGGATGGGAAGTTAAAGTTTAGGGGACACACAGCAAGTAGCTAAAACAGCTCATTAGATTAATTGGTTACTGAAGAATACTTTGATGAGCAGAGACATGCCGGTTAATGCTGTTATTATAGAATACAGTTGTATCAAGTTAAGAGCATGACATAAATGGACCTCAACTAAAGAGCTATAAAATCATTAAAAAAAATGACTCAAGAAATAAAGGATAATCTTACAATTAGAAGGCTCCTCCACAAAAGAATGGACCAATCACTACACTCAGCTTCTAAACAATAATAATCAAATTGAAATAAAACAATAAGGCAAGAAAGAAATGAATAACAATACAGTTAAATGATCTAAAGAAAATACTGGAAAAACTAAAAGATAGAAAAGCTACAGGAGAAGATGGAATAAATTCAGAACTATACAAATACAGCTCTAAACCATTTCAATTATGATTAATTAAATTCCTAAACAGAATATGGGAAGGAAACATCCCACAAGAATGGAAGACAGCAATAGTCATAAACATATTCAAAAAAGGAAACAGAAAGGATTTGCAAAACTACAGAGGATTATCCTTATTTAATACATGCTATAAAATATATACAGATATAATTAAAAGTAAATTAACACCATGGGCCGAGGAAATTATTAGAGAAGAAAAATGCGGCTTTAAGAAAGGAAGATCCTGCACAGATCCCACATTTACACTCAAACAAATTATAGAAAAAATAGAATTTAACCTGCCAACATATATGGCCTTCCTGGATTATGAGAAAGCATATGATCAAATCAACAGAACAAAATTAATCAATATAATGTATGAATTGAAAGCTCCACCTCAAACCACAAAAGCAATAGCAAACGTAATGGAAGAAATATATATTAAAATTAATAATGAAACAATAAAAAAAAATTAAAACCAACAGAGGTCTCATTCAAGGAAGTGGATTATCACCAACATTTTTCAATATATGTGGAAAAAATTTCAAGAGAGTGGAGGAAAAACAAAATCATAGGAATTAAAATAGGAAATAAAGAATTAACCAGTCTTATGTATGCTGATGATCAAGTTATTTTTGCTGAAAATGAAGACCAATTACAGAAAAATCTACACGTACTGAACAAAACAATAGAACAGCATGACACGAAAATCTCAATAAATAAAACGAAATCAATAGCATTTCAAGGTAAACAAATTAAAAGATGAGAACTAGTGAACAAATTTAAATATCTAGGAAATTACATAAGCCTCAAATGGAGAAATCAACACTGCATATAAAAGCAAAAATTCCTTGCAGTCATTGGAACTTTGAAAAGACACTTCAATAAACAGATGTGTAGAACAACCCAAATAAAACTATATAAAATAATAGGCAAACAAATTCTGAAATATGGCACTGAAACATGGACTTGGGGAGAATGAGATAAAAGACAAGTGGAAGCTGCAGAAATGAAGTTCCCAAGACCGCTCACAGGCGATAAAAGAATAGACAAGATAAGAAATAAGAAAACATTTATCCATAATTAACATAACAGAAGACATCACAAACTGTAGAAAGAATGAATGAGGACAGATGGCCAAATATTGCCTAGAAATATAAACCAAAGGGACATTGATGAAGAGGAAGACCCAGGAGGAGATGGGCAGAAGACTTTTTAAACCCCTGAAAACATTATAGGCAAGCAATTGCCTAACACGCAAAGCCAAGAAGAACAAGATAGCATACAGTTCACATTATCATAACAAAGGTTTTTCTGATATAAAATGATATGTGCATGAAGAGTCCCTTTATCTCACATTTACGAGGGTGGTCTGAAAAGTTCTAGGCCTAACAATGAAAAAACGAATTTATAATTTCAAAATTATTTTTATTTTTCAACATAATCCCCTTAAGACTAATACATTTATTCCAGCAATGCTCCAACGCCATTATCCTTGTCACTGTAGTGGTTCTCAGTAAGATCTGCAAAATACCCCTCTACAGCTGCAATCACCTCTTGATTCGAAGAAAAATGCTGACAGCAAGGAACAGTTTGTTTTGGGAAGAGACAGAAGGAGCCAAATCTGGGGAATAGGGTGGATGTTCCAACAATTCATAGTGCAGATCCCTTAATTTTTCCATTGCCAAAACAACTTTGTGGGCAGGTGCATTGTCCTGATGAAAGATGATTTTTTTCTTCTGCAAACTGGGCATTTTCTCAAGAATTTTTTTTTTCTAGTCTGGTTAAAAGATCAGAATAATATTCCCCGATTATTATTTTACCCTTTTCAAGATAATTATTAAACAAAATGTATTTAGCATCCCAAAACACCGATGCCACGACCTTTCCTGCTGATGGAACCTACTTTGTCTTCTCTGGCGGTGAACAACCGGCTTCTGTCCACTGTTTTGATTGCTGTTTGGATTCTGGCGTGCAATGGTGAATCCAAGTCTCATCCATAGTAATAAATAGACACACAAAATCAGTTTTATTCTTGTTAAAATGCTCCAAGCACTGTTCAGAGATTTTCATGTGAGTGCGTTTTTGATCTGCTGTGAGCAAATGCGCCACCCATCTTGTGCAGAGCTTTTTCATTTGCAATTCTTCATGCAAAATATATCCTACGCATTCTTTTGAAATGCCTATAGTCTCAGCAATTTCATGCACTTTGACTCGCCGGTCATCCAATACTATATCGTGCACGTGATCAATGATTTCTGGTGGTGTTACACTTTTTGGACATCCTTCATGTGGATCATCTTCAAGGCTGGTACGACCGCGTTTAAACTCAGCATCACATTTTCTAATTGCTGAAAACGAAGGAGAAGAGTGCCCATAAACGTTTATGAACTTCGAATGAATTTCTTTTGGCGTTGAACCTTCTTTTACAAAGAATTTTATAACTACACGATACTCAATTTTATCCATTTCAAGGGGTTCAGACAACACTTTTGCTTCAGACAACTGTATAAATTATACAGCTGTCTAAATAAACTACTTGATAGAATGACTTGCAATTTCACATAGATGCTTATGGTAGATGTACCACCTTAGAAAAAAAAAATCATGCTAATAGTGTTACCATCTATGGTCAAGGCTGAGAACTTTTCAGACCACCTTTGTAGTAAAATATTAATACCACTACTACTTACAATTATAATAATAAAAAGAAAATAGCATTATTATTATTATTATAATGTTCTATATTCTGAAAGTAGCCATATTTCTTGTTTTTCCTTTCAAGTAATGTAAAACTTGAAACTTGCTGTGTGCTTAGACAAACAATGGGAACGTTTCCAAGTGTTACTTGTGCATTTGCTAGCTGTGGTAAACTGAGGTTTTCACAGCTCATACAGAAAATGTTGCTCTGTAAGAACTGTGACCATGAGATTTTTTATTTATTTTTTTAATTTTTATAAACACTGTTTCTAAAACAATAGAAAAATTTGTTGGATTTTGTTTTTTTTTGGCAACTCAAATATATAAATATGACTTCTCCATTCCTTCCACCTTAGTATCACCACCTCCAAGTCTAGCTCCCACTGACGAGACCTCAATAAAGGTCGAAACCAGTCTGGATAGTGGCCCTTCCCTTAATGCATAGCATTATACATGTCTGCAAGGAGATGTGCTTTGCATTATGGGAGATACTAAGACAAGTGATGAGAGCTTAGTCCACCTTACCAAGAGTTGCCTCAGTCCTGAGGATACTTCAGGCCCAAACGTTGTTTGCTTACATTTAGGTAAAGGATTAAGCTAAATTTATAACAGTGTTAGATCCTGAATGAAGGAATCTTGCAAAGAAATCATTCATTCAGAATCTATCATACTAAACTACACAGACAAAGAGAAATACCTGCACATCAGCTGAAATTAAAGTGAAACTTCTTCACATATGTATAAAATTGCATTAATTTTATGTACCATGTGTTTTAATCTATTGTGATCGTACCAAGATCGAGTTAGAGAATGTCTTAAAAGAGGAATGAGTCACCAGAAAGATATTAAAGTAACAATTCATAGAAGGTATATTACTACACATGTCCAGCATAACGCCGGCAGCAGTAGCTTAAGCGAAATGTAGGTCGACGCAAATTCCGTGAATACACGAGTATAACAGAAAAGGGGAGAACAAGGGATGAACCCAAGGGAGAAAAGATATAGGTTGTGTGCAAAAGGGACTCCAAAAAGGGGGCGCTCGATTGAAGAATATAAGGGGATGAGTGCCATAAACAAGTATCGGCTCTCTCTTGTGTATTCGTTTTCCTGGTTCGGAAGTTAGCTGGTGGCTCGAGTAGGGGGGGGGGAATTGAAGCGTCAGTGCTATGATGTCGGATGGATAGTTTTCCTGAGAATGCTGTAGGATTCCACGCAGAGCTGAAGGTAAAATTTCCAGCCATACAGAATCGAGCCCTCACAGAGAAGTCCCATCGAGAGGAATAGAGATGTTTCCTGAGACTCAAAAATCGAGTCCGTGAATTGTTATGTCGTTGTTTTTCTTATTTTATAGATTTATATCTTCCTATTCTATCTTTCAATTGCTAATTTACTTCTTCAGATATCAGGCCTAATATACCTACATCTAGGATTGTTTCCTCTTCAGATACTGGCAAATTTATATAATGCTGCGACAGCCAGTATGCTATAGCAGAAAAGATCCTTGCTCAGGGAGACAATACTAGATTCTGAGGCGTTCTTACACAATGATTTATTTTAACACGGCCGTATAGATTCAGACTGCAGTCGTGACCTAAATCTATAGTTAAATACACATTCTATATTCCTTCCTGCCAAAATAGGTTCTATTTTTATAAGTGGTAAATCGGAATCATAGTCAAGCATGACTCAGGTTTAGGTAAATAAAACATGTTTATTGGAATATCAAAGAAAATGCAAAGAAATTCATACATTCAATTATTGTCTCAATGCTAAATAAGGAAACTCGAATTAAGAGATTAACATACTCTAAAATTAAACCAAAGGTTATAAAGCATGTAATACACAGTAACTGGAAAATGGGATAAATTGCAATTGGTATGTTAAGTTAAAATTCCCTTCTGCAAGCTATTCATAAGATGACATGACAAACATTCTAATGTTATTCAATTGCCATAAATCTACAATCCTAATCTCATTACGTTAATTCAATCACATACAACACAAAAGGCTTATTCTCAGAAGGAGGTTAACCATCTAATTAGAGTCTGTCCACAAAGTTTAGAATAATGTTTATAATTTACATTCACATATCATTTTCTCTCTTCTAAGGAATTCTAAACACAAAATAGAGTAATTCTACTTTACTGAACTTTTCCCCAACGTCTTTCAGCACCATGTGTACGTCTGGTTACCTATTGTTTATTAGCTGTCCTTACGCCAGCACAGGGGCTACGCTATCTTCGTAATTGCTGCTGATCACGGACTCGATTTTTCAGTTTCAGGAAACATCTCTATTCCTCTCGATGGGACTTCTCTGTGAGGGCTCGATTCTGCTAGGGCTGGAAATTTTACCTTCAGCTCTGCGTGGAATCCTACAGCATACTCAGGAAAACTCGCCGTCCGACACCATAGCACCGACGCTTCATCCTTCCTTACTTGAACCACCAGCTAACTTCCGAACCAGGAAAACGAATACACAAGAGAGAGCCGATACTTGTTTATGGCGCTCATCCCCTTATATTCTTCAATCCAGCGCCCCGTTTTTGGAGTTCCTTTTGCACACAACCTATATCTTTTCTCCCCTTTGCTGTTATACTCTTGTATTCACGGAATTCGCGTCGACATACATTCCGCTTAAGCTACTGCTGCCAGCGTTACGCTGGACACGTGTAGTAGTATACCTTCTATGAATTGTTACTTTAATATCTTTCTGGTGACTCATTCCTCTTTTAAGACATTCTCTAACTCGATCTTGGTATGATCACAATAGATTAAAACACATGGTACATAAAATTAATGCAATTTTATACATATGTGAAGAAGTTTCACTTTAATTTCAGCTGATGTGCAGGTATTTCTCTTTGTCTGTGTAGTTTAGTATGTTAGATTCTGAATGAATGATTTCTTTGCAAGATTCCTTCATTCAGGTTCTAACACTATTATAAATTTAGTTTAATCCTGTACCCAAGTATAAGCAAACAAAGTTTGGGCCTGAAGTATCTTCAGGACTGAGGTAACTCGTGGTAAAGATGGACTAAGCTCTCATCACTTGTCTTAGTATCTCCCATAATGCAAAGCACATCTCCTTGCAGACATGTATAATGCTATGCATTAAGGGAAGGGCCACTATCCAGAATGATTTCTTTGCAAGATTCCTTCATTCAGGATCTAACGATAGAAAAATTATCCCAATTTCATTTCTTTTTAGAAATTAGTGCTCTTTTCCCATATAAAACAAATCTGCCGGCACAAACATGCATTTCACAGATATGTGGTCCATAGTATACGCCTCTAAAGTAGATATGAGGAGAATGCAAGTTTTCTTCAGTTAGAAAACCTCTGTTCGAAATCTATGCAGTGCTATGAAAACCTTCATCAGTGCTTTTCAACTGAAAATAAGTTAGACAGTCTCATACTGGGATGACAGTTTTCCCTACCAGGAAATTGTGTTTTTCAGCAAACAGGCATAGCACTAGAAAATATCAAGCACACAATGTACTTGCCTCATAGTTGCTTCTGCCATAATTCCAATCAAAACAAAATCACTGCCTTAGTCCACTCAGTCACTTTCTGATTTAGACAACTAAGTTTGGGTAGCCAACTGGAGAGTGTCGCTGCTTTTTTACTAAGCAGCAGTTAGAATGCTCAATAATGCTTATGAAAATATTTAGGTGGGTATATGAATTTGATTCTAAATAGCATAGTTTAAGACCATTACCCAATCTATAGAGGCTTGAAAAAAACATGTTTGGTCTTATATCTAATTTTAATTACCCTACATATAGCATTAACATATTATAGATTTCCAAAATTTTGTGGTTGTGGACATATAAAAAAAAGTTTGCACCTAGAAAGCCTGTGTCCTGATGGCCCTACCTATTTTTATTTTATTCCCTCAAAAAAAGGTATAATAGCCACTTCAAGAAGAACAATATATTATATAATATTCTGTGTGTTATAAAAACAAATTCCTCTTCAAGAGGAACTCGAATCAATACAGTCAGGCATCTCTCTCTATCAATATTTGCAATCCTGAAAAGGACTGTTTTGATGGCCCTTAAAGGGAACATTTTTGTTTTCATACTGTTTAAAATTTATATATCTTGAACAGTATAGTACACCCTAACAAAGTAAATTAAAGATGTCAAGAAATTATATTCTTGGTTTAATCCTTCTTCCAAGCATAAGCAAATAAAAATTTTTGTTTGTGCTTGAAGTAACATCACGACTGGGTGACTTGAACGAGGGTGTTTCCATAAGTTTCTGGCCTGACTAACTTTTAGAGGAGACAGAAAGAAAACAACTGTGTCACTTTACACATCTTTGAATTAACATTTCTATGCCCTTGAAAAAATAACTTGTACTTTTTATTTGCAAAATGACCTAAAACTGCATCTTTCACCTCACTGTCATCTGCAAATTTTCTTTCTTGAAGGTCTTTCTTCAATTTCAAGAAGAGGTAGTAGTAGTAGTAGTCACTGGGTGCTAGATCTGGGCTGTAGGATGGGTGTTCAATCTCCTGAAAGCCACAGTCCTTCACTGCAGGCTTCGTAACAATAGCCAAATATACTGGAGCATTATTGTGAAGCAGGTGAACACCATGACTCAGCATTCCTCATCTCTTCTCCTTTATGCCATTGCACAATTTGGGCAGGAGTGAAGCATAATATTCTGCATTACGGTGGTATTCCTTTCCCAAGAGAATTTCCCGGCAATCCCATAAGAATGTTGATTATGATCTTTTTGGTGAACTGAGTGACCTTGGCTTTTCTCAGTAGTGTTTCACCAGGTTCGTGCTACTCCATGGATTCTGTTTTGGAAAAAGATCATAATAAAGGACCATGGTTTCACCCCTGGTGATAATGGATTTCTGCACTTCTGATTCTTGGAAAAGCAAAACTTGTGGGAAAAGATCACACAATGCTCCTTCTGAATTGAAGAGAGAGAAATCAGGGCACCCATCTTACCCTGACCTTCGTCATATGAAACTTCGTGAATGATGAGAAAGACAGTTGTTATAGAAAGCCTCAACCTTGCTGAAATTTCTTTGAGCTTCAGCCATCTGTCATTGAGTAGTTCCTTCTCAACAAGAGACATTTTCCTCAGTCATCACTTCCACAGGCCGACAATCAAAAGGATCATCTTTGATGCGCTTTCTCTCTTTTCCTATGCAAAACTTTAGCCCATTCCTTCACAATGGAATATGAAGGAGAATCTTCGCCATAAACACCATCCAATCGCTGTTTGATAACACTTGGAGAAAGCTCTTCTTTAGCAAAAAACTATCAGAGCATGGTACTCAATGTTTAACATGACAGCCACTTAGCATGCCATGTGTTAGTCAAACGAGTGCCTCCAACTGAATGACGCAGGTAGAGAGTTGAAAATGGTACACTAAGCTCACCATAGATGGTGCTATCTGTCACACATGGCATTTTAAAATTGGTACAAATTTTGTATGTCAGGCAGGAAACTTTTGGAACCCACCTCATATACAGAGGCTAATGACTTCACATTGGGAGTGAAATGGAAGAGCCACTACCCAGACCGGTTTCGACCTTTACTGAGGTCTCATCAGTGGAAGCCAGGCCCAAAAAGGATCCCAAGGTTGAAGTAATGCAAAAGTCATATTTCTCATATACAAGTATTACACATCCAAAAGGGTGTGTGTGCTTTGCATTATGGAGCAATCAATGTGAAATCATTAGCCTCCATATAAAAGTAGTTCAGTCGTGAAGTTATTCACATGCAAAACATTGCTTTGCTTACTTGGATAAAGAATTAAAACCAAGAATATAATTTCTTGACATGTTTAATTTATAGTGTAGCCAAGTGAAAAAAACTTTCAACCATCTTTCTCTAATCCAGCGTATTTTAGTAATAAGGTGCGACACCTTTTGATTTCTTGGTTTGGCTCCCACTGATGAGACCTCAATAAAGGTCAAAAGTGGCCTGGGTAGTGGCCCTTCCCATTATACAAAATCAGGACACCAGATTATTCTCCTTTCTGATTTTTTTAAGCAGACAACATTTGAGGGTAGTTTTTTTTTGGTGATAAAGTTTCTGAGAAACAGTTAGAATCAGCAGGGTTCAACTACAAAATGGAAGGATTGCCTGTTTTCCTGCTTTCTGAAGAAGGACCATGAACATATAGCAATGCTTTCACGATTTCTACTCTGTAATTTACATATGTTATGGTAGACTTATATTTTTTCTTGTATAGGAGAAAACAGTTCCAAGTAATAAAATCCAATATATGTCCAAACACTTTTTTATAATATTTTTTATGTTGTTTCCTCATTATAGAGTAAAATGATAGCTACTGATCGCATCTGTAGATCCCACCCATAGTGTTGTTTGTAGGCACACACAGCAATGCATTTGTCTTTCATGCAACCATCCTTATTCAGAGATTCCATTGATGGACTGTTCAGGGAAGACAAATGAAACACATCTTTTTTTCTTTTTTTTTTTTTGTACATAGTGCAAAGATTTTCCTTCACTGATAAGCTCTGATTTCACTCAAAGTTTTCCCGATGCCAGATCTGGAGGCATGTCTCCCTTTATGCATTTAGGTACAATAACTATCTGTACAATGCTGTAAAAGCAAATTCAGTGAGTTACGATGGATAACTACGTATAGTAGTTATCGATTGTAACTTACTAACCTTTCCCCAGTAAGGGATCTAGTTATTCCATTACTACAAACATCAACAAGAGAAGATCTAAATATTTATTACGTTTGAGTACAATCTGCTTTCCCATACAAGGTTTGAAATCCCAAAGATATCCACTTTGTGCATATCTTTGGGATTTCAAACCTTGTATGGAAAAGCAGATTTCAAAGCATAAATTTATCCCATACTTTGCTCTCTTTTGGGGAATATACTGCTTACATTTCAATCTGCTTTTGGGTGGCATAAGGCATTCATCGATACTGACTTTATTCTTGTTGAGAGGCTTATACGCTGGTTAGACATGATAACTAATATTTAAGGAATTGACAGCGTATACTGGAAATATAGATTAAATAAACTTTAATATACACTTTCCGCTATTTCGGCGAACGTCACGTTGCCATCTTCTTGGGAACTTACTAAAAAGACACGTGCACACAAGTACTAATAACAGCAAATGAGACTGAAGCTAGGAAGCTAGCGTTTTCCTAAAGTCCATCAGGACTTTAGGAAACCAGTACAGCCACTCTGGGCTTGCAGACCACGCTCTGGATACTCGCTACAGAATAAGATGGAAGAAAGCCACAGTAATACACCGCAGCAAGTTCAAGTATGAAAGACTATTCATGGAATCAGCCTCGGCCCTTAGGAACATGCCAAACCTCAACAAATTTGGATGCATGAAACTGCCCCAAATTTGGGAAACTTTTATCAGAAGAACTTCAGCCCAAAGGCCAAGAACTACCAATATAGCACACCAGGGGGCACCATCAGGACTTTAGGAAAACGCTAGCTTCCTAGCTTCAGTCTCATTTGCTGTTATTAGTACTTGTGTGCACGTGTCTTTTTAGTAAGTTCCCAAGAAGATGGCAACGTGACGTTCGCCGAAATATCGGAAAGTGTATATTAAAGTTTATTTAATCTATATTTCCAGTATACGCTGTCAATTCCTTAAATATTAGTTATCATCGATACTGACGTCTCTCTCTCAGGAATGTGTAGTGATCTAAATTTCTGACAAATTTTGATCAGAAAATCATAAATTTTTGTTGAGGACTGAGCAAGGATGTGTTGATTGATCATATTCATTATTATTCTGAAAATGCAAATACTTCATGATGAGACTGAATGGTTTTTTTGATAATAACATCATGAAATATTGGCATGTTCAGAATCCATTCTGTAGACCAATACATTTCGAGAGTGGACTTTTTCGCGATACCTTGCACAATCAAGGGCGCTATAAATGTAAGTAGCATGTTGATATCTATTGGACTCCAAAGTGTACTACCAAAATGCAGACTGTACTCAACTTGTTGGCAAGCACAGGATAAGAAAAAGGATGAGAACAACAACAGGCAGGAAAATACTGAACTTGGTAATCAAAATATTAATAACGACAAGGTAAGTCCATTAATATCTAAGAAAAAAGAGGTAATATGGTATGGTGACTCAATTTTAAAATTTGTGCTTGCCGAGGGAGTCACCACTTCTAATTTTCCTGTTTTTGGTTTTCAATTACAAACGTAATTGAAAACCAAAAACAAAATGTAAAAAAAAATGGTAGTGCTGGTAGGTACAAATAATTTAAGTGGTGACACACACAGTATGAGAGAAGATATGAAAGGTCTGTTTGAAGAAGCTAGAAAGAAATGTGAAAGAGTAAAAATTGTAGGATTACTACCTAGATATGATAGTACTGAGTTAAGGAAGGCAATGATAGCAAATGATTTCACGCGCAGGCTATGTAGAAGATATGGATGCGAGTTTTTAGACGTGTGGGGTGTGTTTGATGGCAGAAAAGATTTGTATAAGAATGATGGCCTGCACTTGAATTCATTTGGCATCAGAAGCCTGGAGAAATTACTTCTTGGTATGAGACTTAATGCAGAGAGTCAGGGGAAACTAGATCATCACGGGAGGAATTGGGAAAATGTGTGTGAAAGTTCAACTATGATATACAAACGTGATAAAGATATGAATGCCTTTGAACATGGTTATGTATGTAGCGAAGGAGTGGAAAAATATGCTTTGGATTCGGACCTTTTAAGTATGTCTGGGGAGGGAAAAGAGAAAATTCTAGAACAAGACCAAATACATTGCATATCTAATTATAAGAATAGGCTAGGTCATAATTTATTATGTCTATATACAAATGCTAGGAGCATTAGAAACAAAGGGGTTGAGTTTGTTGCTTTATTGAATACGATGTGGCCTAAGATTGTTGGCATTAGATTAGAGAAACCTGGCTATCAGAATCAGATATGGTAAGTGGGATCAAGTGTAACGGATATACTATTTTTAGGAATGACAGAAGAGATAGGAGAGGAGGAGGAGTGCTACTAATGATATCAGATGACTTAAGTCCAGTTAGGGTAGAAATACAAGAAAACAATGATGGTAACAATGTTCCATGTAGTGATGAGTATGAGTCTATTTGGTGTGAAGTGGAGGTTAACAGAATGAAATATATGGTGGGGGTGTTGCTACAGACCTGGCAGCTCAGTTGTAGGGGACAAAGAAATGCATTGCCAATTTAGCCTTATGGTACCAAGCAAAATCATTATGGGTGACTTTAATTTTCCAAACGTTGATTGGGTTGAAGAGAAATCTCATGATCAGAAAGAACAAGAATTTATTGAATTGTTGCGTGATAACTTTCTCAAGCAGCATGTGAAAGAAGGAACTCGAAGTCAAAGAGTGTTGGATTTGCTCATAGCATCAAAAGGGATCTCTGTCAAGAATATGACTATTTTACCACCAATTGGTGACAGTGATCATGCTGTTCTTTCTTGGGAAGTATCTGCTTGTATTGAAGCTCCAATTAAATCAGGCTACAAGCTGAAACTTATGATCAACTTAGAAGAATACTATCTTTGGTCCCATGGTATCAGTTACTGAATGGAAAAAATGTCAGCAATGCATGGGAATCTTTGAAAAATTGGTTGAATGAGGCAGTATCTGAATGTATCCCTAATGTTTGAAGAATAAATAGGTTGGGAGTGAAATGGATGTGCACCCTTATTAAGCTAGAGATCCACAAGAAGAAGTTGATGTGGAAAGAATATCTTGAGAATAAGAGTGAGAAGTGTTATGAAATATATAAAGCTCAGGCCAGAAAAGTAACGAGTATTGTGAGAAAAGCTAAAACGGAGGTATGAAAAGAAATTGGCCATGCAAGCTAAAGGCAATCCAAAAGAATTTTATCGTTATGTCACAAGCAAAAGAAAGAATGAATATGAAAGAATAACTTTATTGAATGCAGATGGTACACGAGTGTTGGAAGCTAAGGAGATTGTTCAGTTAATGACTGCTCACTTTGCTAAGATATATCAACCAGGTGTATGTAGCATGGTGTATGGTACTACTGCTATGTTGGATGAAGAGTTACAGGTTCATGAAAATGAGGCTGAAGAGCTCTTGCATAACCTGGATAAGAATTTGTCAATAGGGACAGATGGAATATCTGCCCGTTTGTTAAAGGAATGTTCAGCTGAATTGGCTAGGCCTTTCACACATTTGTATAACTTGAGTCTCAGCTCAGGAACGAAAGGAATGTATGATAGTTCCATTGCACAAAGGTGGTGCAAAAACTGATGTGTCTAAGACACATCAGTTTTTGCACCACCAGAGATACTAATAGGTCGGTAGTTACTACCGACCTATTAGTATCTCTGGTGTGGTAGTGAAGATTTTAGAGAAGTTGGTAAGAACTCGCATACAGAAATGGGTAGACAAGCATTCTATACTCTGCAGGGAACAGCATGGGTTTACTAAAGGAAGGTCATGTTTTAGCAATTTGCTCATATTTTATAACAATGTTACGGCCGAGTTGGATAAAGGGAAAAATCCACCATTATCATAGTGTATCTATCTAAGGCATTTGATAGGATACCACACGATAGGGTGTTGTGAAACTGGAGAATATGGGATTGGAACATAATCTATTGACTTGGATCAGGGGATGGTTGACAGACAGATATCAAAAAGTGGTATACAGTGGGTGTGAATCTGCCAGATTTAAGGTAACAGTGGTGTACCTCAGGGTTCAGTCCTTGGGCCATTATTGTTCAATCTATACATTAATGACATCAAGCAGGGTCTATCATCAGATTTGCAATTGTCAGGGATGTTACTGATATTCAGCAATTACAAAATGATTTGAATAGACTGGAAATCTGAGCAAACGAAAATGGCTGTCCATTTAATGTTAGTAAGTGTAAAGTTATGCACTTTGGTGTGATTAGAGTTCCAGGGGCATATTATATTAGCGGGGTTATGCTACAAGAAACTGAAGGAGCAAGGGATCTTGGTGTATTGATGGATAAGAATTTAAAGTTCAAAAGTCACATAGCAAAAAGTTGCAAATACAACTCAGAGGATAATTGCTATGTTAAAGCGAACCTTGACATGTAAGGATAAGGAAGTAATTTTGCCTCTTTATAAGGCTTTGATAAGACCACACTTGGATTACTGTGCGCAGATTTGGTCTCCCAGGTTCCAAGGGGATAAAGAAGCTGTGGAAAGGGTACAAAGAAGAGTTACAAAAATTATATCCAGATTATGGAATTTAGATTATGAGAACAAATTGCGAGTATGTGGATTACAGACTCTGGTTAACAGGAAAAAGAGGGATGATATGATAGAAATCTATAAACTTTTGAATGGGTATTATAGCATTTCAACTGATGAAATTTTCCGTTATATGGAAGGTGGGGAGAGATCATTACTAACAGAAGAGTTGGAAATCAAAATCAGATGGAAAGAATACTGTGAGGAACTGTACAGCAGAGTGGATAAAGAAAATGTGGAGTCCTCCCACCAAGAAAATTTTGATTTGGAACCTCCTCCACTTAGGCATGAAGTTGAAAGAGCAGTTAAGCAGCTCAACAGCAATAAGGGCCCCAGGTGCAGATGAAATCCCAGCAGAGTTAATTAAGGCCACAGGGGATGGAGGGATAAGAGTGTTTCATAGATTGATTACAAGGATATGAGAGACAGGATCATGGCCTAGAGATTGGAAGAAGTCAGTTTTCATACCACTACACAAGAAAGGTGACATGAAGGCATGCAAGAATTATAGAACTATTAGTTTGATATCCCATGCAAAAAAAATTTTTTATTAAAGATCATGCTAAATAGGATTGAGGCCAAAGTTGAGGCAGAGATGCCCGAGGAACAAACAGGTTTTAGGAAAGGTAGGGGCACCAGAGATCAGATCCTTTGTCTTAGACAGATCATAGACAAATATAAAGAATTAAGACTTAGACTACTCTAAAGCTTTTGACTGTGTTGAGCATGTGAAACTGTGGGAAGTAATGAAAAGAATGGGTTTTCCTCAACACACTATCAGGTTGATAGCCAACTTGTATAAGGAGCAAGAAGCCGCTGTAAGAACAGGAGTTGGATTGACTGACTGGCTTCAAGTTGGATAAGGAGTTAGACAAGGATGTTTACTTTCTCCTCACTTGTTTAGTATATATGCAGAGGCCATCATGCGTGAAGCATTGGATGAGCTCAGGACAGGAATTAGGATAGGAGGTAGATTGATCAGTCATCTGAGGTATGCTGATGATACAGTACTCCTTTGTAATGACATGGAAGAACTAGGTCTAATTCTTGACAAAGTTAACAAGATCAGTAATAACAGAGGACTTCAACTCAATTCTAGCAAGACAAAGATCATGGCTCTCAAAGGAAAAACAAACAGAGAAGCTCTTGGGAAACAAGTGTATCTTAATGGAGAAAGAATTAAGGAAGTCAACAAGTTTGAGTACCTGGGATCCATTATTAATGTGAAGAATTGCTGTTCAGAAGATGTCAGAAAAAGGTTAGGAATGGCTAAAACAACAGTCAGAGACCTGTCTAAAATCTGGAAGGATGGATCTATCTCCATGGGAACAAAGTTGAAGATTTTAGATGCAGTTGTTTTTCCAACAGCGACTTATGGATGCAAGACTTGGAACCTAAAGAAGTCAGATAAGAAATGGATATCTGCTTTTGAGATGTGGTGTTACAGAGGGCTGTTGAGGATATCATATACTGAAAGGCGTACAAATGAATGGGTGTTAGAAAAGATTAGTAGAACTTTAAGGCTCCTTAAGGATATTGACAGAAGAAAGTTAAAATATTTTGGACACATAGAAAGGAGGACTTCTCAGAACAGTAATAGAAGGTAAAGTTCCTGGAAAAAGAGGCAGGGGTAGACCATCAATGAGATGGATGGATGGCATGTGTGGAGTGACTGCTCTTCAGAGAGTTGAGGCTGGCAGAAAAGCAAACAACATGATTACATGGCGAGGCCTGGTGTGGAACATCACCGAGGCATCGGAGTGACCATACGATATCTGTAGATGCCCAGTGAACATAGAGAGAGAGAGGGAGAGAACACAGGGCATCCATGGAAGTTAAATTTATTTGCAGTCAAGAAAGGGGTAAGAGCGAGGTTTTTCTCCCAG
This sequence comes from Typopeltis vanoorti, assembly GCF_054136105.1. NCBI lineage: Eukaryota > Metazoa > Arthropoda > Arachnida > Uropygi > Thelyphonidae > Typopeltis > Typopeltis vanoorti. The sequence continues at coordinate 73,453,980 of NC_143569.1, read as the reverse complement.
AGAGCAGTGAGTGAGTGGAATAATTTTCCCTTACGGGTAGTGAGTGCATCTAGTGTGAATGAATTCAAGGGTAGGTATTATAGCTGGGTTAGGTAATTTACAGCCTCCCACGATGAGTCCTTGACCCCCTGGAGGTCTTAGATAATAATAAATAATAATAATAATAAAGTCTGTTCGACTATGAAGGAAAGAATATCACCATCTAGAAATAGACAGAAGAAGCCTAAAATGCTGCTGTGTGTCAAAGTCTTCAGTAATTCTTGGCTTACCTATGAATGGAAAATGTGGACAAGCTGGTATGCATTTAGTGATGTTCACACATCTTCTGCATGAAGACATCTCTAAACTACATGCAAAATCGTTATCTTCAGAGGTAAAAAAATTTCCCTCATCATCATCAGCAGAACAAGAGCTACTTGAAAGGCAAAGGCTCCAACTTTTCCTTTTCTTACCCCATACTTTGCTTTTTTGGGGGTTATATGCTGCTTACATTTCAATCTGTCTTTGATATATAGATATCAAAGACAAATTCAAATGTAATATATATATGTCTTGAGCCTCCGTAGCTCAATCAGTATACATGAAGCCCTTTGGTAGGAAAGACCTGGGTTCGATTCCTATCAGTGACATAAGGAATCTGGTCTGTTTTGATGAAAGGTGAGTTAGCTGGTCTCATACGGAGGTGGGTTTCACCGGGAAACTTGGTTTTTTGTCTCCCAGAACAGGCAAACCAGGAGGCATAGGGCTCCAGGTTTGCTGGATTCCCGGCCATGAATCTACAGACATAGGACACACCAGGAGCCATAGGGCTAACCATCTTATCCTCAATACAGCACAGTTAAATGTAGAAAAATCCTCAACACCACAAGGTAAAAGAGGAGGGAAGGAATAATAATAAGAAGAAGATATATATATCTTCTTATAGAACTTTAACACGGACTATAGCTCAAGTTCATAATAACTGTAATTCACAGTCAAATATTATAACTTTATAATTGTATAGCTTTAGAGTGTCTCAATGTTATTTTCAGTGTCTTTTAATATCTTTCTATATTCTTAACGCCTGATGAAGTCAATCTCGACAAAACATGTTGCATTTTCAAATAAATCTCATTTTGTTATAATTCTCGGGTTTTAAGTCAGTTAATATATATATATATATATATATATATATATATATGTCTTTAATTAAGATAATTGTTTGACAAAAACAATTATCTTAATCAAGTTCTGGGAGAATAAAATGTATGAATTGGCAACTAAGATAATTAGCAAAAAATTGAGATTGACATTGATCTTCAAAGGTGATACAATATTAAGTGAAGAGAGTATGAAAGGATTCTTATTTTGCATTGGCATTAAAAATTATAATTATATGATAAAACAAGTAGAAAAAATAAATATAATTTGTAGATAATTTAGTCTAATATAACTAAGATTCCAGTTACCGAGCAAATAGCAAGCAATTGTGTTTCTTGCTATAGATAATTATCACACCTTCTAATGGACATGACAGCCAAACTGCACTTCTTATTCATGTTCTTTCAACAGGAAGTATGAATCATATCCAGGTTTTGCTGGATGTGTGTGTGTGTGTGTGTGTGTGTGTGTGTGTGTCCTGGTCAGTATGGAGATTAATACAAGAGCAACAGTTGCTTAGCATTCCTTAGCTGTGCAACTGCAAACATACCAAACCTGCTTCTCCTCTTTTATTCCATCCACCTCTGTCCTCTGGAACAGCCTTCTTCATGAAGTATTCCCAAACTACTACCTGAAGCATTTCAAACATCGATAAACTTCTATCTCAGTCTTCATCTGCACCACACATACGGAGTTAATGTGCTTATAGGTCTTTTGACCTCTTATGTAGATCACTATGAGGGGGGGGGGAAAATTAAAGCTTATAAAGAGTTATGCAACAATGTTTAGAGATGCAATGATTTTAGGCATGGGATCACACTCCCTTAATAAAAGTGCATTCATAATATTAATGTCTGTGAGACATATTTAAGCAGCTGTTACTATAATAATCATAAATAACTTACCATCAAAACTTCCTTTTTCCAAGGCAAAATTCATCAACTGTTCATACATTTCATCCGATGGTCGGTATACAAATACTCCTGAGTTAAAACAATCTGGCCAACCAACATCTGCTACTGCGGATAACTCTTCCTTTTCAAAAAGTTCATCACAATTTTGAAGAATCTATTATAAAAAATTAATTTGAAATACATCTAATCAACTGTTAAAAAAAAGAAGAAAAAAAAAAGTAATTACATCTTTCCAAGGAAGAAATTAGCATTTATCCTTGGAAAGCAGGTAATGTATATTACAGTTGTGAAAATAAGTGTATCTTCTTAATTACAGTCTGAGTATGTTTAATCTTCAAAGGACTGTTAAAATTCTCTAAAAATCAAACTATTTGAAGTTGCATATTTAAATGTTTTATTTAAATTGAATTTATATTTTTAATTTCCTTTAATGTTTTATTTATTCAGTTTTTTCTCGAAATTTATATAACAGTAAGATGAATTGTTATGAGACAGGCATGTGAGAGCAGACTGATGTTGCCTAAATATGATGGGAAGCCAAGGTGGAAAGCAATGAAGAAAATTATGATGAATATTTCATAAGAGATAGAATCCACGATGATAAGGGGAAAAGAGAGTTATACAAGAGTGCACTGAGTAAGCATTGTAGCACGCACCTTGAAATGTTGGTTTCGGATGAATGGGAAAAAACACGAATCTAGAAGAGATCATGAGCTGGAAACTTCAGAAAGTTAAAAATTCATGCTGTGTGGAAAAAGAAAACTACAGGAATGACACAGAAGTAGCAAAATCAAACATTCTGAATGATGGCAGAAATAGGGCATGAATGAAAGTAAAATTGTAATGTATAATTACATTTCTTCATGCCAGTGATGGGTAGAACTGACAGCTGTTTGGTCTATTTTAGTTCAGACAAAAATATATTTAAGATTCATAAATTAAGAACAAAGGAGAGAAGTTTGTGGAATTAAGCTAGTTTTTTCCCCAAAATTATTAGCAAAGCAAGATATTGTTGGCCGAGATGGATAAGAATAGAGAGAGAGAGAGATGAAATTTTTATGAAAAAAAAAAAAAAAAAAAAGTACTATGTATCCTTGTCAGAGTGGAGAACCAACAAGCAACAAGAAAAATAATATGGAAAGTGAGGTCGTCTTCTTCTTGAGTATTCTGCAATTGAGCATGTTCTCCTCTTAGTAGCAAAAACTTTTCTTCCACTTTCTTCTGTTCTGAGCCTTCTCTTTCAAGGTTGTGTACCTGTCTCCATTCAGCATGTCATCTAGCATTGTTTTCCTTACTCTTCCTCTAGGTCTTTTTCCATCTATTTTTCCTTTGATGGCATCTCTGATGATTCCATTCCCTCTCAGAATATGTCCGATCCAGTTTCCCTTTCTTCTTTTTATCCTCCTTAACAGACTTCTCTTTCTTCTTCTACTCTTTTTAAGACCTCTTCATTAGTTATTTTATTTGTACATTTTATTTTTTCCATCCTTCTCCAAATCCACATCTCAAAGCTTTCTAAAATCTTAATTTCTTCTTTCTTCAATGTCCAAGCTTCAGCTGATTAGAGGGCAACACTCCACACATAACATTTTATTAGTCTTTTCTTTAGGTTTCTATCCATTTTACTTCTGAATCAATTCCATTTTCTATTAAAGGCATCTCTTAACATCATTATTCTTGCTTTTATGTCACTTTTACATCTTCCATCACTGCTAATAATACTTCCTAGATATTTAAATGTCTTTACCTGATCCAATTTTTCCCCATTTATTCTGATATCCATATTTGCCTCTTTCCTTGCTATTTTCATTACCTTTGTTTATCTGATGTTAATTTTCATTCCATAATTGATACAGGATTCCAGTAATCTTTTCAGCAGATGTTGTAGTCCTGTTTCAGTATTTGATAATAATGCCTTGTCATCTGTGTATCTTATTGCAAATATCTGTCTCCCTCCAATTTTTATTCCTTCTTCCGAATTCTCCAGTGAGGTATCATCACTTAATACATGTACTAGAAGCAATTTGAGAACCAAGAGTTGATCTTGGTGATGAGAGTAATCATGTGGGTAGCATGTGAAGATGGCCTAACTGGTGTGAGATCATCAGACTATTTAGAGGCCTATATAAGTAAGGTGGATAAGCTCTATATGCTAATTTTAAAATAACTAATATTTAAATAAGAAAAAGATAAGAATATAATTATATATACTTGAAATGGCAGAGGAACAAAATCTATAACTGACTATAACATTACTAATCAGAAACTAGCTCCACGTGAGAGATGTACATGTTTAAAGAGGAAATTAAATTTTTTCAGATCATTACTTGCAGTGTCTAAAATAGAAATACTACCAAATGGAGAAAAAAAGTAAATAAGAAAAAATAAGAAATAGGACAAGCATGCAAAGTATATCTATTACAAGAAGAAAGCATTAGAATGCTATTTCAATTACGGTTAACAGATTACCTAAAAGAAGCCAAAATCAATGAAGAATGAAAATCTTTAATAAAGATAATTCATAAAGCAACCTCGGAAGTATTTGAGGGGGAAAATATTAAAAAGATAAATATTATACATTTGAAACAGAAATATAGAAAATGCAATAAAATAAAAACAAATGATGTACAAATCTTTCCTTCAAAAACATACAAAAACAAGACATATAGCTAAAACCATAGAACAGAAAGCTCACCAAGATTCTTAGGACAGATTTATTAATAAAATAGAAGAGATACATGGTAGATAAAACACAGCCTACAGAATATTCTGTAAATTAAACAATGAAGAAAGAGATACAGTACAAATCAACATAATAATACAAGAGAAATAATGGGTAGAACATTATAAGACTTTATGGTATGGAACAAACTTAATAACAGAAAATAATAATGAAGAAATCAGAACTGACATAGAACCAATTAGATTAGAAGCACTAAAGGTATCAAACAATAGAAAATTAGACAGCATAAATGCAAAGCTTTGGAAATATGTTGGGAAATATTTACATCACAGATTCTTAAAATTAATAAATAACTATTGGAGGAAATGTGAGGCTCCATCAGATTAATCAAAAGCTAAGGTTATATCTATTTAAGAAAGGAGACAGATGATTGTGAAAATTACAGAGGAATCATTATCATCATCAAATTCCTGATATGTACCATCAAGGGGTGTACAGGATATGATAGTAATACATGAAAAATTTATATCATTAATAACTTCCTATCTACAATTTTCCTCCAAATCAGTCTGTTACATGTCAAGCCTCCAACATTATCAGATCTTATATTTCTATCTTCTAAGGCACTTTGCACCATATCAATCCACCTATATCTTGGTCTTCCTCTGGGTCGTTATCCTACCAACCTGGCAGAGAACACTTGTTTTGCTAATCTTTCCTCACCCATTCTGTTTAAGTGACCATACCACCTGAGATTAGCTCTACTAATGCATTCCTGGATGCTGACAATGTAGAGTTCTTTCCTAATATCCTCGTTTTTAATATGATATTGCCATTGATGCCATCTGTTCACGCCTCTAATCTTTCTCAGGACTCTCATAATCTACGGTCTCTAGTCTTTGATCAAGTGTTTTACTTCTGACCCAGCTCTCAGATCCATAAGTTAAAACTGGTTTGAACACTGTCTTGTATACAGCTAATTTAGTGTTCTGACTAATTTCTCTCTTATTCCATATGAATTGAATTGACTTCCTACCATATCAGCTTTGTTGATTCTACTGTCTCTTTCCATATTTAATTTACATCTTCACAAATCGTGCCTAAGTAGCTGAAATGTTTTACTTGTTCTACAGGTACCCCATTCACAACACAGTTGCCGTTTTCAACAATTCTACCTATTTTCATTGTCTTTGTCTTTTTAACGCTGACCTTCATACCATATCTATTACAACAGTTATTCAATTTAGTCAGGGAATCATGCAAACTTGTAGCGGATTTATTTAGAAATATAACATCGTCCACATAAAGCAAAGAATTGACATTAACATCTCCAATTCTGATATCATGTTTAATACCACTTTCCTTCATAATGTGATCCATATAGATAATGAATAACAGAGGGGATAACGTACACCCTTGTCTCACATCAGATTTAACATTAAACCATCTTCCTGTACTTCCTTCAATTCTAACTGCTGACCCACAACTCAAATAAAGACTAAGTATTGCTTGATATAATGTTCCATTGACACCATATACCTGTAGTGTATTGAATAGCTTCTCTCTCTTGGCACCTTGTCATAAGCCTTTTCCAGATCGACAAAACTTAAATACAGATCTTTGTTATAGTCCCATGTTTTCTCAACTATTTGTCGTAAAGTGAAGATCTGATCCTGACAGCCTCTATTTGGTCTGAATCCAGCTTGTTCTTCACCACGCTTTTCTTCCACAATTCTTCTCAACCATTTCTCAAGTATACTTGCATAGATCTTGACCAGGAACACTCAGTAGGGAGATACCTCACATTCTGTTTTATTTCCGTTTTTATATATGGGTACTATTAGAGCTCTACTCCAATCATTGGGAATTCGTCCCTCTGCATTATATCTGGTTGAATATCATCTACTTCTGCTGCCTTTCCACATTTCAAGCCTTTGATGGCTTTTTCTACTTCAAGTATGGATATGTATTCCTGATTGTATGCCTGTGGAGTGTTTTTTTACCACTGTGCTATCACTGCTTGTTTCATTTAGCAATTGTTCGAAGTAATTACTCCATACATCAAGGATATCTTTTTCTCCTGTTTTCATGTCACCTTTATCATCTCTAATTTCTTTTACAGCACTCTTTCCTCCATTTCTAAGCTTCTTCAACAACAACCTCCAGAATATCTTACCACCTTCTTGATATTTATTTTCTATGTTCTTGCCAAAGTCCTCCCATGACTTTTGTTTAGCTAGTTTAACACAGTGTTTCGCTTTCTTACATTTGTCTCTGTATTCTCTAAGTGCAAAAGCTGACTTATTTGCCAGGAACTTTTGATATGCTTTCTTCTTTTCCTTCACTGCCTCTTTAACTTCCTGTGTCCACCATGGAGTTCTGATTTTTCTATCCTTGCAGACAACCTCACCACATGCCTCTCTGGCTGAATCAATCAGGGTTTTTTTCAAGGCTTGCCACTGAATCTCCAAGGTTTGGTTCCTGCTCTCAAACTCTCATTTTTTTCTTCAATAATCTTTGTGTATTTTAGTCTACAGTTCACATCTGAGAGCTGCTCAACTTTTCTTCGCTTTAGAACTTTTTTTACATCATCTTCTTTTCAATATGAAATTCAATTTTATCCTGCTCAAGACTAATAATGATCACTTCCAATTTTAAATCCTCTGTACACTCTGGTGTCCTGCACCAGGGAGAAAACATCACTATCAACAATAACATTGTCAATGAGACTTTTCTTATTCCTTGCCTCTTCTCTCCATGTGAATTTGTGCACATTTTTATGTTGGAACATATCTGATCTCCATGGAGTCAGACGCAGAGTGGTAGGTATACACTATCACACATGAAGCACACACCCAACGGTGCCTTAAACTGATTCAACATGCCTACGTTCCAATCACCAACCACTCTCCATGCAAAGAACCCACTTTTCACTCCTCTGCTCACACCCTTCTTATACAATTTCCAGGTATGGCCTCTTCTACCCCTTCTCCCATTCTATGATAAAATCTCCATGTCAACCTGATAACAATACCTGTCTAACTTATGTTTCAATCATATCTCCTCCCTCCCACTCCTATTCATGAGACTTTGCAATTTGCATTCTTTCAATCTGTCTTCATACTCCACATTACAAAGACCACTGACGAATTTTGTGAACCTTCTCTTGACCCTTTCTAACAAATCCTCATCACCATGAAAACCTGGTAACTAAATCGTGCACAATAATCCATATGAGAACACTTCACAAATCCTGAAATTGTCACGATTGAATACTGTTTGCTTCCCTGTCACTAGAACACTTGAAGAAACACCACTGTAAGCTTGATTCTAGTTGCTAACTAGAACTTTTTCAATGCTTTTTTTAAACCAGTTCCTTCCTGAGTTAGTCGATCTTTGGCAGCACGTATGATTTTTTCCTCCAGAAACTCAAGTTTGCAACTTTAAAGACATTAAATGATTTATTAAACTGACTGTAGAACTCTCATTACTTCAGACAATAACATATAATGCTACAGAAGATGATGGGTTGTCTACTGCACTTGCTCTTTTCTGTATGCCTATGAAATCATTGATGGCCTTGGATCAGATATCAGTGATATGGCTAAATGTAAAGATTGGTTGCCTGCCATTGTAGCCCTAACTTCAAAAAAAGTTGATTAGGGCTACACTGGCTTTGCCTACTCTCTTTGGGGAACTGAAAGCATTACAGGATTTATTTATCACTCTTTAAGACTTGCACAATTAAGAGAACAATGTCATCTACATAGAAATAAAGAACTAAGTATAATATCTCCTATTCGAACATAAGGTTCAATGCACTTTTCTTAATAATGTAATCCATATAGACTATAAATAACAGTGGAGATAAACATAACCATGCTCTTATATCATTCTGTATAAAGTACCATTTACACCATACAGATTTAGCATTTGAAGTTTTTTCCCTCCTTAGTACCTTACCATTTTTATTAATCTAAGGAAAAAAAAAAAAGCATAAGAGATCTCTAGACTCCAGTGAGTTCTCAAATATCTGTAAATTTTGGTAAATTAAAAATCTGGTTTTGATAATCTATTGATTCGACTGTAATTCTCTTCCAATTTTCCCTTCAATTATTTTTCTTAGTTTTTTTCTCAAGTGTGCTTGCACAAATCTTTTCTAGAATATTGAAAATTTGTGGAAAAATGTGGAAATTTCTCTATAATTCACATATTTTGTCTTTTATTTATTTTATTATTTTTGTATAAATAAGTAAAATTTATAAATTATTTTTATGAACCACCTGGCATTCAACCTTGTGGCTAAACCTTCTCATGTTAGAAGCTTAAATGGAGTGAAACAGATTTAAGAAAGGATTAAAAATGTTATTTAATTCTTTCAATATTTCATCTTAGTCACTGAGACAGCATCATTATTATGGGAAACTCCAAGGAGTCCTTAGACTCATCGAGGAAGGCCCTAAACATCACGTGAAGAACTATTCAACATTTGTGCAGTATCTGTCATACTTTACTTTGAACTCATTCACAGTCATGTCACCCACAATAGACCTTGGCAACCTATTCCACTCATTCATTACTCTTCAAGCAAAAAACCTAGTTCTAACACCCTTGCTCAGTTTATATGGATGGCCTCTAGTTCTCCCACCAACACACGCACGTTCTGAAAATTTTCCTCTGAATTGATCTTGTAAAAATCCCCTCAGTAATTTGCATGTCTCAATCATATCCCCTTATTCATCTATCAACCATTTCTCTAACCCACAAATCTTCAACCTGTTCTCGTAAGGCTCATTCCATAGACCTGCTACCATCTTGGTCACTTGCCTCTGGATCCAATCCTCCTCAATATCAAGAAACCCTGGCACCCAGATCTGCATGCAGTAGTCAAGATGGGATCTTATCAAGGCTCGATAAAGAGGAACAATGACTTGCTTGTCTCTGCTCATCAAAGTATTCTTCAGTAACCAAGTGATCTGATGAGCTGCTTTATTAACACTCCCAAGTTTCTGGCTTCGTCGACTGCCTGTAGTTTTATTTATTTCATATCCAAAGACAAGTGGTACAACATTATTTACAACAAATTAGGAAACATTACAAACTTAAATTTGATACTTTTTTTTTTTTGGTGAATTAGGTGAAATTTTTATTTTTTTTAAATAAATATTTTTTTAAGTATAGAGAGTAGTAAAATTTATTTGTAAGATTCTATAATAATACAAAATTACAGGGAATAATAATTAAATATGAAAAAAAGGAAACTATACATAACTTGTATACAATAAATATGGTCAGATGTTCGTCCAGTATCTTGCACAATCAACTGCTCTTTCTGTGCAGGATATAAGGTCCTCTTTTGTGCACGGTGATGGAAGAAAAGGACAAGAAAGAAGGTGTTCCACCAAGTTGTCTCACACTCACAATTATCTGGGCCAATGAGGTAGCCCCATTTAATGAGGTTTTGTTTGCAGGATTCTGTCATTCGAAGTCTGTTCAGGCTTTTCCAAGTATTTCAGTCCAAGTGGGTACCATGTGGAAGATGTTCGGCTGTTGGAATACCAGTATTATTTTCAGGATATAGTGCAAGCCATTGTTGAAGTCTTGTCTCTGGAAGGTTTTTAGGTGGTTCAACAGTTGCCAGGAAGCTATGTTGGGATCTTAGTCTTTAGGCACTGTGGTCTGGCCGAATAGTTCATCATTCATTTGTCTACTTCTTTTGTCAGCTTTCATTTCCTGTAGTACAGTTCCATCAATGTGGTATACAGCTGGTAATCTTTTCACCCCAAAATGCATAACCTTACACTTTGCTACATTAAACTGACATCCATTCTCCTTCGCCCAGACTGCCAGTCTGTCCAAACCATCCTGCAAAATTTTAACATCATCTGTATTAACTATTTCTCTACTCAACTTTGCATCATTGGCAAATAACTGGACAGTTCCTCTCAGATCCTTTCCTATTTCGTTAATGAACAAATTAAACAGTAGTAGTCCAAGAACAAAACCCTTTGGCACGCCAGTAGTCATAGGCCTTCTTTTGGACTCTAGTCCTCAATAAACTACTCTCTGATATCTCTCCATCAACCACCCTCATATCCATATCACCAACCCTATAACCATCCCCATGGGCTGCAGTTTACTGATTAGAATTCCATGTGGTATCCTGTCAAAGGCCTTTGAAAAGTCCAGCAGTATCACTGTAAACCCATTACCTTTATCCAACTCAGCTGTTACTATATTAGAAAACACGAGCAAGTTACTGAGCATGACCTACTCTTCACAAAACCACGCTGTCCCCATACAGTATCCCCATTTCCATCTATCCATTCCTGTATTTTGCTCTTGACCAACTTCTCCAATACTTTGACACCAACTCTTGATATGCTGATCGGTCAGTAATTTACTACATCAGTCTTGGAGCCTCCTTTATGCAATGGAACTATTTTCCCCTCTTTCCACTCCCCTTGAGACTAACCCAGAGCTGAGATTTAGATTAAACATCTAAGGCAGCGCTTCCCAAACTGTGTGCCGCGACCCCCTTGGGGGCGGTAGGTTTTGTTGAGGGGGGCCCGTGAGATAATGAAGACAAATTTAAAATGTTTTAAGACTAAGTAGATTTTTTTTATTTTAAAAGACATGTATTTAACTTTTATTATTTATTATTTCTTTTTTTGTTATTTTTTTATATTTTAATGGAAAAATTCACACATTGGTGTTGGTTCACGAACTTTGCTTCCTGCGTATTTCGGCACTTAATGAATATTAGTAAATATTGCTTATTCATATGTTTCATTTCAAAGCAGTGGTTAATTGTATTTACTTCGAATGCTCTCCAGGGAAGCTCCAAATCTTCCTGTCCCTTTCATCAGGCGTTCGTAATCAGGGACTGTTGATATTGACTTTATATACATATCGAAACTCGTTTTATATTATTACCGTCATCCGAGCTAGTTTTAGGTTACCAATAAAAGTTCCGCATATACTTCACACATGAAAAAAAAGCTTAAACAAGTTCATGTGGGGAGATAGTAATTCACTTGCAGTGCCCTCCCTAACAGCCTGCAAACTGCAGAGTCAATAAAAATAAGTACTTTTATTATGCCAGTGAATAAGGTAAGAGGAGTCTGTGTAATATATTTCTCATCAAATAGTACAATTAGAGACAACTGGGATAAAAACACACTAATTAATGAATGACATGTCCCCTCATAGAGAAACTATGCTGTATAGACTGAAACAAAACCATATGTTGCATGGGAAAACACAGTATTTAACTAAAAACTATTGTTATTAATTAGATGCGAGTTCGATTTCCCAAGGCAGCAATAAAATTCAATCGAACGTGTTAACATTCGCAAAAGTGTTAAAACTAAGTAATATATATATAATGCATGTTATGGCAGTTTCACATATATGGAATTCGGTTGAAGAGAGAGTTAGCATTTCAGCTCAATTGTCAGCTATGCTTTTATCTTTCGGTTGCGCGATCTTTTGTTAATACCACACCAATCATATGTGCATTTTAATAACCTGCCTTTGCTGTCTGTTTCGCGTTAGGCTTAATTACCATAAAGGGAGAAAAGTCACAAAAGAGAAAATGTTCCTGGTCTGGGTATTCCCTTATTCAGGTAATATTCACTAATTTCATGTTATCAGTCTGTGGTGTGCCAGTAGCGGTAAGTGGAGATATTATTTGATCTATTCTACGATAAAAAATTTAACCCTGAGATGGATAAGTGGCTGATAAAAAATAAAAAAATCCTGCAAACAATCAGAAGAAGCAGAAACAGACTCAAAAAAAAAAAAAAAAGGACAGTATTTCATATTTTACCAGAACAGCCCGCATCGTCTTCAGAACCAAACGGTAAGAGGCAAAAAATGTAATATGTGCATTTGATTTTTGCAATATTCGCTGTGTATGTTTTGTATAGAATATAAATACAATAAATATTATAATAATATATCTCTCTATTATGATTTTTTTTCGAGGGGGCGTGAAATATTTTAATTTTTGCAAAGGGGGCCCTGACATCCAGAAGTTTGGGAAGCATTGATCTAAGTGCTTCCCAAACTTCTGGCAATGATCTCCCTTAGATCATTGTCAGGAGTTATCCCATCAGGGATAACTCCTGACAATGTCTAACATGAATTTCTCCCAGCACTTAAGACTTAACACATGGTTTGTGGATAAGCTTCTAGATTATACAGTCTAGCTACTAAAACTGTTGCAGTTTTAAAAGTTTAGCTGCTTGTACATGTTAGTTTTCTTATGGTTTTTCTGCCTCAAGTACTGATATCAATGGCAGAGTGTAAGGAATATGTTTGAGGAGAGAATGGACAGGAGACGAGAGAAGGTATGGATTTGTAGGAAGTGCAATATATTATTAGACCACAAGGCAATAAATGTAAAACAGATTGAAGAGATAAAAGATGGCATAAATGAAAGAAATGAAAAGGAAACAAAAGCTAGTGAAACTGAGAGTGTGAAAGAGTGTAGAAGAGAAAGTCAGCAAAAGCAAGCATATAAAAGCGAAAGTTAGTGATAAGGGAGTATGAATGAAAGAAAGTATGAATGAGGAAACAGAAGTACGGTCCAGCAGAACAAAAGAGGTTGTGAGGCTACGGGAATGACAGAGTGAAATTGTCAGACTGCAAAATTTGATGAAACAGTTGTTGAAAATGAAAAATGAAATGAGGCACATGTGGAGTGATATGAGATGTTCAGTAAAAACTAATGAAAGTGCGCAAAAGAATAGAATGAAAACAAAAAGGGTAAAAGAGGTGACGAGTGACTCCAGGACAGAAGCATATGGAGATTCCATAGTTAGAAAATTAGATAATGAGAGAATCCATAAGATCTGCTATCCAGGAGGGAGAATTAGCAGGATAATTCAGGCAATGAACTTGAGGAAGAAATGAGCAAAAGAACTAGTGGTGGTCATGGGAACAAATTAGAAGAGTGAAAGAAAACAGTGTAGTTGGAAAGGTTGTCAGTGTGTTGCTGAGGTATGAGGATGAGTTGAGACAGAAAGCTGAAATCATGAATGGTATGCTAGCAGAACTGTGTGAGGAGAAAGGAGTACAGTTTGTGGATGTATGGCATGTGTTTGAGAGAAGAATGGAATTATACAGGCATGATGGGTTGCATTTAAATGGCTTTGGAGTGAATGTACTGGAGAAAGTGTTGCTAAATGAAAGTACAGTGTGTGCTGCATGCAAGAGATCAAGTGAAAGATCAGGAGAGTGGTAATGAAGAGACAGGAGTGCTGCTTGGCAGTGGAAACAACGGTAGTGTGAGAGAAGAGGAGAGAAGGAGAACACAAGAGGAACAGGAAACTTCCTGGGTGGACAGGAACATGGTGTAGGGAGAGTGGGTGTTGAAAGTAGCAGTGAATGCATGTATGGAGATGGAGTATGTTGCACTATGGGTAGGAAAGTTGAGATTGAGCAGATATATGTAAGTGATGATAAAGGTGATTGGGCAAGGGCAGATGTGGTGGAGAAATCATAACCAACAAGTGGCTCAGATAGGACTGGTTATAGACATAAATCATTGGAATAAATGAAACATGGTTGAATAAAGATGATATCATAATGGAATGGAAGGGTACAGTATTTTTTACAAGGATAGAAAAGGAAAGAGAAGGGGGAGGTGCTGCTGATGATAGCAGGGGAATTAAGTGCACATAAGGTAGACATGAAAGTGGGATATAGTGGCAGTGTGATGTAACGTGGAAGTTGACAGGAAGACATATTTAGTTGTCTGTTGCTATAGGCAGGGAATATGGAGGGTGGTGATGAAGAAATGTAAAAACAACTTGAATTAGTGAACAAAGGAAGGGTAATTTTGGGAATAAAGAAAATGAATTTCTTAAATTCTTGAGAGATAACTATCTCAGACAGCGTGTAAAGCAGGGTATATGAGGATCGAAAGTTTTAGATCTGATCATGTCATCAGAGAATGTGAGTGTGTGTGTGTGTGTGTGTGTGTGTGTGTGTGTGTGTGTGGAGGAAGGGGGGGGGGGTTTCCACACTTTCCTCCAGTTGGTGAGAGTGAGCAGGAAGTGATCACCTGAGTTGTGGCTAGCGATATGCAGACTTCTGTGAGGAAAGGATATATGTGGAATTATACGGCTAGTGATTATGACAGGCACAGGAGATGGCTTTGGGGCTGTAGCATGGAATGAGTTGAGTGGTAAGGAAATGAATGCTGCTTGGGAACTGACAAAGAAATACGTAACAGCATCAATGTGTGAATGTAATCAGGTCAAAAAGATTGAATAAAGTGGATAGGCTTAAGCATGAAATCTGGAAGAAGATTAAAGGTCATTGGCAAATCAGGCAAAGAAAAACCCTAGAGTTTTTTTTAGATATGTAGGAAGTAGAAGGTAGAATGATTCTTGAATTAACTAAGTCACATGGTAAGATGATGTTAATGGATGAAAATGGTAGAATGGTAACTGCTACAGAAGACGTTGTTCAGGTATTCAGTGATAAGAATGCCTCATTCCACATGGATAATTTTTTGTAACAAGATCACAACAGGTATCTGACAAACAGAAACAACAGTCTGAGATCGTCTAACTTGACATTGTAGTGCCAAAAAATATGAGGTTGTGAATGTCTGACAGAAGGGCATTCCACCTACCAGTACAGGTAACTCCAATTTTATGCAAGAGAAGTGATCCAAGAAATGTGTGTAAAGCAAATTTCCATGTTAAAACCAATTTTTTTCAAGTCTCGATTGTTTTTATTGATTGATTTTTATTTATTTATTATTATTTTTTTTTTTTTTTTTTTATTTTTTTTTTTTTACAGACATAGCCTTATTCATTATAATTTTCACATTGATGGATATCAATTTTTCTTATTTAAACCACACAATTAACTTTTCCAACTCTCAGATGGTTTCACTCTGAGAATGGATGAATTTCTACTACAAGAAGGGAGTAACATTTTTACTCACTTCTTTAGTTTTATCTATATCTTTAAAGATTGTTCATATTGTTGATTCACTTAACTTAAATTTGTTGTGTGCAACATCAACCATAAAACTGGACTTGAGTTTCTGTACGTTTTTTTTTTTAACTTTGTATCCTAATTGATCCACATTGTTGTACATTCCTTTGCTGGTCTTATTAAAATGTTAATAAGGGTGCAAATTAAACCTGTAATAATTTATGTATGTGTGGAAAGAATACCATTAGAAATGTATCGAAGACATTTACATACCTCTGTTTTTAAAGTTTGTCTTCAAATCATCAACTAATTTTGAATCACTAATATCAGATGACATGCTGAGTAACATACTGTGCAGAGGACATATGTATACAGTGGGCGGAAAAAAAACACATAAAAGCAAATCTATATAAATTGAGATTTACCTGTATTTAAAATTATCTAAAAAGAATCTTACTTTCCCCAAGTCTTAAAGAAATTTCATTCATTCATTATCTTTACTTATTTTAGTCTCAGAAAAAATAAGAGAAGTACATAAAAACAAATAATTAATATAAATATACAAAGACATTTAAATAACATAAATGTTTAACTAAAATAATGTAAAATCTCTGGCAGAAAATTTAACCTTGCTAAATTTTTTGCAATCACTTTTCCAGTTTTTTTTCTCAATATTTAGTAATATTTAAAATATAATGTACTAAATAGAATGTTATTGTAAAAGTGCATATACATTGACTGTATGTAAAACTATAAGTAGGGATTATGCCAGATTAGTGATGACGAAACACCAACCAAAGGTCGCAAGGTCAACCGGTGTTGACCGAACGGGCAACAATGACATCATCGCTAAAGGCTAATCCCAAAAAGACATATAGAGAACAAAGAGTGAGATTTTACATAAAAGGAGATTGTGGCTCTTGGCTCCTATCGTTGAGGC
Source organism: Typopeltis vanoorti (assembly GCF_054136105.1). Lineage (NCBI taxonomy): Eukaryota > Metazoa > Arthropoda > Arachnida > Uropygi > Thelyphonidae > Typopeltis > Typopeltis vanoorti. The sequence continues at coordinate 73,437,344 of NC_143569.1, read as the reverse complement.
ATTTTACCTTCTCTTCATTTGGGCTCCGTTCCCATCGTTGAAGTTCTTCTCCCTTCATGGGTTTTCTATTCATCGAGTGTTGTTGGATCTTCATCTCCAGATCGCAGCAGGCCGTTTTCGTCATCAATGGCACTCAAGTCTTGTGCGTAACTGCTCTCCAGATAGAGCAGTTACGCACAAGCCTCGTGGTAACTACGGCTGATTTCATATCGAAATTTCCGACACAGGAAAGTTCTACAAGAGACCATCTGTGATATCCGAAGCACAAGAAAGTTAACCAGAAAGAAGACTCTATGAACCTGATGACGTATGCTGTATTTTATTTGGACTCTCTATTCATGGTAAAATTGTAAGTAGGCAATGTTCTTGTAATTGGTAAAAAACTGTATCTCGAAATTGTGAATGCTTGCAAGAATTTGTTTGTTATCAGACACTAACTAAGTCATAGGTTTTGTGGGAAGATTATTTATTGAATTGTTTATTCTAATAACGAATGTGTACTTAGTTATAATATAGGGAACAGTGCTATTGAGAAATTGTATATATCTGGGCAATTATTAAGTCACAGTCTGTAAGGGAAGGATTTTGCTAATTTGTTTATGCAGTGAGTGAGTGTGTGCATGGTTTATATCTAAAGAGTTAACCCAGTAATTATGTGCATTGTGAGCTTTATTATATAAATTGCATTCCCCTGCTTTTAAAAAGGATTGAGTGTGATAACTGCACAATATGTCATGTGTATTGTACTTCTTGTCTAGTTAAAATAAATGTTTTTGTTTTGTAACTACCAGGCCTGTTCTTTAGCTGAATGGTTTTACGGAATGGTTCCATCGATGTTTTATTCTGAAGGTGAAAAAATACTTGGAGAGGGAAGGATTACCATTTAAAGTTTTATTGATAATAGACAACACTCCAGGGCACCCTGAGTCACCGAAGATGAATATGTTCAAGTGGTTTTTCTTCTCACCTAATACGATCTCATTGCTTCAGCCACTCGATCAAGGTGTCATTAGATGCTTCAAAGCCTCATATGCTCGGTAGGTTTTCGATATGATTCGTACAATGGTTGAGGATTCTGCTGATGTTGGAGTCATGGAATGCTGGAAATCATTCACAATTGCAGATGCAATTGTATTCATCAAGGGAGCAATGGACAAATTGAAACCAGAAACGGTAACTGCATGCTAGAAGAATCTGTGGAGTGATGCCATTCATAATTCCCAAGACGCCCCTGATATTAACTCACAGATAACAACGATACTTAACACAGCACGGAAAATAGGTGGAGAGGGATTTGACGATATGACAGAAGAAGAATTGAATGATTACATAGATGGACATCGTGAGATGCTCACTAATGAAGAGTTGAAAGATCTTGCCAAATCTACAGAAGATGAGGATGAAAGTGAACAAGAACCACCAGCGTGAACACTCAAAAAATTTGCCACGATATTTCGAACAGCTCAAACATTAAAGGAACAGATAATGGATTATGATTCAATGATGGAGTGCAGCATAAAAATTACTCGCACGATAACAGAAGCTTTGGAACCTTTGCAGAACCAGTTTACTGAATTGAAGAGACAAAAACAGCAGCTTCCAATAACTGATCCTCCCCCCCCATAAGAATAAAAATGTTAAGATTTTATTAACAATTCCATTTTCATTAGCATATTTTCTCATTTCGTTCTACATAATTATGATGTGGGTTAAATTTTATTTGTCTAAAGATGAAGTTTTTTGAATGAGGCAATTTTTTTTGGTTTGCCACTTCACCCGTACTACTGAGGGGTGCTTTCTACCACATTTGGGCACACATTCCATTGCTCCTGATAGATTCTAAAGATGTAAAAATTGTTTCCTGATAATTTAAATAAATATGTAATGTTATTATCGAGGAGCAATGGAATGTGTGCCCAAATGCAGTAGATAATATCTTGGATAGTACGGGTGAAGTGGTAGTCTAGCAAGTACATCATTTAATAAAAAAAACTCTTATTATTATTTATTTATTTAGCCATACAATTTAGTGTATACATTATCTTAAATTGTGAATGAAGATATTTGAGAATTATAATACTTCATTCACATTTAACATAATTTGCCATGACTTAAGCAACACTTGTAAATATTATTTGATGTTAATCACTTGCTTATAATTATTATTCATATAGTTACTTTGAGTTTGTTTATTATTGTTTAATTATACAATTTTGGGATTCATATTAGTACTGAAAAGACTCAGTATTAAAGTGTCATTCAATTTATTTTATTTGTTCCTGTATAAACATTATAAGAAGCTGTGCATATGTATTATAAGAATTTGTATTTATCATATTTAAATGTATTTTATGTGAACTACGGATTATTTCCTTATTTGTTATTTCTGAAAGAGAATGCATATAAGTGGAATTCTGCTGATATGATTTTATGTATTTCTTCTAAATGAATTTAATTGACTAGTAAAGGAGAAACAGAGTTGTTTTTAGTTAGCGCGTGCTTAGAACATGATCGGCTATGATATGGAGAGAAACCTGTAGATGTAAGCTGAACTGGCTAGAACCGGATTTTGGCAGGAAGAATAAACACAGTTAATTGGAAAAACGAAAGTAAACTGGGGAGAAAGCTGGGAGACAACGAAGAGGCCGGTTGTGTGTAAAAAGCGGGTGGAGATATGCAAAAAAGTCGACAAGGAAAGGACCAGGAATAAAAAGACATTAAAAACTACCTCTATGGAATTCTAATATTACGATAGATTCCTAATGATTAGAGGAAGAATACTGCCGAGCTGAAGTCAATACATAGTGGGAAATAAGGAATTAGTACATGACGTAAATCCAATGTGTCAAGACTTATGTAGCTCTGTGTTTAATATTTCAGTTAACATAGTGAAGATTTCTTTGAATTGTGTTTCCTCATAATAACCAAGTTAACAGGAATTTTGAAAATGTGGCTGAGTAAATTCAATGTGCTGAATTTAAAACCCGGTAAGACTTATCCTTTTTACATCCAGTGTGAAGCAAATGAAAGTTAGTTCCGCCTAAATTATCTTAACCCTAGCTGTGGCATTTAATTATAAATAGTCAAGGAATAAAGCCCTAAAGTGTCCCCCCCCTTGAATTTGATAACTGCCTTGTAATTCAATTAAGTGTTCATAGACTAGAAGTGAATTAGAGAAGCCAACTATAAGAATATTTATTGTGAATTCTGGAACTCTGAACTGTGAGATCTGTTTTTTTATAAATCGACAGAATATAGAGAACTGAGAGTTGAATGTTTGATACGTAGTGTATTATATCTATTCTGAGTACTAGAACTAAATTGAGAATAGAGACAAATTGTGGTAGAAATACTTATCTCTTGAATAATAAGATCTTAAAACTTTAATGGCTTTAATCTTAAAACCTAACTAAATAGCTACCTGTATCTCACAGATATTTTGGATTTGTTCAATTACATTATCTTGTTTAGAAAGTTATACTTAGATGTACATGTTATATAACCCTGCATTAAATGTTTTGTTTTATTGAATTCAATTTGAAGTTTGTCTGATTTTCTTTCATTGCACTGCTCACAAAAAAATTTATCGGACCTTGCGGAAGCCTTAAAAGATAATATTAACCTCGGCCTGTAGAAAAGTGAGATTGCAAATGTTAGTTGATGATTGATTCTTCTATATTATATAGACTAATCTGAATATAAGGTGGCACAGGATAATATAAATTTCTTTATATTTGGATCAGTATCAATCAACATCTGACAAATAAAAAACGGAATTTAAAGAAGTAAGGATAAGTTCAACTAACCATCATAATTAGATCAGTAAGCAAGATAGGACGACACAACAAAATGGCACAGCCAACAGGATGTGAATTCACTAGTATAAGTTAAATAAATTTTGTGTAATAATAGTAGAAGAAGTGATCCCTAAAACCTTAATAGTAAATTTAAGTGAATCACTGTGAGCAGGTTGTGAACCAGAATCAGGCAAAGAAACAAGTTATTTTAGAATTCAGATTTTTAAATTTAAGTCTTATATCTGATATATTAATATGGCTGTTTCATCTAGTTCGAGAATGGAAGATAGTGAATTTTTTCATACAGTAAACCCACAACAGGTTTTTCCTCAATTTTCGGGAGAGGAATCAGATGATGTGCTGTCTTTTTTTTTCTTTTGTTGAAAAGCTTAGGGAAATAGCAAACTGGACTGACTTTCAATTATTAATATTGTTGAGAAGTAAATTAACTGGTAAAGCAAAAACATTTTTGTATTCATCCCCAATTCTTAAAGAAACATTAGAATATCAGAAATTTAAGGATGTTTTAATTTCACAGTATTCTAGATTAAGAAGTATTGGTCCGAACTTATGGAAACTACAGAGAGCCACACAAAAAGATAAAGTGTCACTGATTTTTACAATCATTTGTTGACTATATCCAACAGTTTAAATGTGACTAATGAAGATAAACCTCATTTAGATTGGGCTGTATTCCAACAGTTTCGACAAGGCGTAATGTTAGAGTTAGGAGAGACTGCCTATAAGAAAAGAATTAACACCTTGGAAGAATGTTTTAAGGCTGTCAAAGAAAGAGAACAAGTGATTGGGGACTTTTGTCCCTCATCCAATGTAGGCAAATGTTGTGAATAAAACTAATTATCCCTTGGAACAGTCTAAAGTTGGAGGCAAGAATAAAAAAGAAGAGGAGAAAAAAAAAGAATATAGGAGAAAGTCCTATTAGTGTTAATCACATGACTGTGAATGAAGGACAATCTAATAAGAAGTTGATGGAAGATGTACAAAGCTTAGTTCACCAAGAAGTTAAGCAATTGCAACAACCAATTATAGATAGTCTAAATGAAATGAGACAATTGACAACAATCACTGTAAAGACTAAAGAAGACCAAAACCCCACAGCAGAAAGTTAATGAAAGAATCAAACTAGAAGTAGAAAGACAAAATCAACCCATTTTAACAAATTTAAGTGAGTTGTTACAAGGATTACAAAATCTTAAACAACAGATACCCATTGTCTCTCAACCTCAGATAGAGAAAGAACATAGAAATCCTCCCATATGTTATAGTTGCAATAAAGTTGGACATCTTGCTAGAAATTGTTTTTATAGCAAAAGAAATTACTCTAACAAAAACTGGGATTCAAAGTTTGGACACATATCTCATAGAGGATATAATAGAATTCAGAAACACTAAAGATCTTGTGAACGATTGATGAGAATCAGAGGAGAAATCCTAGACTCTAAGTATAATATTCTATTGGATACAGGATGTAATGCTTCAACCATTAGAAAGGACTATTTCCTAAGTATAAAACACAAATTGTGGAAAAACATTGCCAATCTGAGAGAACCTGTAAGAATTACTGCTCTTTCTGACTCAAACTTCAATAGCTTATGAAAAGGTTCTTATAAGAATCTACCTACCAGAATTTAAACTAAGTGTCTGGCAAGATTTACTTGTTATCCCCTCAACCTCTAACATAAGCTCTCACATCATACTAGGAACAAATTTCTTAGAAAGGTATCAGTTCTCCTGTGATTTTTTTAGAAAAGAAATATCCCTAATAAACAGGAAAAGAAATATAAGAAGAGACAGCAATTATATGATGGAACAAGGAGACAGAAGGAAAGTTTTGTATACCTAATAAAAAAAGTTACTCCAAATAAGGTACAATTGTCTGTAACTGAACCAACTGTGAAGGATACAGAATCTGTTGTACCTTATCAGCCAGAAACACTACTTAACACTGATAAGCCTTTGCAGCAACTAATATCCATACCTGAGCGAGAAGTTAACAATAAAGATCAACCAATGGCATGCGTGTGACGTACTGCATGGTACACACTCTAATTGCTTCATTTCGACATGCTCAGAGTACACACGTTTTAGTGATAAACATAGGTTAGCTAAACTTTTGCCGACTTCACTTTTGCTGACTAAATTTTAATCTAATGGTAAGTAGCTTTAAATATATTAAAATATTATTTATTTTTTAGCTTATTTTTAAAATGAAAGGTTAGATCAGGATTTATATACAAAAAATATTATTTTTGCAGACCCAAGGAATGATCATGCCAAAGAAACGTTGTTACCAAGATTCATATGTGCAATATGGTTTTACTTTTGTGCTTGACAAAGAAAGTGTGCAAAAGCCGCAGTGCTTCATTTGCTCCAAGATATTAATGGCAGTATGAAGCCATCAAAAATGAGAGAGCATCTTCAGAATGTTCATCCCGAACATTCTAACAAGTCAGAGTCCTCATTTAGAATAAAACGAGCATGATTTGGTAAGAATATCACACTTCACGACCATCGATTTATTACTCTGAAGAAGCCAGCACTGGAGGCCCGTTATCGCGGCACATTGAGGGTCGCCAAAGAAAAGAAACCACATACAATTGCCGAGACATTAGTGAAGCCATGTGCTATGGACATGGCTGATGTGTGGCAAAGAAGATGTGTGTAAAGAAGATGAGTTGATGTGTGGTAAAGAAGCAAAAGAGAAAATTGCACAAATACCAATATAATACAACTATAATCGGATTTGAGAAATGTCAGAAGACATACGTATACAGGTAGTGGAGGAAATCAAGAAAAGTCCAGCATGAATTAGTTTAGAGTTGGATGAATCAACTGATGTCTCTAACTGCACACAGCTTCTTGTTTTTACTAGATATATACATCATAATGAAATAAAAGAGGAATTTCTTTTTTGTAAACCTTTGAAAGAAACAACAAAGGCAGTGGACATTATGAATTTGGTGAATGATTTTTCTGATTCAAATGGCCTTTCATGGGAATTAGTAGAAGCTATTTGTACTGACGGTTCTCCCGCTATGTTGGGGAAAAAATCAGGTTTCACCGCTTTAGTTAAAGAAATCAATCCAAATATTTTTACAAGCCATTGCTTCACTGGTATGCTTTAGCATCTAAAACACTTCCACATAATTTGAAAGCCGTTTTGGATATTGTTGTTCAAGTTGTGAATTTTATCAAAGCAAAAGCATTGAATCACCATGTGTTTAAATCTTTGTGTGAAGAGGTTGGAGCAGATCATATTGTACTGCTGCTTCATACAGAAGTACGATGGTTATCCAGAGGAAATGTTTTAGGAAGGGTTTTTGAACTTGGAAATTTAATTGAAATTTTTTTAGTTGAAAAAGAATCTACTTTTTCTTCATATTTCAAAGATCCAAACTTTGAGATTTCTCTGGCTTATCTTTCTGATGTATTTGGAATTCTTAATTCTGTGAACATTTCACTGCAAGGTAGAGATGTCATTCTCGCAGAGACTGAAGAAAAGATACAATCGTTTCAAGAAAAATTGACTCTCTAGGAAAGAAGGGTGGAGCTAGGTAACTTTATCAATTTCAAATCTCTTGATGAAATCACTTCAGATCAGGCATATGAACTAAAACAGGAAGTTCGTGATAACATTATATTGCATTTAAAAACTTTGAAAGGGGCACTTGCAAGAATAATTCCTCCTGACCAAATGAATGAGGCCTGGTTACGTAACCCTTTTCATATCGATTTAGAAAAAAATCAGTGACAACGACCCAGTGAAACACGACCTAATTGATCTCCACAATAACAAGAAACTCCTAATTGAATTCCAATCAATGAAGTTACAAAATGTTTGGTGTACACCTGGAAAAGCATATCCCGTTATCACCAAACATGCTTACATGGTGGCTATAATTCCATTTATAACAACTTATCTATATGAATCAGGATTCTCAGTTCTGTTTTCAATCAAGTCCAAAACAAGAAACAAACTGAAGCCTGTACATGATATGCAGGTATCTATTTCAAAATCTGCGCCAAGAATAAAACTGTTCGTGGATAAGAAACAGAATCAGGGGTCTCACCAGTCGATTTTACTGCAGTTTAATAAAGATTTTACAATGTTATGATAATGTAATTGATTTATTTACTGAAGAAAGCTTTTATGAAAACTTAATTACTGTTTATTTCTTATAATTCTTTGAATCTGCATGGTAAACTTAAGAATTTATTTCTTATTAAAATGAATAGAGGGTATTGGATAATTTACTAAAAGCCGGGGGGGGGAGGGTACGGGAACCAAAAAGGTTGGGAACCCCTGATCCAAAGTCTAATAAGATCTCCTAAAGACAGTTACCACTTCCATAATTATCCAGGCATTGACAGAATTCCTTATTCATGTTGTTTACAATATGTAAATAGACCAGCAGAAGTTTTGAAATAAGAAAAAATATTATAGCACCATGGCACACAAAAAGAAAGAAAAATCTCTTTCATATCATTCATTCACCACAGATCACAACAATCAATGGGATACAAAATTATGCCTGTTGGTAAGACAACTTTCTTTTTATGCTGTATGAATAACTGCAGTGCATTGCTTCATAAGTCTTTTGGAGAGCAGTGTGCACTATACATGCTTAGTTCTCATTGCTGATATTCTCATGGTTTATCTGAATAAGCTTTAATTTGTAAATCCATGTTCATATTTTAATCTTCAGAAGCAACTAGCCCCTTGATGCAAAATGTGGTGTTTGATTAACTTTAGTGCATCTTAACTAATAAAATTGAATTTTATTCTTAATTGGCAGTACTGTTGTTGCCACAACTGTTATGGTATTGTTCAAATTTCATATAAGAATTTACATTCTACATGAGAATATTATGATTTAAACTGATTTTGATCTCCACAATTTAAACAATAATAGCCAATTCTAAATTGAAGCCCACTGCCAGCTTCCTTATTACCTAGTTCACAGTTTTACAATTTCTTTTTTAATATTAAGAGATACTTATTCATTTTAAGATAGGTAGAAGAGTCTAGGAATACACCATGGAAATTAGGAAAATGTTATAACATCAAAAGCATTTTAATTTCTTCTTTAACCGTAATTACTGTTCATATTGGCAAAAAAAAAAAAAAAAAAGCATTTTAATTTCTTCTTTAACCGTAATTACTGTTCATATTGGCACAAAAAAAAAAAAAAAAAAAAAAAAAAAAAAAAAAAAAAAAAAAAACCTGTTCATCCTCTGGTTGGATCTTAAACCAAGTAAGAAACAAAACTGCATTCCAAATTTGGTCAGAAACAGTTGCACACTATCTGCAGAACAGCCTATCTGAAGAAAACAAGGAGCAATCTCTATAATCTTATTATTTCTATCTGAGTGGGCTGAAATTCTCAGAAGAGCATAACCAACATACTATTCCAAATTTGGGTGAAATCAAGTAAATCATATAAATTTTGGATATTTTTCACTATTTTCAAAATTCTCCAGTTTTTTTATTAATTGGTTTATATCACCTCCGTACTACAAGTGGGAGAAAAATGAAACATGCATCCCTTGGTTGGAAAGGCCTGGTTTCAATTCTCATGATACAATGACTCTTCATATTATTTTCTGACAAAACACATACAATTACAGAAAAACATATCATCCCCCCCCCTTTTTTTTTATAGTAACACTAGCATACCCGTTCTCAGGTAAGGAATTTGAGAGAATAATATTCTATTCAGATCTGAATATAAATCTTTAATACATTATAATAAATTCTAAAAATGTGAACATCTTTTTAAATTATTAAATACATTACAGTAGAAACAAAAACTATGACATTTAAATTTTCAATAATAGAAAAAGTTTAACAAGATGAATGAAACATAGTGGAGATTTCCAACTATATGGTTTGAGCTTCTTTTTTTTAATTTAAATTTTTAATGCAAACAGTTCAAACCATGCAGTTAGAATGTGATCATGCCATCGACCAGACATTGCCCTTAAGGTCAGGTGAAAACATGCGAAGAGGAATCTTGTTTAAAACTTCCTTTAGATTTTTTTAACTATTGAAAAATTAATTATAGAATAAACCTGCACTTATCTGTGAACAATATAGTGACAAAAATATAACAGGCAAAATTAAATGGAACATGGAATAAAACAGAAAGATAAGAAGCAGGTTTACTGCATTGGGATTTAAAGATATATTGGGCAGCTACTGCTTGTGTTTAACCAGGGCCAATGGAAAACAGAAATGATGGATGCCAGTTTGGTGGAGCAGCGTCCATGGAAGTATCTGAAGCAGACCATCTGTGAGATAGTCGTGTTCAAGTGAGTCAATAAGAGAGAGATCATCTATCAGCTGAATCACTTTTCTGGCTAAGGGAATCTTTTAGTATTGTTCTAGCATTGGAATTTTTAGGGAGGTTTTTGGTGCACGTCTCAAACATGTGAAGAGTATTTTAAGGATGAATGTAATTGAAATTTGTAGAGCTGGTAGCTGGATTGGTGAAAAGTCGCATAAAGGATGCTTATTTTTTTAGAGGATGAGGCAACTACATTTGTGATACATTACGCCAGGAAAGACTAGAGATAAACGTCAGTCTAAGGATAGAAATACAATGCTCCTGGTGATTTGTGTATTATCAAAAATCAAGAGGCAATGGAAGGTTAACACTGAAATCCATTTTGTGAGGAAAATAAAGAAGCAAGACTGTTTTGGTAGCAGTGAAGTGACTAGGTTATCATTGTTCCATTGAAAAATATAATCAGTGTAAGATATTCGTTGTAGAAGATCTTGAAACAAGGGAGTTTAGGCACTGACTAAACATTCCATGAATTGCTGAATAAGTAAGAGGAATGGAATGCACCATCATCAGCAAACTGTGGGCAGCTTCTATAATTTGGCTAACTACCCAATTACAGAAGGCAGAGGGTAGATCACAGATAACAATTTACTGAGCAGGCCTTGATGCCAAATATGATCAAATGCTTTGGAAATGTCAAGAGGAACAGAACACAGATCCAACTTTTTCTAAGATAGTCTGGAGCACAACTTTTGACCAAGGTTGTCACCATATTTACCATCTTTATCAATGACCACTTGCCATCTGTCCACCAACTTCATTATGCCATTTTCATAAAACTCCTGAGGTTTACTGGCGAAAAACTGATCCAGGTGTCTTTTGACAGCCTCCTAATTAGCAAAGGCTTTCCCATTCAGAGAATTCTGCAACGATCGGAATAAGTGGTAATCGGAAAGTGCCAGGTCCAGTGAATACGGAGGATGCAGCAAAACATCCCAGCCAAGGCGTAACAATTTATTCCTGGTTGTTAACGATGTGTGGGGTCTGGCGTTGTCGTGGTGAAAGACAACTCCTTTCCAATTTACCAATTCGGGATGTTTTGTGCTAATTGCACGGGATAGTCTCATTAACTGTGAGCAATAGACAGTTGAATCAATCGTTCTACCTGACAGTAACACCTCGCAGTGGACAACACCTTTATAATCCTACCACACAGAGAGCATGATCTTTTTTGGGTGCAATCCCGTTTTTGAGGTTGTATGTAGCGGTTCGCTCTTGTGTCCCCATGATCTTTTACTTACCACGTTATTGTATATGACCCATTTTTCATCTCCCGTAATCATCCGCTTCAAAAATGGGTCGTTTTCTTGGCGACGTCGCAGCAAATCACAGATGGATATGCGAGCAGCCATATTGGCCTCAGTCAATTCATGCGGCACCCAAACATTGAGTTTTGAAACATATCTTAGCTTGTGCAAATGGTTTTCAACACTTGTATGGGATATGTTCAGTACTGCAGCAATCTCCTGCACTGTTTGTGATGGATTTTTGTCGACGATATCCTTCACAACACTCGGTTGGGTGACTGGAACGAGGCGCATCACTCACATCAAAATTTCCAGAAACAGAATTTAAGTTTTAAAAGAGGTAAACCGTGAGTAGACATATCGGTACACAATAAATAACGGAAAAAACTCACGTAGAAAGATTATTTATTAGTATAATTTTCGCCTGTGTGTCACAGGCATCTTCAGTACATTAAGCTCAAAATTAAACACTAACTGACAATTCCAAAAAGCGCCACCTAAGTAGCTGGCGTAAGATAACTAAAAAGGTCAATAACTTTCCTAAAAAAAAAAAAAAAAAAAAAATTAATACAATAAAAAGTTAGGAAAGATTACCTGATTTGTCTATCCCCTTTATGGGAGATAGTACTTTACAAATCAGCTTATCTTTCCTAACTTTTTATTGTATTAATTTTTTTTAGGAAAGTTATTGACCTTTTTAGTTATCTTACACCAGCTACTTAGGTGGCACTTTTTGGAATTGTCAGTTAGTGTTTAATTTTGAACTTAATGTACCGAAGATGCCTGTGACACACAGGTGAAAATTATACTAATAAATAATCTTTCTACGTGAGTTTTTTCCGTTATTTATTGTGTACAGAACAGAATTTGGCAAACCACTTTTGGCATAGACGTTCTGTTAAGGCATCATTCCCATATATGCTGCATTTTTTTTTTATGAGCCTCCGCAGTTCGTTAGGTTATGTGAAATGTCGCCTTTCAGCTGTGCCATAGCGTTGCACGGTAGTGCAACAATAGTGACAGGCAAAGCAGCATAAACTTGTACTAACACATAAACCGAACGAACTTATTTGTCAACCCAATATATGTTAAAGATACCAAGAAATTTTATATACTTGGTTTTAATCTTTTTCCCAAGTAAGCAGAACAAAGTTTTGCACATGAAATATATTCACGTCTGAGCTACTTGTATATAAAGGTTAATGACTTCATATTACTGCCTTAGTATGTATCCCATTATGAAAAGTACACCCACTTTCAGGCATGTGTAATGCAATGCATAATGGGAAGGGCCACTACCCAGACCAGTTTCGACCTTTATTGAGGTCTCTTCAGTGGAGTCAGATCTGGGAGAGATACCAAGGTTGAAGTAATGCAGAAGTCATATATATCTCATATACAAGTAGAGAAAAGTTGCTTGACCTTAATAAAAATCTCTGGATGAGAGAAAGATGTGGAGAGTTTTTTACCTTGGGTGTAATATATGTAAAGATACCAAGAAATTTTATATACTTCGTTTTAATCCTTTCCCTGAGTATGCAAAACAAAGTTTTGTGCATGAAATATATTCACATCTGAGCTACTTGTATAGAGAGGTTAATGACTTCATATCACTTGCCTTAGTATGTATCCCATAATGCAAAGCACACCCCTTTCAGGCATGTATAATGCAATGCATAATAGAAGGGACACTACCCAGACCGGTTATGACCTTTATTGAGGTCTCTTCAGTGGGAGCCAGATTATTCCCATTATGCATGCCTGAAAGGGGGGGGGGTGCTTTGCATTATGGGATATATATATATATATATATATAAGTAAGGATAGTAAGGCAAGTGATATGAAGTCATTAGCCTCTATATACAAGTAACTCAGACGTGAATATATTTCATGAGCAAAACCTTGTTTTGCTTACTTGGGTAAAGGATTAAAACCAAGTATATAAAATTTCTTGGTTTCTTTAACATATATTACACCCAAGATAAAAAACTTTCTACATACAATATTATATAATATATAACATATGTATATTATACACACACACACACACACACACACACTGACTATATATACATTTACTGACTAAAAAAACTCAAACTTAATGAACCAATGTCTGGAAGTTCCTGAATTAAATAATACTAATGAATGCAGTAAGCAACAATCAAATGTTAATTGTTTTATTCTGGAAACCATACATGTAGATATTAAAAAAATAATAATAAAAAAAAAACTAATTTACTTCCAGTGATTTTGCATTTCTGCAATATACCACTGCCAATCTTGCCTAAAAGGGCAGACCTGAAAAAATGGTCTGGAAAAGATGACAATAAAAATATATAAATAGTTATAAATTTATATATTAAGGTTACTAAGTAATTTTATAAACTTAGTTATTTTACTCCTAATCCCAAGTAAGTAAACAGTTAAGTTTGCGCCTGAACGCAAATTATATATTTACACACACTTACATATATATAAATTCTATTTATATATTCAACATATAAATAGAATTGTTTTGCAATAATTACAACTGCAACTGATTACATGCAAAATTGTGTGTAATCAGTTGCAAGCTTAATTAGGAATACAAAAGAAAGGTTAAAAACTATGCAATTTGAACTTACTAATGTATCTGCATCCAAGAAAACACATTTTGTAAATTGTGTAAGTTTCCAACAGTGTAACTTTGTAAATGTTACTCCAAGCTCTGGTCGTGTAATTAGACGTAATTTTGCTTCATCTTTGCTGTCCATAAGATTTACTTCTTGCACTAAATCAAAAACTGAGGCCAGTTGACATCTGAAAACAACCCAAAAGTTACTTGCTTCTTGGATTTTTTTTTTAATAGTTGTATAGAACTGTACATGCATTGTAAGAGCAAACCATTTTTTATTTATTACTGTTACTAGATAGAAGAAAAAATGGCATTTTATATTAAAAAAAATTTCTTTTTAAAAAAAGGAAGTGAAAATTTTCACAAAGTTCCAGAATGCTGTTTTAGCATATTCTGACATCAGTTCATGTTTATTTAAAAAGAACTGATTTTGCAGTTGAATTCGTCTTACTAAAATCACATATGCTTTACAATTTTGTAACTACAGGATTTGCATAAAAACTACAACTGCAATCCGCAAGAAAATTGTTCAATGTGGGATATTATAATCCCCACCCCCTTTTTTTTAAATAGAATCTTTCTTACTTGAAAGAAATTCCATTTTGTAAATCAAAGTTTACAACGGCATTACTCATCATCTGTGAGGTAACTAATAGCCAGTGCTTTTTTTCTGGAAAAAAGGTGCCAGCACTCACCATGAAAATATTACAGCAATTTCCCCACTTTTAACATATCCTCCGATATACCCTCGTCATCTCTAGATCACCTCTTTCTTTTGGTATCAACTGCATAATGATGACCTTGGAGCAGTCATGAGCCCACATATTTGCTAATGTTGAACTGAATGAAAAGAGGTCCTACTATCCTGATGAACATCAGTGAAGAATTTGTCCGTACAAGCAGAAATGACCTAGATGAAGTTACTATAAGATTCATCTGAGAGAAACCCCTTTCACATTCACTGGAAGATATTGCAATTGTGCCCAAAGTGTGCTTTAGAGAAAGTAGTATGTCCAGGACTTTATTTTCTTGAAGATATTCACGGAAACCACGAACTGCTTCTCTTTCATTTAAGCTTCACCAAATGTCAGATACTTACCAGGATTTTCTGGCCAATATTTGGAATCTAAAATCTTAACACATTCAGGCAAATCAGCATCATCTCCTTCAAGCAGACGCTTTCCAACAGCCTCTTTCAGACTTTTATAGAAAGCAGAAGAACTTATTGCAGGCTGGTGTCTTTCATTTTTGTGGAGCTCAATCCCTTTGAACTTCATGTTCTTCTGAGTAGTTTGAAGAGAAATACAGGGTGTTCGGGATAAATTTGACAGTTTCGTAAGGAAAAAGAAAATCTTCTTTGTATATATTAAATTTAATGAATTGACAAAAAAACATTACAGGCAGAGTTAATTACAATACTATCAACAAGATTTACTCAAAATAACCACCATTAGCATCGATCACAGCTTCAATTCTGCTTCGGAACCTCGAACAAGCTGATGCTACAGTCTCCCTGGGAAGGGCCGCAAAAACTGTTTTAATTTTATCCATTAACTGGGCTTTTGTATTACTGGAAGTGCGATTGGTGTCTTTTTCAACTGCGCCCCATACAAAATAATCCATGGGGTTAAGGTCTGGGGAGTTTGGAGGCCAAACATTTGGACTGGTGAAGTCGTAGAAATTTTCAGACAACCATTTTTGACTTTTCCCAGAGGTGTGGCAAGGGGCCGAATCCTGCTGCCATACATACGGCCTACCATTGGCTACCCTTGTTATCCAGGGCTTGACTACAGTTAGCAACTCCACGAACAAAGCCCGAATTCCAATGCCAGGGTTCTTCAACACCTGTTCCTGCAGATTTGCGAGGAATTCTGCTGTACGAACGCAATCAGATCGTCTGCTAGGGATCTTTCTTCTTGCTACATCCTCGTAGTCACCATTGCAAGTCTCTAGTTCATGCCTGATTGTTTTTACTGTATTCAGGGAGCATTGGGCAGCAGTCGTAATATCCTTATTTTGATGGCGGGCACGAATCATCATGATACAAGTTATTCTCTTCCATGATTCAGGTGGGTTCCAGCTATCCATCCTTTCTGACATCTTGTATGTGAATGAAGAAGGGTCCAAACTTTTAAATGAAGAGAAGTGTGTGTTAATACATGTAACTTACGGAAAAATATAATTAATTATAAATATGTCAAATTTATCCCGAACACCCTGTACTGTAGTATGGACCAGGATTTTCAATTCTTTCTTCAAAAAGTTGAACTGTATTCTTTATCTTCCTGTCTGCTTTGTACAAGTCAATATTTCTCTCTTGTAAATCTAGGGAGTGTAAGTCTTCTTTTGCCTCCAGAAAGGGCAAAAGAAGACTTTCACACTGCAGAAGCAGTGTGAAAGCGAGATGTGACCCAGCAAGTGCTTAAAATTCTGCCAATTTTAAGAAGTTGAAGTTCTAGAGTCGCTGCACATTCCTGTGGCTGCCTAGCATTCTTAGGTGAAGAATGAAAAGTCACATATAGTTTGTCCATTAAACTCTTGAAGCGATTCACTCCTGCCACATTGTTCACTGTGTTACTAACAGACAATTCAAGGCGATGGCATTAGCTTCCTTACACCATTACGTACACCAAAAAACACAGCTGCACCATCACAAGTTACAGACAATAAATACTCCTTTAAGTAATCTTCAGATAATCCTAGACACTCAAGATGACTAATTAAAGAGTTTAGAATTTCTCTGGCAGTTACATCTGATAAGTTGATCAAATCTAGGAAAAGACTCATAGGAACTGAAAGTTCAGGAAGAACTACACAAACAATAACAATCAATGTTGTTGTATTACTCACAGTTGTCGATTCATCAATAAGTAACAATATTTTGTTCTTGGAGTTCACAATACTGTCTATTAATGTATTTCTCATTTCATTTGCAATATGGCTCACAATGTTAATGCAAGCATTTGCAGAATGAAGAATATATCCCATGTCTAGGCCATTAAGTTACTGTAAATTTATTTCGTCTTTAAAGTTGTTAAATGACTGATTTCTCCTCGCAACTTTGTAAGTGGCTTGAAACACTTTTTCCTGTTACATCTTTATTATGAGACAAAGTATTTAGGAAAGCTTTCTCTAATGTTTCGTTTTTTGCTTCAAATTTTATTTTTTGGCATGCTTTGCGCGCTGCACTCTCCTTATGATCGTAAATCTTTTTTTTAATGACATTAACTGTTGTTTGCGAGATTCTCCAAAATGACAGATTTTACCATTTTCCCACTCTGCTGAAATCGACGGCAAGACTTCCAACATCACGACACACTTTACAGCCCAACATTTTATTCTTGACATACAGCAACTCATTTCTCTCGCAGAAGTTATTTTTCTGCAAAAGTGTCCAACATTCGGGCCAGTCATTATCAGAATCTTCTTCCTTTTGACCACGTGGATCTTCGGTTTTGGTTTCATGACCCTCTTCACCAAGTGTATTTTCGGTGCTAGTTTTCTGTTTTACAGGATCACAAGTAGATTCAACAATTTTTGCTCCTGCAGCCTTCCTTTTTTTACTCATTGGCATAAAATAACTACTTATTTTACTAATTTTGAACAATGATTGCAATGATTTAACTTAGATATTCATGTGAACACCTGCCTGTTACAGAGTTAATATAGAACTGATAAATTGATATCGGAAGTGAACACAACTTTTTGTTTCCAGTTGCGTACCAACCTATGAAACAGGAAAGTAGGGTACCAACTTATCAGTAATCAAAACTGAAAATTCAATTCGTGAACACAGTACCATCTACCGGAATATTTATAATACATTTTGCTGTCAATAAATCGCAAATTTTTAAAAACTTAAGAAAAAAGGTGCCAGTACTGCGTACCACCAGAAAAAAAAAGCACCTAATAGCCCTCAGCAGGCAGAGTTAATTTAGCTAGTTGAAATGAAAACAGGTCATTTAAAAGTTTTACGTCTTTCAATAAACAGGCAACTAGACAAACTACAAGTGAGAAAGCAATTTAATGATGACATAAGAAAATTATATTGATGGCTCATTGTAATATATTTCAAAATTTACAATGTACACCAAAATTATTTTAAATTATATTACAATTATTTTGCAGTTAAATGCTTTTTATTAAAATCATATATGCTTTACAATTTTGTAACTATGGTTTTTGCAAACACTATTCACTATTTTCTAAAACACCTGAAGAGCTAAAAGAAATGATTAAAGAATTAAGTACAGAAAGCAACAAGTCTGGTCTCAATATAAATATTGATAAAACTAAAAGAATGTACAAAAAAAATATAAACCACAACCAAATGACAGAGAAATAGAAAATGTAACGAAATTCAAATATCGGTCAGATAATTAACATAAACAGAAATTGAGAATATGAAAGAATAAACCAGAATGAGAATAAGAAAGAACCAAATTGTCTCCACAATTTGGAAAATACAATAAAATTTTTAAAGAAAACATACCTATCTGTCAAAAAACAGAAGCATATGAACAATGTATCATACCAGATACGACATATGGAGCATCGCTAAAGACAAGAAAGTAAATTAGGAGCTGCACAGAGAAACATGGAAAGATCAACGTTAGATATAAAAAGAATAGATAAAGTGAAAAACATAGATATTAGTTAAAAAACAGGGTTAAAAGACATCATTAAAGAAATAAAAAATGGAGATGGACAAGGCATATCACAAGACAGGGAAAAACTACTGGACAAAAATTTGTACTTGAATTATGATGTAGTTCAATGGGAAATGACTACATCATTCAATGGGAAATGACTGGAGTTTCTGGGCCAGAGACAGAGAAAAGTGGAAAATATGGAGGAAATCATTATTCAGCTGTGGACAGATAAGGATTGATTACTGAATACTGCATAAAGTTTAATTAATTTAATGCAGGATACAACATGGTAATTAGCATTTATGAAGCGGAGACTGTGCTTCGGTCTTTCGTTTGTATCCTCCAATTCATTTCATGATGTGAAAACTAAACTGTAGAGTGTTTTTTAACTTGGGTATATTATGTATTCCAGATAGCAAGTAATTTTATATAAACTTGGTTTTAATCCTATTTCCCAAGTGAGCAAACAGACAAGTCAGTCAAATTTGCACCTGCACATAGTGCAATTCTAGTCAACTCATGGTAGTGCCACTCTACGTACACATCCGCAAGGGGATGTGCTTTACATTAAGGGAAAAATACTAAGGAAAGTGAGCAGAGCTTAATCCACTTTTACCAATAGTTGCCTAGAGTGGCACTACCATGAGTTGCCTAGAGTCATACATCTCCACAAGGGGATGTGCTTTACATTAAGGGACAAATACTAAGGAAAGTGATCAGAGCTTAATCCACCTTTACCAATAGTTGCCTAGAGTGGCACTACGTGTGCAAGCGCAAACTTGACTTACTTGTCTGTTTGCTCACTTGAGAAATAGGATTAAAAACCAAGTTTATATAAAATTACTTGGTATCTTGAAAACTAAACTGTTCAGAATACTATATTCAAAACATGTGCAGATGTGTTCAGTAACCATTGGTCATAGTACTAATGATCAATGTCCATGTGATATTTAAAAGCATATTGTTGTGTCAGAAATAACTGGCCCACTATAAGTCAGCCATTGGTTTCAGACACAACACGAGAGAATAGTATCTTAACATAAAGACATGCTTAAACTCTCAAGAGCAGATGCAGAGAGGTAATAAATAACTTGTAAATGAAAAGTGTATTAATTTAATTGATAATATTCTTGTAATATAATTCAAATATTCTATTAGAATAATAACCAATACAGGGAAAATTATGTTAACCAATCAGCAGAAGGCCTGATCATTATGCAATAGTCCATGACACAGCAGAAAACCTGAAAAGTAATCTGGTAACCCCTGCAGTAACAGTTCTGTCGAGAAGGCCATTGAGAAAAGAACATGACCTCATCGTTATCTGACGAATCAAAGACGGCTGAGTGAGTGACGTAGACAGAGAGTGAGGATGCTCGCCGCTGAGATATAAGGAGTGGCACGCACTTCCAACGCTCTCTCATTTTCTGCACCTTTCCGTGTTCCAGTGAGAAGGCCGTGAAGGCTGAGGAAGCCTGTTGCCGGAGTCCAGCAACCTTCCACGTTGCTGTGGGACCCGATGTGTACAGGACGTCCAACTGAACAACAGGGAATCAGCAGACAGGGCCATTGCTGAGTTTGCCGCCAATGTGACGATAGCAAAGAACCCAACACTTCGAAAGGAATGAATAAAGAAAGACAGCGGAGCGACAAGTAAGTCTTGCCACGTCCAAGGAAGGATCAGACTTAAAACAAAGGAACCACTTCGCTAAGAAGATTAACCGCTAAGGCAAATATCTCTTACCCTATATGCATAAGAAGTGCTGTAAAACCAGAGTGAACAAGGAAAAAGGGGAGAACCTTAAGCATAGCCCTGCTTGACCAGATAGAAGATCCATTTTTGGACTGAACGTCTTGATAGGACCTTCCTGTTGTAATTTGTAAATTTGTGTTTGAATGAACTTATAATGGAACAGTTAAAAGATGAATTATTATATGAGATACAATGAATGAGGTATACTGCTCTGTACATTAAGTCTGTGACTTGCATAAGTCTTATAGCAAGGAGTTTCCTTTTTACAAGATTTGTAATTGATAAGATTGAGTGAACGTATCATTTGTAATTTGATTAATTTTGTATTGCCAAAACTTGCATAACAACTGGAGTATCATTTAATCTTACTGCAAACCACAGAAATAACACTGATTAACTAATGCTCCTGAATTATAATTGTATGAGCCTGCATATTAAGAAGTGCGTGAGAGGAATTGATTGAGCCTATTGCAGTTGCGTGGGCATTTGTGCATGAACCTATTTCCTTTTGTATTATTATTACATGATTTCCTGTATATGAATTTTAGTTGTATTAAAATGCATTATCTTAAATCAAAGTTTGTATGCTTCTGTTGTCTGAGACTGACCTACCACTTATAAAAAATTCGAACCTGTGTAAGTGGGGGGAGAGACATTTGACGTAATATAAAGGGAGCCGCAACTTCATACCACGTGTTCCCAATGCTAAGTAATATTGTCGAGATAGTTTTTAAAGTAAGCTAAGTATCAGGAACTAGTCACTGGCTGGTGCAGTCGATCTAAGATAAATAAATTTGTCGGAGGCTAACTTCTGGTACGAGTAAGACATAAGTTGCAAAATAGAACGAGAAAAAGTAAAAGTAAAAAAAGCGAAAGTAACAAGTTATGACAATATCATTTTTAATTTGATTTGAAAGTGAACACCTCAGCTACTTCTGTCAAGCATTTTTTGAAGGCACAATGCTATGTTAAAAAAAATTAGCTATAGTAAATTATCCACTATAAAAACTTATTCCTGTAGTCCCTATGAGTTTGTTATAGGGAGATTTCACTGTATATCAATTTTAGTGCCTTTACTCTTGTGGTAACATTTCTGAATCTATGATGCCAGACTGCCAGAAGAGTGACTCTTATAAGTTTAATCGTAGCTGCTGACTTGAAAACAGAGTAGTTGATGCAAGAGCAACATATAGTGGAGTTGAATCAAAGAGATGGCAAGGAACAAGTGGTATCCCAGAGGAATCTGTACATGAAACACTGCTTTTCAAATTTGTACATCTATGATATTGGAAATGATTTGAGGAAGAATATCCAACTGCATTTGCAAATGAGGCAAAAACCGCAATAGTTAAAAGGCAATGAGGCAATCCTGTAGGATGATAAAAGCAGATTCATAGTTTGGGTGAGGATAATAGCTATCAATTCAATCCTAAGTTGAAGTTAGAAATATTGGGGTGAAAAAAACTATAGCTTAAATGGAACTAGAGTGTAAGAAATTGAGGCCAGGGGTAACAGTGGAAAAAGTTGAAGTTCAGAGGACTCATTGCAAAGGATCACTAGGATGATAAGAAACACAGTGACAAGGAAATTATCCATCTTTATAAGGCTTTGATATGATCATATCTGCTACTGTGCACAGATCTGGTCCCCCTGGATTATTTCTTAGAGATGCAGAAGTGGTGGAGAAGATTCAAAGGAAGTAATATAAACTGCAAATATAAAGTCTCAAAATAATGGAAAATAATTTGCATATTTACAGTAAATTATTCAATGTTTACAGTTTGAAAATTAAGAGGATAGAAATAGTACAAAAACAGTCATATATGTATAATACAGATGTGCACTGAGAATGCTGCACAACTGTGAAGCATGGAGACATAATTTGATTTTTTAGATGTTAGTGCTTTAAATAGAAAAACTCTGAAATTAAAATTTTGTTATTCTCACAATGCATCTATATCATACTGATGCATTTTGGATATGAAATAAGTAGTGACCACTTCCTTGTTAAAATAAAATTAAGATTACCTACCACCTAAATGGCTACAAATAACAAGACCAGAAAGAAAATTTAAAACATTTGTTTATGAAACTAGATTATTAAATGACACAAATATACAATGGCTATATGAACAAAGAATTAACCAATATTTAGATAAAATAAAACAAAATGAACAAATATAAGTAGAATGGCTTAATATAAATGCAGCAGCAGCAGCAGCAAATGATAGCAAATGAAAAGCTTAGGAAAGACCAAAAAATTCAATGAAAGGAAAAAACTGAAAAATGAGATGATACAATCAAAGAAATAATCAAAATGAAAAAAAGAAGCCTTTCATAAATGGTTAAGCAGTGAAAGATTAGAAGATGAAGTAAGAAAAAAACAGAGAATCATGGAACAAATTTGGTTTATATATATAGAATGATTTATATAGAATAAGACCCAATGTATATAAGAGTTTGAAAAACTTAAATACAGATACTAAAGAAAACAAAATTAAACACCAAATTGAAATTACAAGAATTGCTAAATTTCTATACAGAACTGTAGACAAATAAATATTTAAAAAAAGATAACTGGCAAGCAATTAATAAAAAGGAAAAAACTAAAGAAGAATTAGAAATCAGCCTGAAAGAAAGAAGAAACAGAAAATCGCCTGGAGAAGAGAAAGACTGCTATTATTTTTAAATAAAATCTATTCAACTGGTAACCCCCCCCCCCAATAGAACGGAAAAAAGCAATTGTGATTCCCATCTTTAAAAAAGGTAGAAAAGGTGGTAGAGATGACGGTAAAAACTTCCTGTTACAAAATTTATAGCAGAACTTTAAATAACAAACTGATAAAATATTCTGAAAACTTTATTTTAGAAGTACAGAATGGATTTAGAAAAGGAAGATGATGTATAAACCCAGCCTTTTGCCTAAAATTAATAATAGAGAAAAGAAGAGAATACAATTTAGAAACACACATTAGATTTATTGACTTTGAAAAATGTCAATAAATGTTATATTTATTGACATTCGACAAAGTTAAAAGAAGAAGCATTTTATTTAACATATTAAAAGAAAGAGAAATACCAAATAATATCCTAAAAGCTATCATAAGTATATATGAAAATAATCAAATACAAATAAGATGAAATCATGAGCTATCATATACGAGAGAGATAAACTAAGGAGTCTGACAGGGATGTTCCCTCTCAGCAACTTTTTTTAATATTTACCTAAATGAAATAATAATAAAATGGAATAAAAATACATTAAGGTATTAAACTTTCTCCTACTGTGAACTTAAACACTCCATTTTGCTGGTGACCAAATAATAATTACAAATTCTGAAGATAACTTACAGAAAGTTATTTTTAATCTAAATGAGATAGCCAAAGATTATGGAATGATAAAATGAACAGAAAAATCAAAAACTATGGCCTTTAAAGGACAAGATCTACAGAGCTAAGAGAGTAATAGATAACAAGATTTTAGAACAGGTGAATTCATTTAACTGCCTAGGTATGTTTGATTACACATGAAAATAAAAAAGATATAAACCTAAAAATTGCAAAATATTTAAAAATAGCAGGTGTAATTAACTCTATATTTAAACCAAACCTAGTTCAAAACAAACCAGACTAAAAGTATACAATACATTAACTCTACCAGTCCTATTGTATGGAAGTGAAATCTGGACAATAAAACAAAAAGACAAACAAAGATTAATAACAGCTGAAATGAAGTTTGAGAAAAACTTCAAAGTATACTCTATTTGATCATAAAAGAAATAAAGAAATTATGAAAGAATTAAAACCAAGAATCTGTAATAGAAAAAATAAAAAAAATAAACATAAATGGATGGAACATTCAAAGAATGAAAACAGAAAGATTACCAAAACAAGCCTTAAAGTACAAGCCATTAGGAAAAAGAAAACCAGGATGTCCTCTTCAAAGATTCAACGATGGCTTCTAAAGGCCAGAACAGGCCACTCTAGGCCTAAATCCTTGATAGGCATAATGATGCATTATGGAGCAGGACATAAAAATACACAATTATCTATTCAAATGTTATTCATATCAATGTTATTGTCTTCACAAAAGTTAATGAACTGATAATATAAAACTTACCTGATATCCTCTGATACACCCGATGTTATAAGAATTGCAAGACTACGTGAAGTTTGAACTTGTCGTAGCGAATAACCCAGAACCAATGCTCCCAAACCATAATGGTCATCTGTAGCTAATGTCACAAATGCCTCATCTGAAGAAAAAGAAAAGAGGGTAAGTTACAGAAATCAGAACTGCAAACATGTATATTACTTTCACTGTACACTTTTTTTTTTTTTAATATATTAGATATTAAATTCATTCCATGAGTACAAAATGCAAATTTTTAGCATGTGTAATAGAGCATTTGTCTTAAATAGGTCCTACAAGCATGGTTGGCTGGGTGTTAGTGCATCTGCTTGCGAACCACAAACTACAAGTTTGAATGCATGCATGCTTGAGTGTCTTGTGAAATACACCATCCAGCTTATTGAAAGCTTGAAGTAGATTCAAAAAGTTCTGTGTTTAGTCCCTAAAGCAGTATTTCTGGATTATGTAAAAATATTTTTTTTAAATAAAAATCTTAGGTCACTCATGGTACTAATGTATTGCAGGTGTTTATACTGTTTTATTCTTTTGAGGGTGGGAGTCACATTTAAAAAAAAAACAAAAAAAAAACGTATAACTTTATATTTTTTTTAAATGGAAAAAAGAAATGAGTCATCCTAGTTCAGTCAGCACTGACATGCTCTTGCTGGGAAAGATCTGGGTTCAAATTCTACCTAGATTGGAAAGAACCTTCATAATGACTTTTCAACTGAAGGTGAGTTAGACAGTCTAATACTGAGCTGGCAGGACTTTCTTCTGGAAATTCTGGTTTTTCATCTTGGACCAACTGGCCAGAAAATATGTACAATTAACAGAGATGGCAGACTATGTGGATAAGATTAACCATCGTATCAGAACATTAATTAGGTTTCTAAGAAGCCAAGTTACTTGGCTCTTTCAAGAAATTAAGATTAAGCTCCTAATATGTAAGATGAGATGAGGAGTAGGGGAAAAAAAAAAAAAACATGCAGCCCAAAACACACACTGTGCTGAAACCTATTTTCAACCATACCTCTTATAAATAAGTAAATGAAAATGTTCAAATATCAATTGGTTTTCCCCGATGTTTCTAACAGTGTTTCTTTCAGTGTGCCTATATTTCACAAAAATAGTAATCTGAAGCACAAATTCCATGGTTTTGATAGCTTAAAAGTATGTAAATATACAAATAAGGCACATAATATGTACTAATTTTTTTAGTATTGAATTAATTACATATAAAATGTACTACCAGCAACAATCAAATCTGTTCACTGAAAGGTCGTGCATGGTACAAATGCAACAGTTAACATTAACTGTGTTTAAAACCATCAAAAAGAACCAATCTTCTGTAAGTAATTGAAAACTCAACTGCTTTCCCTTTCACAGAAGAGTTTTTATGTTAACATTATTAGTGTTTTTTTCCATCACTTTCCTATTCACACCTTTATGCATTCTCAGGGGTAGTCTCTTATTCTCCTCTCTCCTGCTCACTTCATTCTATGTATAATATTTTCTATATTAATCCATCACCTTGCTGACTTAAATGCTCGTCATATCAGCTGCATTCTGCCTATCCCAAACTTTCCAATTTACATTCCCTCAGCCTCTCCCCATAACCAACGTCCAAGAGTTCTGATATTGCCTTAGTTATTGCAATGTATAAGTGTAACATAGAATGTAATGTATAAGTCATCTGTTATGTTTTTAATAAGACCAGTAGCTTTTATAAGCAACACCATGAGGTTGCATTAAAAAAAAAAAAAAAAAAAAAAAAAAAGAGGCATCCTTTATCATCCAATACATATAACAGTTCCACTCAATTAAGGATTATTTAATACCATCTATGAAAACAGTTTGGCAATGGACAAGGGATCAAGAATCAGCTCATCCCAAGATGGGATATAACAGTGAAAAAAAAAAAAAAAATATATATATATATATATAGCGGGAGAATTAAAGTGGCAGTCTGCTTTTCCCTTTAAGGATATATATATATATATATATATATATAGCGGGAGAATTAAAGTGGCAGTCTGCTTTTCCCTTTAAGGATATATATATATATATATATATATAGCGGGAGAATTAAAGTGGCAGTCTGCTTTTCCCTTTAAGGGACAGCACTTTGTCATTTCATTGCTAAAGATCCAGCATAAAGACCAGTAAATAACTAATTTGCAATAGCAATTTAATAGGGCATCTTGAATGAATTCAAATTTCTAGAATGCATAGGTTAGTAGTTGGAAGGGGACCAATCGTTCGATGCTGTTGGCACACTCTCCCTCGAGGAGTCTTTGGTCTCCCTGGAGGTGTCAAATAATAATAATAATATACTAATGGATTATATGTAACATGTCCTTCCAAAAAAAAAAAAAAAAAAATGTAATAAATACACAAAGAAGAACAGTAGGAAGATCTGAGTAAAGCATAGGATGTGTTTCTGCAAGTTAATGATCAGCTAAGAGAATATCCAAAAATTTATGAACTTTGACTTATCACCAACTGCCATGTCAGATTCCTCTCTATTCTCCTGATTTACGCTTATGCATAGAGCCATGTCAGATTACATAAAAAAATAATAATTAAGGAAATTTCACATGATCAGTTTATTGATGATTCAGGCTATTTTCAAATTAAGCTGCAGCATAGTGATCAAAGTGCATATGTAGGAATTTTCCAATTTGTTAAATGATTTCAAATACACATCTACCTAAAAAGCATGACATTCAAGCAGTAGACGTAGATTAATCATGTGTATACTTTGTTTTGAATAACTGATATACTGAAGCAAATTTCATTAGAAAATAGAAATAGATGCAACTTATGGTTTAAAAAAAAATATCACATTTAGTACTGTCAGTATATTATTATTAACACCCCAAGACCTCATGGAGTCAAAGACTCATCTGGGAGGTCCTTTTATCACACACACACACACACACACAGCTCATCATGCCGTGTTTTAAACAAATTCAAACTCTTTGCAGACACCACATTCTCAGGCAAGGCATTCCAATCATTCACAACTCTGCACAAAAAAAAAACCTGCCTCTCACTCCCCTACTCACATCCTCTTTATACAGTTTCCAGGGATGACCTCTGGTTCTCCCCTGATCTCCCACTATTCTCTGTAAAACTTCTCCAGCATTGATCCTATAACAATCCCTTACCAACTTGTAGGTCTTTATCATATCTCCCCTCTTCCTCCTGTCCACCAGACTCTGCAAATTACATCTTCTCAATCTATCTTCATACTCAACATTCCAGAGGTCAGAAACTACCTTAGTCAGTCTCCTTTGGACCCTTTCCAACATCTCTTCATCCTTCTGAAATCTCGGTGACCAAATCTGGGCACAATAGTCCATGTGTGGCCTAATCAAAGCCTTATACAATGGAACAAGAATCTCCCCTACTTCTACACATCAGTGTCCTCTGCATCATTCCCAGAAGACTTTATGTTGTCTTCACAATTTTGGCGATGTGTCCCCTAAATTTTAGATCCTTATCCACTATCACCCCCAGATCTCTTATTCTTCTACCTTCAACAATATATTCTCACCAAGCATAAATTCTGCATCCCATCTTTGTTTTCCAAATATCTGATATTTTCCAAATATCTGATACTAGATCATGTAAATTTAAAACTAATTTTCATATAAGTCTATCCTGTACTGAAACACCATCAGCTAGAGGCTCTTAATCTATGGATGTACAGGATTACTTGAGAATTCAAGTTGTGGTGCTCTACTGCATTGAATTAGTTGGTTTAAGCTATGAACAATTATTTCATTTTTAGTGTTATCACCTCTAGTCATGTGAACTTAAAAATTCTGTTCAAATATAAAACATAATACACACAAGAGGCTGTAAAACCTATAAGCCATCAGTGCCAAGTATGGCCAAAATATTTTGTCCCTTATCTTAATTTGTTGCATAGCTACTTTATCCTCCTTTCCAACATCAACATTCTAGGTGCACAATTTAACTGAAATATGATTTTTGAGGAAGAAACCAATGTTGTTCCGTTGGTTGTATACTATGACAACGCTCATATCAACTTATCTAGAAAAGAAAAATTTCCAAAATAATAATAATAATATACAAGGACTAGTGGTGAACTATTGTTTCTTTTCCAAACTGCTTTGTCAATATGCTCCAAAACAATCCACACAAAATTATACAATATTCGTGATTACTCAAATTCGCAGCAAATATTTCAAATAAAATCATATATATAAGCAGAATAAATAAGTTTACGTGATTGTAAAAGTTTAATTTAAATAATAGTTTCTAAGTATGGCATTTACAATTAGTTTTCATACTCAAACGAAAGGCATCGTCTTTGTTACATATTACCTGATAGGAAGAGTGTCTGCAACATCGTCTCTACTGACATTTAAATATGACCTAAGCGGCAATGAACCGTAGCCTATGCTCTTTCAGTAAAAGCAACGGTATAGGTTCTAAGGAGAGCGCATATACCCTCTGTACTTTTACAATTATAACCTTGAATATGACGTAATACATCAAAGATCAGAAATTAACTCTACAATCACTAAGCATGACGCTTCGAGACATGAAAGCAGCCTGTCAGAAAAATAAATGTAAAAGGTTCATTTTTCTAATCAACTTACTACTGTAGTCCGGCAAACAGGGCCGCTGATTACTTCTACAAGTAATGTATTTCCACACAGAACAGAACACTTTCTCTAACACGTACGTTCCCAATGTTAGCAACATGCTTACCAGTTACTTGGAATGCAAATTAAGAAATCTCACAAGCATTAACTTGCCCATTATTACAACGAACACCAGAAAATCTTATTTTGCCTGAAAGGGAACTGCGGCCTTTCCGCACACGGTAAAAATTACGCGAGCGCGCAAACTCTAAAATAATACTTCACTATCAATGCCACCAACAATTTTCGATGAAAATTGCTAGCCTGGACAAAACGACATCTGTTATAATTATATATATTGTCTGTTCTCTTATCTTTGCAAAAATGATTTGAAAAAAATCATTTGGAAAGGAGATGGAGATATACAGAAAATAAAACGACGGCCTATCAAAGTTGATACTGTTACAAATTAGGATTAAGAATCTTCTTATGGCCATCATGAAGAACTAAGGGAGGGGGGGGGATTTTTAAGTGGGAGTGCTACACATACAAAATAAAAAAAAATACTTTTTCCTAATCAGTAACCAATTTATTAATAAATAAATTTACATATTAATAAATTGCTTTATTAAAAATATTTCATCCTCACCACGAACAAACGCCAATAATAAAACTTTCGTATCTCACAGAAATAACGCGCGCAAGTATACGATACACTCCCCAAACGAGCAGTGTCGGAATCACTTGTAACGTGCAATGAGAAGCGCAAACGAATATCGGAGAGGCTAGCTGCAATTGGCCTAACGTAATAATTCTGACATTGTGTTAGATCGCAGTGCATTTGTTTCCTTATCTAAAGCGTTAATCGAACAATTCCAATTATTAACTATTCAATGTCAAAGAGCCTGTGTAGCTCAGTGGATGTGGCGCTTGCACGCCACGGCACTTGGCCGAGTCTAGTCGGCGACTAGAGGAAATTTTTCTAAGCTTTCGACCGGTTCCCAAGTTAGTCGATCTCTGGCACGGGAGCGGGTTTTTTGTCCCGTAAACTCAAGAAAATCGACCGTAGAACCCACATTATTTCAGACATTAAATATGAGTGTTAGGGACCACGAGATGGCGGCACCTGTAGAGCCGTCTCTCTTCACTGCGTGCCGCTTAATTAGTGATAGCCTTGGGCCAGCTATCTTTGATTTCAATTATTCAATCTCCATTGGGTACCAGTGGAGATTGAACTGCCCACTCAGTCATCAAAAAGTTAGATAGGGCTAAAAACGGCCTCGCCTACTCCCTGTATATACGGGAATAAAAAGGCGTTAGCTGATTGATTGATGTCAAAACATAAGCTGTAACCTCTAACGTGTTGTATTGCATTTATATAATGTTATAAGCATTGTTATTATTTATAAACACAAACAAAATTTAATATTTTAATTTTTTCCCTGGGAGTGCTGCAGGGTCGCAGTGCTTATGTACGAGCCGCCACTGGTGGAAAGGCTAACTCTAATAAAAAAAAAATGCAGACATTGTCACTGTAAGAGTCCACAGTGCTATGGTCACACTGCAAGTCCTATCGAGCACATTTTTTCCAGCACAAGGAGATTTTTGAAATGCGAATTTCCCAAATGACACACGTTGCAGTCATCCTTACCTTTTCCATTCATATCTCTGGAATGACGTCATTTTGGAGAAGATGCTGAAGTCGTTGGCAAAAGATATAATGAATGTACTATACAAGGAAGTTGAAAACGTGTAACACCGTGTCTGGCTAAATATATGACATTCAATAGTCTGCGTACTGGAGCGCTGTTCTTCTGCAGCATCTCCTAGAGCTAGTTTCTTCTGCGAATAGCATTTCTTACACCTTCCTAAACGCTTTTATACCGTATTCATTATCTACAGTAATTCCCGCTTGAAGCAATTAATAATAGACAATGTTTCGTCGTTGTCAAAAGTCGTTGGCAAAAGATATAATGAATGTACTATACAAGGAAGTTGAAAACGTGTAACACCGTGTCTGGCTAAATATATGACATTCAATAGTCTGCGTACTGGAGCGCTGTTCTTCTGCAGCATCTCCTAGAGCTAGTTTCTTCTGCGAATAGCATTTCTTACACCTTCCTAAACGCTTTTATACCGTATTCATTATCTACAGTAATTCCCGCTTGAAGCAATTAATAATAGACAATGTTTCTTGATTAAAAATCAATTTTCTTTCATAGAATTCTTTGAAATATACCTATGGTATATTTCAAAGAATTTCCAAATATTCCCAAAGGAAATATTTCGCATCTTGAGCTATTTGTAACATTCAGACTACCTTAAAGATCTGCTGTATACATGCAAAATTATACGATATCACCATCAGTTTTACATGGCACAAAAAGAATAACAGAACAATGCATCATCTATGATGAAGCAA
Source organism: Typopeltis vanoorti (assembly GCF_054136105.1). NCBI lineage: Eukaryota > Metazoa > Arthropoda > Arachnida > Uropygi > Thelyphonidae > Typopeltis > Typopeltis vanoorti. The sequence goes on along the minus strand of NC_143569.1, from coordinate 73,405,740 downwards.
GACTAATAATAATAGCTTTGACAATCCCATTCACAAAAAAGTTGGAAACCTGAGAGCATATTGGTATGTGTGTGGTAATTAAATCCAGAAACATGCTTTAGAAACTAAACATAGTATTTTATTTTATTTAAATCTGGGGCCATTGCCTGTCTACAAGTAAACTAGGTGACAAAAACATCTACAACCTAAAACATCCATTCCATAGTGTAATTCGAACCCGCAACTTGCTTACGTAGGTTCCTTTGGCATTAACAGCACGTTGGAAAGCAAAAATGCTGTAGGATCGGGAAAAATAAAAAAATAAAATATTATATTTACGGCTATTTTGCCTGCTTTTGTTAATAAAATAAAAATAAATAAATAAATAAATAATAGGACCAAACCAATGCAATAAATGGCAGTACAATAACGAGGGTAAGAAGCGCCTGTGGCAAGTGTCTAACTTGCGCTCCCCTAACCCAAAAATGACAAAAAAGTTTGAAAATTTTAAATGTAACAAGTTACATTTTACTAAATGCAACATGTTAAATAGTTACTATTAACCCCATCAAAATGAGTTGCAGTGTGTTGCAGAATTTGTGTGTCTAAAGCGGCGTACTGCTGAAATTTAAAAATACAATATTAAAATAGGGAACTTTTATTTATATTTATTTATTTATTTTTAACAATTTTTACGTTTTGTGCCCGTGGCGGGAGCAGCTTTCGCCACGCCATCGTTACGGCACTGATAGATGGAACTGTGATGTTAAAAAAATTATACTGCATTTTTTCTTCCATGAGAATGATAAAGAATAAATATTCCTTATTGTACTTACGATGTAAAACTGGATAGTACCTTCGTCATTCACAAAAAGGATTCATGAGTGATATTCCCAGTAAGTTATCCCAAAAATATATTATACTCTCCGTTCGCACGATATCTTTATCGAGACGATGTTGATTGACACTACAAGCAGTACGTTATACAGTATAAACAATATTGCGTTTCCTTCCTTTAACTCCACTGCAACACATCAGGGTAATGGAAGGAAAATTATATTTATAAATTGATATGCCTTTACACATGCAATTTAAAGAGTAAAATTTCCTATTTTACATTATTATCAGATCTAAGGTACCATATTAAGTTCATCGGAAGGGGGCCAATCGTTCGATGCTGTTGGCACACTCTCCCTCGATGAGTCTTTGGAATCCTGGAGGTGTCAAATAATAATAATAATAATAATAATAATATTCTTTAAGTACTGTATATTGTAACTGTGCACTGTCTCAATGTGATTTCGATCGCAAGTGAACGTTCGATTTCTTCTACTATGGAACACAACTCTCACATTTACTCTCGACCTCGTTTACCTTGTATTTTTAGTTTGTCATCGTATTTGTGTTGGTGATATTTGAATCAGAAGACCGAAACAAATTTATTTCGGTCTTATGATTCAAATATATGTACTAACATGAGTAAGATACAATGAGTAAGAAACTCGTCAGGTGTACAAATCACAATGTGCATAGCTTTGTATTGTCTACATATGTTATTGGTGGCAATAGATTCACATTTACAACCTTCCCATCGAATTCCCAGTCAAGCTTTATTTTTTAACATATTTTCTCAGCAAGGCGTAAATCTGTGAGAATCTGAAGAATAGCTTCCTCTGGTTGGCGATACGAGCAACGTTGTTAAATACTGGTATTCAGTCGAAAATGCATAGAACAAGTTTTTCTCCCTAAAATTATATGTTTTGGCGAAGGAGGAAAATTCGAAACTTATCTAGTGAAGACACGCAGAAGACCGAAACAAATTTATTTCGGTCTTATGATTCAAATATATGTACTAACATGAGTAAGATACAATGAGTAAGAAACTCGTCAGGTGTACAAATCACAATGTGCATAGCTTTGTATTGTCTACATATGTTATTGGTGGCAATAGATTCACATTTACAACCTTCCCATCGAATTCCCAGTCAAGCTTTATTTTTTAACATATTTTCTCAGCAAGGCGTAAATCTGTGAGAATCTGAAGAATAGCTTCCTCTGGTTGGCGATACGAGCAACGTTGTTAAATACTGGTATTCAGTCGAAAATGCATAGAACAAGTTTTTCTCCCTAAAATTATATGTTTTGGCGAAGGAGGAAAATTCGAAACTTATCTAGTGAAGACACGCAACTGCTGGACATCAAACAGGCCTTAGCTGTTTTGATATTAACTTCATACAGAGCCAGCAATACGGCACATGAAATTTATTTAGGGCTCTCCAATTGAGAAAACTGCGGCTACAACCATATTATTTTGTGCATGTACTGTTAACGAATAAGTGATTTAACAATGTGCACCTTCAAAATTCACTAAGTTTCGGCGACCTTGAGATTTAAGTGGGTGTGGCCTATGCATGGAATATTTATATTTTTGTATTTTCTCAGGAGTTTTGACACTAAACTGGCCATCCTGATAACAAAGCTTCACATTTCTCTCTGGCATGTCACCACACACACACTATATATCTCCAGCTCGTTTTCAAAATTCCAGTTAAATTCTTTTCGTTTTTTGTAACTGTAATAAGTATATAATATCCATACGATGAGTCCCTCACTGACGATACTAGTATGCTAATATTGAATAGTAAAGACACGGAAATACTCCAGAGAATATTATATATTATATATATATATTCCCCCTCCCCCCTTCAACTTCCCAAGTCTCTTTCACGCTTTTGTATACATATGCAAACTAATTTAATGAATTCAATAATTTCATGGATAACCTTACATTTAAACTTGTTTGTCTCGATCTATGGTCGCGGCCAAGAGCTTTTCAGACCACCCTCATAAATACAATCACAAACATCCATGATGACCACAGCGGGATTGGTTAGAGAGCGAATAAGGATAAGCTAAATAGTATCAGATCAGGATTATAGAATTGCCTTGGGCTTACATTTGATTCGAATTTCGCAGATTCAGCATTTGAAGCCTTTATTTTTACAAATTCTATTGTGTATATACGAGTGTCAGAGGAGTATATTCAAGGTGTGGGATGCACATCCACTAAATAGCAATATCACCGATATATTTTTGCATTTATTCCTGTTTGATTCCCCTAATTGTTTCCTGGCTTCGCGTGATTTCTAAAATTAAACCCAATATGCTAATACTTCATGACGAGGACAATTTTCGACGCGTAAACATTTCACCACATTCGAGTTAATAGCCTGGATCACAAATACGAACACCTTTGAACAGACGCACAGATGGCGCAGCGGTTCAAATTTTTAGCATTCCAGTGGTTTTAAACCACTGAGAAGGAGAGGTAGGGTGTGCGCTAAGAAAATAGCACCCAGAAATCAGTAGCTGTGACTGGTTATCATGTCAATCAATCCAATTGAACGTTGTTATTTGTCATGAGTTGCTATTTGTTTTCTGAGTTTCATCTGGTTTGCGTGCGTGAAATGTGAAACTGACGTGTTTAGAACACTGATATAGACAAGTTTTAATATATATATATAATTTTATATAAATAATTTATATAAATAATTTATAACTTTTTTTGACTATATTTACAATGGGAAACAGTGTTGGCGATCTACTGAATGTCCCGTTTTCTGCCAGAGCTTTTGCGGATTGTATGATTGTAGCCGAAAGTAATACGCCTCTTCCAAATTTATTATATTTACAACTTTGTTATGGTTGGTATATTTGAATTACTCATTCTCCTTCATTATTGTTTTCTAATATACGAGGGTGGTCTAAAAAGTTCTCGGCCTCGAGCATAGATGGCAACACTATCGGCAAGATTTGTTTTTCCTAAGTTGGTACAGCTGTCGTACGCATCCATGTGAAGTTGCAAGTCATTCTATCAAGTAGTTGTTTTATACAGCTCTCTGAAGCAAAAGTGCTGTCTGTATCCCTTGAAATGCATAAAATTGAGTATCATGCGGTTATAAAATTCTTTGTAAAAGGAGGTTTAATGTCAAAAGAAATCCATTCGAAGTTCATAAAAGTTTATGGGCCCTCTTCTCCTTCGTTTTCAACAATTAAGAAATTGGCTGCCGAGTTTAAACGTGGCCGTACCAGCCTTGAAGGACCTCCAAAAAGTGCAACAACACCAGAAATCATTGATCAAGTGCACGAGATATGATATTGGATGACTGACGAGACAAAGTGCGTGAAATTGCTGAGACTATATGCATTTCAAAAGAACATGCAGGATATATTTTGCATGAAGAACTGCATATGAAAAAGCTTTGCGCAAGAAGGGTGCCACGCTTGCTAACAACTGATCAAAAATGCACTCGCATGAAAATCTCAGAACAATGTTTGGAACGTTTTAAAAAGAATGAAACTGATTTTGTGTTTCGATTTTTTACTATGGATGAGGCTTGGATTCACCATTACACACCAGAATCCAAACACCAGTCAAAACAGTGGACAGAAGCCGGTTGTTCAGCACCAAAGAAGACAAACTCGGTTCCATTAGCAGGAAAGGTCATGACATCGGTATTTTGGGATGCCAAAGTCCTTTTGTTTATTAATTATCTTGAAAAGGGTAAAACAATAACCAGGGAATATTATTCCGATCTTTTAAGCAGACCAGAAGAAAAAATTCGTGAGAATAGACGGGGTTTGCAGAAGAAAAAAATCATCTTTCATCAGGATAATGCACCTGCCCACAAAAGTGTTTTGGCAAATGGGAAAATTAAGGGATTTACACTATGAATTGTTGGAACATCCCCCCTATCCCCCCCCTCCCCCCGATTTGGCTCCTCCTGACTTCTGTCGCTTCCCAAAACAGAAACTCTTCCTCGCTGGTCAGCGTTTTTCTTCGAATCAAGAGGTGATTGCAGCTGTAGTAGGGTATTTTGCAGATCTTACTGAGAACCACTACAGTTATGGGATAATGGCGCTGGAATAAATTATGTATTAGTCTTAAGGGAGATTATGTTGAAAAATAAAAATAATTTTGAAATTATAAATTCGTTTTTTCATTGTTAGGTTGAGAACTTTACAGACCACCCAGGTATCTTAAGACAAACACCTTGTCCTATACTCTATGCAGATTTGGTTACAATAAATTGATAAATTAAAGTTTTCAAAGTTATCCTGCAATTAATGGCATTGGACAAATTATGATGAGCGCTGATGCACAATACTCTTAAAACTTTCATACATCGATAAAAATGCAATCATACGGTTAAATAAGCCGCCGTAGCGCAATTGGAAGAATAGCGGGCCATTGCGCCTTTCAATTGGAAGAATAGCGGGCCATTGCGCCTTTCAATTGGAAAAGACCTGGGTTCGATTCTCGTCGTGACGAAGGGAATCCTTATATGGACTTTTTCAGTTGAAGGTGAGTTAGTCGATCTCATACGGTGGTAGCAGGGTTTTTTCTCCAGGAAATTGGGGTTTTTCATCCCGCGTACAGACAAATCGGTCTTCGGAACATGTAATTTACAGACAAAAACTAATGTTGTTGGTGATGATGGGCGTTGACGGTGGTGTCGTAGTCGGAGAATTAATTAGTAGTGGAGAGGATGAGATGTATTTAGCGAAGTAGAGTAGTATGCCCTCCCACGATGAGTCCTTTGACTCCCTGGAGGTGTCACGTAATAATAATAATAATAATAACAATAATAATAATAAAAACATTGACGTAAATCTTGTAGCGCGAGTTGCATAAGCCACATGACAGCACGCGACGCCACTGATATATATATAATCGGACCATTTTAAAGATATCTTATAGCCTTTACACTCACTGTTGTCGCTTCTTTCACAGATAAGTACAGTTCAGACAATCCAATCATGGATTATCTCTAGGTTCACAATTCTAAGCATGATCTCCAATCTTTGCTCATGTTTATCATTGTATCTAGAGGCCTTTCCTAATTTAACTTATTTAAAGCCTTTCCAGTTTCCTCGTGAGTAATTACGTCATTTCCTTTCTCTTCTCGACTATCAGATTTCCTATTCTCCTTTCTCTCTACGATAGTTAAAACTTCTCTAGATAATTTTGGAAATATTTCTTTTATTTATTATTCACTATGTAGATTTCATTCCGTAAAATGTTTTTCTCTATCCTTAATGAATTTTAAGGTATTCTTTTTTCTTCTTATTTTTTTAAAAACGCTTTATAAAAATTATTTCTTTTATAGAATAGAAGTAAATCATAATAATTTTAGCCAATTCCAGTCCTATTACTATTCTGTGTTCCTTACAGTTTTCATATTGTACTCTAAGATACCTTTCCTATTTAAATTCTTAACTTCCTCGTTCCAACCAGAATTTGTCTCTGATTTTAGATTTTCCACAAGTTTCTTCTGCTGCTTCGAGAATTGTTTTCTTAATGACGTGTTTAGGACACCCGAAAAAACATTCTTCTAAAGTTCTCCAGCACTCTGTGGATCCAGTTTTCTCCAGTATCTGTGATAAATTCTCACGTTCTTTTAAAAATTCGCTAATTCCATATTTTCAATTCAAACCCTCCAACTCTTTTATTTGCATTATTATTTCACTGTATCTACAGTTTTTCACAATAAAAGTTTTCTTCATTGTTTGGAAGCAGTGGTCACTTCCAATTCTAGAACCTCGTTTATTTTGACTTTCTTTTGCTGCAACTCAAGTATATAAGTGAATGAACTTCAGATCTATATGTTAAAAATCTCCCTCACGCTGTAGTATATGTATTTTGTCTGTGAGAAAATGTGTGATGATGTGATCAGCTGCTAAGCATTTTTTTTACTTTTTTTTTTTTTAAATATTCCAAAACTTTCATTTAGATTTCTATTTCCCCACTCTTATTTAAATTCCATTACATTCCTACAACAATTTTTCTTCAAAAATTGTTTTCCTCCTTACCCTTTACACAGGTCATCCGAAATTTGTGATTACACGATATAACTAATGGAAACGATTTTCAGTTTATATTTGCGGTCACATCGACCTTTCGTTCAAAACTTTGTGCTCTTTCATTCGCTATGCTTTACTTCCCTGTATCAGCACTTAATCTCCTGCTTTGGCTCTATAATTGGAACAAGATAAAATGTCAAGTAATCTTATATTTCCATAACTCACTGTCTTTTTTTTTTCTCTCCTCTTCTCTGCAAGTCCTCTAACATTCTGAGTTCCTTTTTCTCCCCCATATTATCGTTATGTATTAATTATTTGATGCATATTTCTTAATAATCTGTAAAGTTCGGATATGACGATAGTAATTAGCTAGCAGCATCTTGAGCATGGTAGAAAGGGTGTCTAGGGTCCTGAAAATCAGCTACTTAGATTCCTACTAAATCCCTTGGTGCTACCGTGCTGATTCAGAGGTACTCACAATCCTCAATCCTGCTTCATCTCAGTGAGCAACTGTGCAATGCCATTTATGTATATTTCCATATATTTGTAATAAAAGCGAGAGGGGGAATTAGGACTATTTTAAAGCCTTTCTTCGGCGTCTGTTTCCCTAGTTAGTCGATCTCTAGCAATGGACAAGTAAGATATTTCTCTGCTGGTTTTTAGCCTTCCATTTTAATTTTTTTTTTAAAGTAAAACTCAAGCTATTACAGACAATAATAATAATAATAATAATAATAAGGTTTAGGCCACAAGATGGCGGAGTTGTCTGCAGTACTCCGTTCTGAAAAGATTTGTTTCCTTGACAGATTGGACTCACTATCTCTGTGAGAGCATGAAGGAAGACCGGTTGCCAACCTGTCTTCAAAAAGTAAAAAAGTTAGGGCTAAAAGGACTATATTTCCTCTTTGGGGAATAAAAAGGCAGAGGATATTTTTAAGGAAGAAAGAAAAATCCACTAAAGAATTTTATTCCCAAAAGGGATGGGTGGTGACCTCTTTAATCCTAACTTATGGAAATCGACATGACCACCTCGCACGATCGCTGAGAGGATTTCCATAGGGTTCTAGATAAGATATGATTATTTCCAATTCTAAATTGTATGTTTTTAAATATATTTATTTATTAAATTCATGCTGATACAACAGTGGATATCTATGTTACAGTAGAAAATGAAACCCATGATCTAAGATGGTATCCGCTAGGTTGAAGCAATAGATCAAATTTGCTGTAAACTTAGTTAAGCAGACAAGAAATAGCACTCTCTCTTAAACATCATTCAGAAAAAAAACATTCAGGCGATCCAGGATCTTCCATATACACAACTCACTGATACTTATCAGACAGCCAATCCTTTCACTAACCTAATATCTAAACCCATACGTTGCAAATCAATATTAGTTAATAATTGCAACCCACAAATGCTTTTGCGAAGCCCAGTAAATTACAGGGTATACTTTCCCTCCCCCTCGTCGGTTACTCTTATTACTTTAAAAACCAGATTACTGTAAGATCGCCCTTGACAATCCATACCGATGTACAATAATGTTACTATTACTACTATATATATATATATATTCTATCCAAGTGTGCACACAAGCTTCTGTTTCTCCAACATCTTAAACTTGAAGCAATATAAGGCAAAGTGATCTATAGTTTGATATCTTTATTCTACCCTCTTTACACTCCTCAGGGACTTTCAAGTTAAAATGCTTTTAGTTTAACCAGCCAGGTCAGTAGCACTGCTAGATCCTTAGCGCGCTTCCTTTCGCATAGTTTCGAAAAATATGGTAATAATTATTCTAGAAAGCATCGATCTAATATTTAGATCAAAACCAAATATAAAAAGTCAATGACTTTACAACTTAAAACTGATAGTACTGCAGAGGAATGTTATAAAAATAAAAAAAATACATAAAAAATCAGCTAACGCCTTTTATTCCCTTATAGGGAGTAGGCGAGGCCTTTATACCCTGTCTAGCTTTTGGAGACTGAGTGAGCAATTCAATCTCCACCAGTAGCCAATGAGAGATAGCTGGCCCATGTCTATCACTAATTATAGCAGCCACCAATGAAGAGGCTGGCAAACAAGTGCTGTCATCTCTTGGTACCATTATTTCAGACAGTGACAAGATATGTCGCTGTCTGAAATAATGTGGGTTCTACAGCCGATTTTCTTGAGTTTACGGGATAAAAAAACCGAGTTTTCGGAAGGAATTTCGATGAACTGTAGGCTGGGTCGACGATTCCACATTATTTACATTACTTATCAGTTTGAAAACAACAACAATAATAATGATAGAAACAACGCAATTCGGTTTCGGTTTTAAACGTTAACAGAACTTTTTAGTTTCAGGTTTGTATATAATAATTTGCTGATCTCTTGGAATAGGTGGTCACTTCCAGGTGTTTTGCACAGCTCACAGTTTAAAAACATCGGTATAATCATACATTTCAGTTTTAAATAACTCACAAATTGTGAATAAGTAAGTTTCTGTAGTTTATTTAGGAGTTCAGAAGACAGCTTCAGGTAGCGAGACCACATGTTTTAAGATGAATAACGAGTTTAATAGAGCCTCCGAAACTTAGTCGGTATAGACGAAGCCCTTTGGTCGGAAAGACCTGGATTCCCGTCAGTGACGTGAGGAATCCAGGTGTTAGCCGGTCTCATACGAAAGTGTTTTTTGTTTTGTTTTTTCCAACCGGAAACTCGGGTCCTTCGTGTCCCAGAACAGGCAAACCGGCCCCGTGAACACACGCATCTACAAAGATAAGACTCACCGAGCTAACCACCTTATCCTCGAGTTACGGTTGCGAAGTCCAAGAATACTCGGAAAGGTCGTGGGCGCTTAAGTGCCTGTTAGGACCACTGACAGAAGTACAAGTTTAATAAAAACTAAACAAATGTAGCCTTACAAGTTTCCCAAGTCGACAGACTTATATTGTTAGGTGTATTAGCAAAAGTTGTACAAAAAAGACTGGAATTAATTCATTAAAATGTACCTAGGGATGACACAGTGAATCTGCTTGTAAACCTTTTCCCACCAGACAGTAAAACTATTCAAAAACAGTGTGGAAAACATATTTTACATATTTCACATATTTCAGGACAAATGTATAACAAAAAGGACTTGCCATGGATTCCCTATCTCCCGCCTTGGCCAACCTCTTTATGGACAATTTCGAAAGGTATGCTATTTAAAAAAAAAAAAAAAAAAAACAATCACAAGAGACCAAAAAACTTGGTTAAGTAACATTGATGATATTTTCGTTATTTGATCAGGCACAATGGATGACTTAATTCACTTCAATAAACCATCTGAACAGCTTGCATACGAATATAAAATTTACTCTTCTACTGGAAGATCTCACAAAAAAAAAAAAACATTCATTGATCCTTGTCGAAATAAACGAAGAAAAGAGACTGTCCTTTTTAGTGTATAGAAAATCAACAGCAAATGGAAAGTTTTTACATAAGATAGGTATGATTAAAACATTACGAGATAGAGCATACAATACATCCAGTACATCAATTAACAGAAATGAAGAACTACGCTACTCGAGACATAACCTTGCACTCAATGGCTATGAACCAAAGACGATCAACAAAATTCTTAATACGCCGACAGTTCCTTTACTTAAACAAGATTTTAAGAACGCAATCATGCTACCTTATATCAGGAATGTTACAATGTGGCAAAGTTGTTCCATGAGTATAACAGTAAGGTGGCTTTTTTCTTTTTTACAATTGCATAAAATCTCCAGATTCTTACATCATCCCATGAATAACCCAGGCGTTTATGAGATTCATTGCTCTTGTGGTATTAGCTATATAGGCCAGATGGGAAGGTCGGGGGAGATCCGCATGTCTGAACACGTAAGAGACGTCGAAAAAAGAAGACAGCATAAATCAGGTTAATTCCATACAACTTCCAGAGGCAATCAGGTAAGTTTGGCGACAAACAAAAATGCCTTATATTGATCATAACTGTTTAACAAGAAAATTCAAGGAAGCCTAACAAATGCTGCGGATCTCTAAACAATGTAACAAAAATCAAGGCTTAATCCTACCTAAAATCTGACTGCTGCTGACATAGTTGTACGACACGCGCGATGCTACAAAATGTGACACAGCAACTAGCTTTGAGTATACTGTATACAGGCAGGACCGGCGCATAGTATTTTTCTTGTGTGTGCGATTAATGTTCGGCGCCTTTCCAAAAAATGTTTTTTTTTTTTTTTTTAAATAAAGTGTGAATAAAACGAACAGAAAATGAAGAACAAATGAAAACCGCTTTACAGTATAATGTTACCTACGGATTAGTTCTGCTTATACAAATTTTTTCAAGTTATATAAATTTTCAAAATAATATAAAATAGTAATATAAAGTTAAGAGATTTATTCAAATATTCTTTACATAAATTTTGCTAAAAGGGACGGGTCTGGCTTTCATTTCAGCGAAATCCTGTCGCAGTTACATCAATGTTGATAGACTGAGCAACATTATTTTCTATTAAAATTAGTGTCAAACCATTTAGTTTTTCTTGACTCATGCTTGATCGCAGGTAGTTCTTTATTAATTGTAATTTAGAAAATGTTCTCTCTCCCTTAGCAACTGAAACGGGCAAAGTCAATAGTATTCTCAATGCAATCAGTGAATTTGCAAAGAGTTCTTCAAGGCTGCCAATTATTTTGTGTCGCTGAAGCCGCCCTAACAATCCGCTAATATAACAGGCTCGAATGTCGAGAAGAATGAGTTATCAGTAGTAAGCCGACTTTTAGGACCGGACCACATGCATCCGATCCAATTAAAATTAGGATTAGGATACGGTCCTTACACGGAACTCAACAATTAATCATAAGTTGATTTATGATACATCAAAAATTAAGAACTTTTAGGTATATTTTCATAAATTTGAATCAAAAATTAGTGATATAATCGGGTCCAGGATACAATTTCAGAATTTATTTGTTCGTTTCCTTGAAGATCTGAAGGGGCCCGAACGGAAGACGACGTACATTCATAATTATATGTACCATTCTGTACCATTAGTTGTTCGTTTAAACTCTTTATCTCATATTTTTGACATCTTTTAGGCGCCTTTTCTTCTGCGGCGCCTGTGTATATTGCACACTTCGCACACGCCACCAGCCGGGCCTGTATACAGGTATATTGCAAAAACAGAGGGTGAAAGAGATGATAATCGTGGCAGGAACGAATGATTTGAAGGAGGACAAAATGGAAATGATAGAGGATGTGAGGAAGTTGTTTGAGGTAGCAAAAGAGAAGAGTGAGAGAGTTAGGATTGTGAGTATCTTACCGCGGTATGACAGCGAAGTGTTTAGAAGGAGGGCCATAATTGCCAATGACTTTATGCGTGGGTTATGCATGGAGAGTGGTGTGGAATTTGTGGATGTGTGGAATGAGTTCGATGGGCGAAAGGACTTATATAAGATGGATGGGTTACATTTGAATGGAGTTGGTGTACGGAGACTTGAAAGAGTGTTGATGAATGATGTGGAAGTGGATGTACAGACTCAGGGAAACTAGATTTATTAAGAGGGGGGGAGAGTAGATATGCAGACTTTAGGGGGGAAGTTAAGTGTATGAATGAGTATATTATGCCCGGGCGAGTACGACGGACAACAAATCAGAATGGGATAGTTAGTATAAGGCATCAAAGTAGGGATGGGACAAATGGGCTTCTGCGATTCATGTACACTAATGCCAGGAGTATTAGGAACAAGAAGGAAGAATTTTTGGCCATGGTTGGCACTTCCAGGCCACAGGTTGTCGGTATTAGTGAAACATGGCTGACAGAAGATGATAAAGCTAGTGGGATTGAATGCGATGGGTATAGCGTGTTCAGGAGTGACAGGGTGAATAAAAAGGGGGCAGGAGTGTTATTGATGATAGCTGATGAGCTTCAGCCAAGGAGTATAGAAGTTGAACTGCAGGATGGGGAAAAAAGCCCATTTGAGGCTGTTTGGTGTGAGATAGAATCTAGCAGAACAAAATATACAATTGGGTGCTGCTATAGACCGGGTGATGGAGTGGATGGTGGGGATAGTATGCATAAGCAAATAGAAGAAATGAGTAGAAGGAGGGTAATTATTATGGGTGATTTCAATTATGGTAACATTGACTGGAAAGAGGAGAGGGCACATGGGAGGAAGGAATTGGATTTTATGCAGTTATTAAGGGACAACTATCTACGGCAACATGTATTGGAAAATACCAGGGGGCAGAGAGTGCTGGACCTAGTAATTGCAACTGAGAATGTAGCTGTAACGAACATGACCATGTTGCCACCAATTGGTGAGAGTGACCATAAGGTCATGACTTGGGAGGTGGCTAAAGGAGTCGAATTTACAATTAAGACAGGGTACATGTGGAATGACCGGGCTGGTAAGTATGACAAGCTTAGGTGTGTGCTTGGCTCAATGCCATGGCATGTAAAACTGCAAGGGCTGGATGTTGATAGTGCATGGGAGGTGGTTAAGAACTGTTTGCAGGAGGCAATGGTTGACTGTATACCAAGAGTCCGAATAATAAATCAGGTAGGGGTTAAATGGATGAATAACACTATTAAGCTTGAGCTGCAAAAAAAGAAACAATTGTGGAGGGAATTTAAGGAGAAGGGTGACCATCAGGTGCAGGAACAGTATAAAGCTCAGGCCAGGATGGTAACAAGGGTGGTAAGAAAAGCAAAAGCGGATTACGAAAGGAAATTGGCCAAGCAGGCTAAAGAGAATCCCAAACAGTTTTTTCAATATGTTGCAAATAAAAGGAAAAATGCTCATGGTAGAATGATCTTAAAAAATGCTGAGGGTACGGAGGTAACCGAATCAGTCGATGTTGTGGAATTACTGAGCGAGCACTTTGCAAGAGTATATCATCCAGGTGGTGACTTTGCAGAAATGGAAGAACGAACAGCTTATACTGGAATTGTGATGAATGAAGTAGAGGTAACTAGTCTATTACAGAACCTCAATGTCAATACATCTGTGGGATTGGATGGTATACCAGCTCGTGTCGTACGTGAAGCGACCAAAGAATTGTCAGTGCCCTTGACCATTTTGTTTAATTTGAGCCTCAGGACTGGGTCAGTCCCAAGGGGGTGGAAAGAGGGGAAAATAGTTCCACTGCACAAAGGTGGTTCCAAGGCTGCTGTTGAAAATTACCGGCAATCAGCATAACAGGAATCATTATCAAGGTCTTAGAGAAAATAGTCAAGAGGAAAATACAAGATTGGATAGAAGAAAATGGGATACTGTATCGGGGACAGCATGGTTTTGTGAAGGGTAGGTCATGCCTCAGTAACTTGCTCACGTATTATAACACAGTGACGGCTGAACTGGATAAGGGTAATGGGTTTACAGTGATTCTACTGGACCTTGCTAAGGCCTTTGACAGGATACCACATGGAATTCTAATCAGTAAATTGCAGCATATGGGAATGGATATAGGGTTGGTGAGATGGATAGGAGGGTGGTTGACGGAGAGATATCAGAGAGTGGTTTACTCAGGAGTAGAGTCCTCAAGACGGCCTGTGACTAGTGGTATGCCACAAGGATCTGTTCTTGGACCACTGCTGTTTAATTTGTTCATAAATGATATAGGAAAGGATCTGAGAGGAACAGTTCATTTGTTTGCAGATGATGCGAAGTTGGGTAGGGCAATAGTGAATGCAGATGACATCAAAATTTTGCAGGATGATTTGGATAGATTGGAGGTCTGGGCTAGGGAGAATGGATGTCAATTTAATGTGGCAAAATGTAAGGTTATGCATTTTGGGATGAAAAGATTGGAGGCAGTTTACTGCATTGGTGGAACCGTGCTCCAGGAAATTGATGAGGCACGAGATTTAGGAGTGTTGGTAAATAAGGAATTGAAATTTAGGGGACACATTGCAAAAGTGGCCAAATCAGCTCATCAAATCACTTGGTTGCTGAAGAACGTTGACAAGCAGAGACAAGCAGGTTATTGTTCCTCTGTATCGAGCCTTGATAAGACCCCATCTCGACTACTGTGCTCAGATTTGGTCACCTAGGTTTCTTCTTGATGGGGAGGAGGTGGAGAGGATCCAGAGGCGAGTGACCAAGATGATAGCAGGTCTGTGGAATGAACCGTATGAGAACAGGTTGAGGATTTGTGGGTTGCAAAAATTGGTTGATAGGCGGAGGAGGGGAGATATGATTGAGACATTCAAATTACTGAAGGGTTTCTATAAAATTAATTCAGAAGATATTTTTGAGAACAGGGCTGGTTGTGGGAGGACTAGGGGACATCCATGGAAACTGGGCAAAAGTGTGGTTAGTAAAGGTGTTAGAGCTGGGTTCTTTACTTTTAGAGTAGTGAATGAGTGGAATGCGCTCCCTGAGTCTGTGGTGGATGCTGTGACAGTGAATGAGTTTAAGGCGAGGTATGATAGATACTGTATGAATGTCGAATAGTTGTGATGAATATGATTTGGGGCCTCCCTCGATGAGTCTAATGACTCCCTGGAGTTGCCCGTAATAATAATAATAATATTATTAATTATACAGGTATATTAATTACGTATACAGTAATTAATTTAACATTTTTTCTTTATTCTGGTTACTTACATGTACCAATTGTGAAGTTCTGATAACATCTCGTATGCGTAATTGTTTTCTAGTCTCTTTTTTGTACAAGTTTTGCCCCTAATGTAAGTCTGATGACTTACAAAACTTCTAGGGTTATATTTGTTTAGTTTTATTAAACTAGTTATTTCTCTTAAAACATGGTCTCAATACCGGAAGCTGTCTACAGAACTCAGAAATGAATCCAAAAGGTCCCTGGCCTAGTAGACTATGTATTTTGATCCCCAAAAATTCCTACTTTATTGCTTTAATACCAGTGAATCCGCAATTCTATTCTCCTGACCTTCTTGCCTCATGTTTAACAACCTCATTTAAGAGAGAGGAAACACTTTTCACTTATTTATTTTTAACGGTTTATTCTCTTTTGTTTTGCGACCTTATTTGCTTCGGTACTTAGTGTCAGTTCACTGTAACAGTCAAGTAGTAGTTTATCTTTAAGCAAACAACGATATTGCAATAACAGCAGGCGGAAGAATGTGTTTGTCTTGGATATTCTAAAAATGACGACTAGAAAAATAAACAGAAAAGAAACTATCTGATTATTTTATAACCGTATTACGACTAAATTTCTGTAACCCAATATAGATGAAAAAAGATTAAAATAATTTCAACAGCTATGCCCCACTGTCTTCAACGATTTATATTAGTGAAACTTCGAGTATTACCAAGAGCGAGAGGCTGGCAACATTCCAAATATCCAATGAGGTTTAAGATTTGCAATTTAAATAAAAACATTACATCACGAATAAAGAAAGTGCGACTTTCGATCGTGACATATAATAAAAAGCAATCTATAAAATAATGAAAAGATTGCAAATCGCTTAGCAAGAACGAAAATCGAAAGTTAACAGGTGGATGCTTATAAATCGGGTAATAATCAGAAAACCGAGATAAGTGGAATCTATCAGTCCTTCAAGAAATGGATGAATCTCTTCGCTATGAGAAGAAAAAGGGAAACGCAAAGGAAAAGAGCGAAATGATCGGTTGCGGGGGGGGGGGGGGAGAAGAAGAAATTCGAATCCTGATTTTTCCAACAGAATCGACCTTCTTTCGTTTGGTACAGTGAACTCAAAGTTCCGAATGAAAATCTTACGGAGAAATGGGGAGCTTTGTAGTTCATGCTACTGTTATTTGTACTGATCACCAATGGAAAAGTTTAAGAAGCCCTTCGTCATCAACTGTTAAGTACTACAGTAAAAACAAACAGCATATGTATTACATATCAGTAACTTAACTAATGTTAACATATAATAGTTATAAATCACTAAAACCAGATGAAACAGAAAATTAATAGAATGTTTCATTGACATCGTTGAAAAATCTTGGAAGAGAATGTGCATAGCTGTTAAAGCCAATCTGTTAGCCGTGATCATAAGACTCGCTTGACTGATTGATATACTAGCACGCTGAAAAGGAGCCACTCTCTTTTACAATTTACTTTTCTTCTTTAACTATCCAGCAATAGTTTACAGGAAGCAAATCATGTTTCATATGCCTCTGAAACTGTGACGTAATTTCCCCGCTATGCACCTTTATTATCGAAACTCTAAGTTCTATGAGTTACAAGAAAAAGGGACGTATTATAAATAAAAGTATTAAGGATAGTTGTTTTCAACTGCGGTCCGAACAACTAAGATTTATGATGCAATGTCTGTTAATTGCGATATTATTCGTCAGGTTTACCGGACGGAGAATACACGAAGTTTACCTGTCTTTTGGATTAAAAATACTTTTCTAGCCGTATGATTTCGCTTTCGGTGGCAATCCTCTTATAAAAGTTCCTCGCGTCTTAGATATTCTAATTCAGGTATTTCCAACTAAAGGACAAATTACATTACGCAATCCCTTTGTGATTGCGTAATGGAGGAGTTACATATGACATTTATAAGATACCCAAAGAGAAATTTGTCCAGCTTCTGTATTTCCTCAAGTGATTTTAAGCAAAAAAGTTTATATGAACACGGATCCGATTTCAAAATTGTATAAAGATAATAATTTTATATTTTAGAATTATAGTTGCAAAACATGCCTTGCTTTCTATACAAGACCCACATTTTTGTGCGTAGTAACAACTCATGTTCGGTCTGTAGTTAATCGTTTTGAATATAATCTGCAGCCTTAATAAACTTTTTTAACCAACCCCATAAACATAATAGTGCATTCTGCAATTCAAGTGAAAGAAGAAACTTGTTTCTTGAAGAGATAGAATTTTAGTGCAGGAGGAAAGCAATGCAAACAATTGTCTTCTCTCCTCCTCTTCATTAGGACATAAGTTGGTTTTGAAATAGAATTGTGTTTGGATATTTATTAGCATTTATTCGATTTTCGTACGATTAAATGAAAGCGGATGGCCAGATCGGTGGAGAAATGCCAATACATATGAAAAACTGTGAGAAGGTGATCGGAGTCAGTGTGCGAGAGATTATCTAACCGCAGTAGCCATCCGGTAAACAAGCGTTTTTAAGTGTCAAAAGTTGTACAGATGAGAAATAAGAAGAGTCATGAGCAGGAAAGGATACCGAGTAGTTTGGAGAGCGAGGGAAAATGTGTCTGTGACATGTTTAAACATCTTGCCTTTGTTCTCACAAAGGCAAGATGTTTAAGTCAGCTGAAAATGAGAAGTGGTAGCTTGATTGGAGATGTGAATATTGCCGAAAGGTAAAGGTATAGTAGCGATCTTTCTAACAAGAAATGAGACAGGATTTTGTTTTGGTAGCACTTTAGTTCATTAGGCTGTCCTCATCCCACTGAATAGCAATGGGATCAGTGTTTGCAGAACTGATTATGGAAGATCTTGAAATATTTGAACGTTATAAAGTTTGTTAAATGAAGGAGGAGGGTGTGCAGTCATCAGAAAACACTAAATGAAATACGATTTAAGGATTTAATAGGAATAACATACAAAAGGAAGTTCAAAAGTACAGGCAGGGTACTCAGTATTGGCGGGAAAATCTGAAGAAAAGAAATGATTCAACATGAACGACCAGAAGGGAAACTAGTGACTCAACTGTAAAGGATGAAAGAAACAATATGTTAGACTGTTTTGGCCCTTATCATCTATAAGAGGTGGAGAAGTATGATGCCGGGCAAGCCTTATCTTTGGCTTGTCAGCGTGTTCGGATTTTTAATTCAATGAGAAGTTTATTTTCGAAAATATATTTCACGTAAATTATCCAGTTTACAAAACTGAAGTGGGGGGGGGGGGGAATGTATTAAAATAAATAGCAATTCACATATTAGAAGTTTGTGTTCCACATATTGCAAATTCTAAGATGTGTGCGTGCAGCCCGCTATTAGGCTGGAAAATCCATTGTTTTCATTTAGACCATCTCTTATATTTTTTGGCTATTTTAATAACACTTTTAATAACTATTTGAATTATCGCTAAGTATCAATACATTTACTTTCCTCTAAACTGCAAGAACAAGACCAACTGCTAGTCAACAGCTATATATAATTCAGTTTCAGGCTTATCGAATCCATATCTCATTCTCCTTTTTTATATATTCTCTTCCTTGGAGTAGCCTTCCTCATATCATTTTTCTCAAGGTCTACAACATCCAGCTGTTCGAAAAACAGGTTCCGTCTTTAACCTTAATCACTTGCTAACGGAATTGGTGTGTTAAGTTTTGCGACCTCTCCTGTATGGAAAGGATGGTTCAATATATATAACTGATATATAAAAAAATAAAAAAAAGGAGTTGCTAACAAATACTAATCCAAATTATGATTCTGAAATTTTGCTTTGCTACAGTGAGCACCGCAAACTTCTACATTCAATTATACAATGTGTGAAAGTCCCAAAACCACCTGCTGGTATAAATTGATAAACTATGCTTCAGCAAACTTCATTATTTAAAAATACAACTACTCATATGTTAACGGTCAGTAAACTAGAAGGTAAATTCAGATAACATCTACTTAGGCCATCAACTTGTTCAAGAACAAGTTATAAATACTATATTAATAATGGGGTCTGGTTGCCCGCATGAACTTTGTTAGCGTCCTTAGTTTGTAAACAACAACTACTTCAACTCTTGAAAATAATTAACATAGGCAACATGAGAAAAGTAATACTTGAAACATTATATGGTCATTTAAATAATTTATTATTCAAAAACTGAGAAAGATGTATCAATTTCAATTGACACTTGAATGGAACGCACAACACTGTTTTTAACGAACAGCTGCGTTTTTATTTGACCCCTTCACACAACCAAAACCGAACTAATGGTAAGGAATATGACTCACGTAATAAAACAGGAAAAAAAATTAGAGGCAAGACCAATGTATAAAAGAACCCATGTTTGCACAGTTAAGTTCACAAACAGTGAACCAGCCGACTGCAGCAGTTGTAGGTTTTTTTTTTTTTTTTTTTTTAAATATGGCAAACCTAATAAGTTTCCAAAACTAAGTAATATAATATATATAATGCTTTCCTGCTATATTTATTAGCAGGGTGGTAGTCTCACATCGGGCGACAAAAATCCTATTATTGGAAGATTTTCACTAATATTCATGCAGCGGAAAGATTTGAATCCACAGCCTGTTCGCTGGAAGGCAGAGACGAACCCGACTTTGCTGTTCACTCGGTCACTACAGTCGGAAGTAAACTGGCAATCCCACCTTTTCCCCGAATCATTACAAAGCTGGAATTTAAAGGGGAAACATTAATCCCAACCTTATGTAATTTTGTAGAGGTGCTGGGGTTGCCAATTTGTCTAACCTGGTGAACGATTCTTTCTCGCAATAATAAAGAAGAATAACTAAGGTGATCCTCTTATTAAGAACTGTCCTTTAAGTGAATCCATCCACGAAAGGCTAAAAACCGATGCAACATACATTAGTATCCTGGGCAGGCTAAGCGACAGACGATCCGGTGCATTTTCAATCCACAATGCCTCCAATAAGTAGAATGGGAACCTCACATCAGAGTGAAGCTGTCAATATGGAAAAATTTCAGAATATCCAAATCTGTTGATTTTTGGACAGTCTGCAAGTCTTATCCGTGACTTTCAATTTGAACTTAACTGAGACGAATCTGTTTGCGGATTCGTCTCAGTTAAGGTTGCAGTACTATTTTGTGTGTTGCATATTGGGCTAGAAAAATTGCTTTTCTATCAGCAAACGCGACATAAGTTGCTGAAGCATGTTTCGTGTTCGTTTTTACGGCTGTTTGGAATTATGGCCAAAGTAACTAAGACTAGAAGTTCAGTGTATGATGTTTCAAATACGCGTGATTTCTGGCCGGTTTGCTGTTTAAATTCATGAAGAAAAAAAAATGTGTCTGGATGGAAAATCTCTCCCCATATTTTCGGGAAAAACTGAGTAATATTTAACTTATAAAAAATACGGTCTGTTATCTGGCATACAGTTAGACCATTTTCGTTTTTCAGCGTTACGAAATGCGAACCACTTTGAGGTTCTTCCTTCTTTAAATCGACAGAAAAACCTAGTATACATCCTATTATAGCACACCAAACTGAAGTACGAGGCGCATTCAGAAAGTAAGGTCCGATCAAGATCTACATAGTCGCCAATGACTTCAAAGCACTTTTGGTATCGCGGCATTAGCTTCTTCATACCGGCGTCAAAAAAAAAAAAAAAAAAGTCTGCAACCAGTGAGATCAACCACTGAGTCACGCTATTATTCAGTTCCTAATCTAATTCAAAGGACTGAAGTGGGAGCCCTGCTTCATATGCAAGAACAAGAGGCAGTCGCTGGGCGCGAGATCGTAGCTGTAGGATGGGTAGTCGAAAAGTTACCACCCAAACTTCTGAATATGCTGGACAGTTCCCGACCTGCAGTGTGAACTCTAGCGTTCTCATGCAAAAGCACGATCACTGACAACAGCATTCCTCTTTGTTCTGAATTGCTCGTCTTGAGTTTCTTTGGCGTTTCACAATACGCATCAGCATTTATTGTGATTTCGTGCTGAAGAAAATCGACGAGCAAGATCCCCTTTCGGTCACAGAAGACGGTAGCCATCATTGTTTTGACTGACGGTACCTGCTTGAATTTTTTTTTTTTTTTTTTGTGACTCGACCTTTACGTACAAAATCCACGTTTATCACCTGTAACGATACGGAAAAAAAAGTTAATCTTCATTTTCGTAACGCTCCAACAATTTTTGAGCTAATTCCACTCGCTGCTGTTTATGCGCATCTGTCAACATTTATGGGACTCATCTGGCACACAATTTCTTATACCCCAGCTTTTTTGTCACAATTCCATGAATGAATGAGCATGAAACTTCCGGGAATTCAAAAGGAAGTTAAATTGTGAAACGAAGATTCTCACAAATTTTAGTGTTCACTTTTCCCACCAAATCGTCTTGAGCCTTCGTAGCTCAGTCGGTATAGAAGCCATTTGGTCGGAAAGACCTGGATTCGATTCCCGTCTATGACGTAAGGAACCTTTATCTGGTCTCTGTCGACTAATAGTGAGTGAGCCGGTCTCATACGAAAGTGGAGGGTTTTTCCACCGGGAAACTCGGGTTTTTCATCCTTCAAAACAGACAAACCGGCCCGTGAACACACGTGGATTTACAGTCATGAAATGCATACTTAATACCCTCATTAGGAGGGCTCAACCTATCCTAAGTGACGGGGGAAAACCCCATACGAATAAATAAAAAACCAACTCGTCTGTCACCACATTTGGCCGCCCACTGCGCTCTTCATCGTGAACACTTTTGCGACCTTCTTTACACAAGCCACACTATTGCCTAATCTTACTGTCACTCATTACGTTAAGTCCGTAAACCTTACACAGTTGGTGAATTTCTGCAGCACTATTGTTTTCAGTCAACAAAAACCTCATCGCACCACACCACGAACCTCGCAACTGGAGGATTTTTTTAAAAACTCGCAGCACTTATAAATTATTCGTCGAAGACAACAAACGATAACGCGACGAAAGTAAATTGGTCAACAGCTAGCGCTAGCTATGAGTCACACATTATGCTACCACGCAAGCGTGATCCCTCACATATCTAATTTGGAGGTAAAATCTGAACGGACCTTACTTTCTGGACGTGTCTCGTATATACACAACCAGATATTCTTGAATAAATTTTATACATGCATTCCAAATTTTATTATGAAGGACCCAAAGCTCATTCGACTAGAGATCCAAAAATGCTATTTATTCAATGTTCAAATCCAATTACTGTATTTATTTTTCTGAGACAGATTAAGAAAAAAAAAAAAAGGAAAAGAAAAAAAACGAAAAGGAAAATAGATGTGACCTCTTGTGACAGGAAACTGCTCGATTATGTGCACATACAAACGAAAGCAACTATAATAAAGTAGTACAGTAATAGTGGCGACAACAGAAGTAAAGATCCAAACTAATATGAATAATAGATCCTCATCTGCTGATATCATGACATTTCCTTGCGGTATTAGAACTATCACGGAAGACCATTCATGATATAAACCACTACATTACTATCCACACCACACCAATCTGTTCAGTATTTTTCTCTTAATTGTTCTCTGGCGTTTCGCCTGTTTTGACGAATGAAAAGTTTTGGAGGAGAAAATCTTGCCGCTTATCTGCTACGTATGATACCAGCCAACTCACCATCAGCTGAAGAAACCTAAATAAAATTCCTCTCGTCATGACGAGAATCGTACCCATGTTTTTTATACTATTTTTTTCTCATATTTATTTTAAATATGAAAAATAGTATGATGCCTACTATACCAATCTGTTCAGTATTTTTTTTTTCTTAATTGTTCTCTGGCGTTTCGCCTGTTTTGACGAATGATAAACTCGCGTTTTGGAGGAGAAAACCGAGCCGCTTATCTGCTACGTATGATACCAGCTAACTCACCTTCAGCTGAAGAAACCCATACAAGATTTCTCTCGTCACGACGAGAATCGTATCAATGTTTTTTTATGATTTTTTTCTTCATATTTATTTTAAATATGAAAAATGGTATGGTGCCTGCAGAGGCTCGTGGTAACTCCCGTGATACTAGGATCACAGAAGATTACAGATTCAATTCTAGATAACAACTAAACCTTTTCTGTCTATTGTTTTCTGTAACTTTTATGCAATCAATAAAACTAAACTCGAGTCGAAGCAGATCCAGAAATGATCGTTGAATCTTTGACGGGATACGGATCTATTCAACCAAAGAGCAAGTATCATTTTACCGACTGTGCCATGGAAACATCACTGCAAAAGAAAACGAAATGCTTGTGAGAAATATTAAATCAAGCCGAAATGCGTTTTATTTATTGGGAAGCTTACGAAAACTGGTCCCGTAATTCGAAAACGAAAGGCTTTGCCTGTGATCCAGGGCCCTTACATCCTGAAGCGGGTCCCCCAGGCCAGGATATTTGGCAGGCCCCCTACCTGTCGCTCAGGTTAAGGACAACACATTGCTCCACAGAGTTTAGGGTCAATTAGTTTAAATGATAACACAAAAGCTTAGCCAAATCATTTTCGATGCACAAAATTGCTAGGGAATTAAGTCGTTCTTGGCTATATCTAATATACCTAAGAAATTCCCATTATGAACATCTCCAATCTTCGTGTTCTGTTCTTGAAATGATAAACCTCTTGATGATAAAAATAACGTTACGTCTACAATCCATTGCAGAAGTGCTCTCCACTTATTTGTTTCATATTGAATTTGTAGTTGTAAGTCTTTATCGATTCCATGTCCTTTCAATGACTGCAAAAGGGATTTCCAAGCCAGATATTGTTTTCTGTGTTCGGCACTATTTTCGTGAAGAGGCAACATACCATGCAACTTTTTTTTTCCGATGCTTATTTCTAAGCGAAAACCCTTCTTGGGCTAAACTGCTTAAGTTTTTGTTATTAGAGTCGCAAAAAATACAACATGGTAGACAATAAAGATTTTCTTTCGATGCACACAATGCTAACCATTCTCTTGGAAAATGTTCTCTTGTTCTTTCATCTTTCGTTTTCGTATATAGCAAAAAATCTTGAAATTTCATATCATTAAGATCTTTTGGCAATTCCTTATAAATCTTTTGGAATTCTTGAAAGCTGATAGTTCGTACTGTCTCTTGCCGCATGTTGGTTGAGATTACTCTAAGCCAAATACTAGAGTCATCATATTTTATATCAGATTTTTCAACAGGGCCTGCAACTGAAGCATCAACTCTATCATATTCTTCCATAGTCACTTCTGCAGGTTTTTCACTTGCGGCCTTTTCTTCCGTTGCAAGAGGGTCACATGTAACAGTCGCTTGACTTTCGACTGCTTTATGAGTTTCGATTTAACACTGATATTCTGTTTGGATTTCAATGTCACAAACATTATCACCACCTTCACTAAGTCCTTTTCATTTTCAGATTTTAAAAATTTGGTTATGAATTGACGACCTCGTGATGCTTTCGATTCTCTCCCTCGGATTTAAGTTTCCTCTTTCTGAGCTCCGGACTTGTTTGTACTTTGAATCAGACATTGGGATTTTATTTATTTTAACTAGAACGTCTTTGCTTGCTTGAGAGCAATTTATTTAAATATTTTTAATATCTTACATTTTTTGCATGATCTGGGGAAAAAAATTAAGTTTGTTTCATACAAAAAAATCATAACTAAAAAAGCTTTATATTTTCTTTTACTTATTAACTAGCAAAATTTTAATTCAAATAAGACAAATTCTTCTCAAATAAAGAATTTTGTAGAAAAGTGTCAGTTTCTTGAGATCAACTTAGCCAACTAAAATCATCAAATAAAGCTTTCTCTTTTATGAATAAAATAAAATTCTCTCAGCATCGGTAGCATACGCACCGGTAGAGTAGTGTGCTGGTAACATCAGGGCAGCATCGGCATTGAAACGACGGCGTGCATAGAAAGCGAGACGGGCGAACGAAAAACGAAAACGAAAGTGAATCCTTTCAAATGGGAAGTTCAGACGCGTAACCATAAGTCTGAAAAGATGGATAATGGGTTGGAAACGATTGCAAAATCTAGTAGTCCCTCTCAGCACATATTCATTCTTATTTTATAAAGTTTCTTTTTGTCCTTTGTTAATCTCACTTAACTGGCCGACTCAACAAGACAGTCCCCCCCCCCAATTCCGGCCCTCCCAGGTTAGAGTCCTGTCAGCCCTACCCTTGTGGGGGCCATGCTGTGATCTGAGATGCAACTGAGGCAATCAAACAGTATTACATCGGTAAATTGTGCATATTCTTCTGGCCGGTTTGTTTGTTTCGAATGATGAAAAACCCATGTTTACCGGAGGAAAAATTATGTCCCAGCCATACGAGACCTGCTAATTCACTTTCAACTTAAAAACCTCCTTTCCTATAGTGTTCTCCTGTAACCAAATGCAGCTTCGCTTATTACTCTCCTTCTGTCTTTAAAATTTTAAAAATGAAAGGTAAATTTGTGACGGGAGACTGCTGTTGCTTCGAACATTATTTAAAAATCACACAGATGAATTTCCGCGCTTCTTATTCTATCCGAATATTACTTGCAATTTTTTTTTTTTTTTTTTTTTTTTAGCTGCTGTCCTTAAACAGAAACAACTCTTAAGATTTACATTTATAAGAGTAAATAATTTAGATGAGAGACTGGTCTTTAGCCAATATCTCAACTAAAGTTTCTGGTCTTAGAGAGTACGGATTATCATTTCACCCTTAGTCCATCCGCGATACGATGTTTTAGAATCTTTCGTGGATGGGATTCATATAAATACACAAGCCGTTGCTAAAACATTTTAGTGAATAGGTAATGGGAGTTTTGAATGAATGTCGGTCTTTGCTGTCACTGTGATCGGACGTATTCCTTTAGACTCTGCCTAGTTGATTTTTATATAGGGTTTTTCGGGAAGCTCGCATTGCACTGGAACACAGTTCGTGATCTACTACCCACCCACCCCCTCTAATGGCCGGCAGGCCCCACCCGCAATGAGGACCGAATTCATCACTACAGGCTTTAACTGGAAACAGCACACAGAGCTATCTTTAGATGTTGCAAAAGCATTTGATAAGGTGTGGCACAAAGGTCTCATCTATAACTTAATTTCAGTCAACATCCCTCTTTACCTTACTAAAATTATTGACTCCTTTCTACAAGACCGTAAAATCCCGGTCAAGTTGCGTGGAATTCGATTCTCATTGAAAAAAATCATTGCTGGTGTCCCTCAAGGCTCGCTGCTCTCACCGTTGCTTTTTAACATCTTTGTTTCTGATGTTCCTAGCACATCACTAACCACTATAGCTAGTTATGCGGATGATATGGCAATTCTTAGAAGATCTCGCAGGTCACATATAGCTACGCAGCGCTTACAAACTGCAGCAACAAATTTGGAGGACCGGTTCAGAAAATGGAGAATATCTGTAAATGCCGATAAAAGCACTGCCATTCTCTTCACAAGAAGACAAGCATCTCACTTTGGAGAAGTTAAACTTTTTAACATAGCCATCCCATGGAGAACTAGCACCAAATATCTAGGCATTCAACTTGATAATCATTTAAACTTTTAACTCCCACATAATTTATGCATGCAAAAAAGCAAACTCTGTAATTGTGCAACTCTATTCTCTCCTCAATCGAAGAAGTCAAGTCAGCACTGAAAACAAACTACGGATCTATAAAACAATTATCAGACCATCGTTAACTTACGGATCACCGGCATGGGGTCACACTTCCCCCACCAACATCAAAAAGCTACAAGTTATTCAAAACAAGTGCCTTATGATTTTCAACGCTCCGTGGTTTGTCAGAAATGCTATCTTACACCGTGATGCCGATATTCCAGATATTCCCATGTTCCTCCATAACAGTGCTGCTGCTTATTTTGCCAAAGCAGCTGTTCATTCAAATCAACTCATTCAAGAGTCAACTAACTATGGCGAACACGACAGGTGGAAATATAAGCGCCCGAAAGCAGCTCTACTTATCGGTTCAGGTGCCTCCGTACAGCCCTAAATAGGATAAGCCAGGTGCTCGCTAATCTTTAATATAAGACTATTTCATAGCGACGAAAGGATCGGAGTCCATGGGACTGATATCCATCATGCCACATCAGTTATCAAAACATTTTAGTCAGACATATTGCAGTACTATGAACAAAATTCGAGTAAGTGGCGACACAATTAATTGGCTACTAACGGCATTCTGAAGCATGATATCACTCCTGTAAATATCAGAAGGTAACCAAAAATGTTACAAATAACAATGACTTTTCAACTTTACTGACATAAGGGTGAAGCAAAAGCTTTTCATATTCCCCGCTATCTTAAGAGAAACTATGAATGGAGAAAGTTTATGAGCTAATTGCTCGCCCTGAGTGGGCTAGGAGATTAGTCCTCAGTGTTGAAGTTTAGGATGGCTTTAGGTCTTTTATGTTTGAAATAATCCATTGCGTCATAATCTGCAGCCAGTTGGATCAGTTTGTTAGGGCGCCCAGATACTTTTGAGAAGAATTTGATTGCTATAGTCTGCATGAAAGTGTACATATAGGGAACATTTGTGTCCCGGTGAAGCTGCACAGTTCATACGAACCATGGGCGTTCAAGATCATTCTAAGACATTTATTTTGCACACGTTGTAACTTAAGAATATTAGTATTAGCGGTATGGCTCCAGGCTGGTGAAGCATATATGGGTATTGGACGAACCATCAATTTATATATGAGTAGTTTGATTCTGGTGCTCAGCTTACTGCTTCTGTTAATTAGCGGATAGAGCTGGCTATGGTTTTTGATGTGTTTGCACAGAGAGTCGATATGGGAGCTGAAAGTCAATTTTCTATCTAATACTACTCCAAGATATTTGATCTCAGTAGCCATGGGATTTTTGTGTTGAATAGGAGGATATCTTCTTTAGGAAGCAAAGATCTTCTGGGGATTCACTTGGAATCGCCATTTGGCGAAGTATTGTTCAATTTGTGATAGGTTTTCTTACAGTTTCTTGTTGGCTAGGTGCGGCTTTAAAGATATGGCCTCTGCATATAGATCTTTGATTGAAGATAATGGGTTGTGCTGGGTATCACACAAGTATAAGAAAAATAGAATCGGTGCTAGTAAGGATCCTTGTGGAACTCCAGCCAAGATGCGTTTTTGTGTTGAAACTACCCCACACATCCTGACTTGCATACGCCAATCGTAGAGGTATGCCTTTATAAGATGAATGATTCCCATTGGTATACCAGATGATATCAGTTTGTATAACAAACCATAATGCCAAACCTTGTCAAATGAACTGGCTATGTCAAGGAAAACAGCCCCAGTGCATTGATGCCAGTTAAAACAGGTGATGATATATTCCACTAATCTGTGTATTTGTTGCGTGGTGCTATGAGATTGGCAGAAGTCAAACTGCTCCTCAAGCAGGATATTTAGTCGGAGTACTGAATCTTGAAGTCTGGTAAGAATTACCTTCTCGGCAATTTTGCCAAGATTTGAGATGAGGCTGATTGGTCTGTAACTTTGAGGCAATCTGGAGTCTTTTCCAGGTTTATGGATTGGCATTATGTTCGCCAATCCACAGTTTCCAGTAGGAAGGGAAATTTTTGTAGTGAAGGATGGAATAAATTATATTCATCAGATGGACAATAGCTCTATGTGGTAGAAGCTTTATCACCTTGTTAGAGATACCATTGGGTCCAGGAGCCTTTATGTTCTTAAACTTCTTAATAATATCATATATTTCAGCAAGTGAGGTGGGTGCAATTTGAATGGAATATGTGACATAAGATTTGAGTGAACATCTGACGTTACGGTGGAGCTTGTATATAAATGGTTAAAATCGAGGTGATCGTATGCAGGTTCACATTGTTTTTTTTAGATGATTTGCTATTGCTTCAACTTTATCAGCATCAGTGTGGATGAGACCTAAATCTGTTTGGAAGAGGGGGGGGGGGGAAAGAGGTTTATTTCTGTTTTTAATCTTTCGGATGAGATTCCATATGGAGTGGTTATCAGGAGAGATGGAGGTCAGTTTTTCTTCCCAGAGTTGACTTCTATGGGCTGCGAGGGCATCTCTCACTGCAGAGTTGAACCTGTTCACGATCCGCATTCCTGCAGGCGCCCTAATAACAATGATCGGAAGAAAAGCCCTTATATAGAATAAACGTCAAGTGGAAATAAATTGGTGTGAGCAATAAAATACAAACAGACCGACATCAATAAGATCTGGAAGGCGAAAAATTCACCACTTCAGACAACCCTACCTAAGATGGGATGCGAAATTTTTATAAGAGCTTTTGGACCGGAAATGAGTTCGCCAGTCTCCAATGGGGAAAGCGTTTTTCCCTTAACCTGGTTTTTCATCCTGCAGTCCAGAGAATGCACACAGCTGATAAGATATTGCAGATTATGCAGATAGGCAGTGGCGGCCGGTGAAATTTTTAAGGGGGGGGCGCATATACAAAAAAATAATAAAAAAATTTGAAAATTTCTAATCAGTAACGAATTTATTAATAAATAAATTTACATATTAAAAATTGCTTTATTAATAATATTACATCCTCACCACGAACAAACACTATAATAAACAAACAAACTATAATGTATCTATAATAAATAAATAATTATATGTTATTTTAACAAAATAAAATAATATTGGCAAAAAATAGTTCACCACGCACACGCAATAATAATAAACGTTTCATATCTCACAGAAATAACGTGCATAAGAAATAACGTGCATAAAGATCTGAATGACATAACGTGCAATGACAAGCGCAAACGAATATCGGCGTTAGATCGCAGTGCATTTGTTTCGCAATCTTAAGTGTTAATCGAACAATTCCAATTCTTAACTTTTCAATCAATGCCAAAACATAAGCTGTAGACTTTAACATGTTGTATTGCATTTATATAATGTTGTAAGCATTGTTATTATTTATAAACACAAACAAAATTTAAATTTTTCATTTTTTCCTTGGGGGTGCTGCAGTGTCGCAGTGCTTATATGCGGACCGCCACTGCAGATAGGATTAATCACCGTAGCATAACATTAGGTTATTATCAAGCAACAAGTTGAATCTAAACATGAAGGAGATGACTGGAAAGTACTCTAATTTTTATGGATTCCTTTCGATTCGAAATATTAATCATAAGCCTACAAAAATTTAGACATTTTTTGCTTTGTAGTTTTTACTGGCACTTGTGACAGTGAAACAGACATTGAAATGTGTAGATGCAAGATGTTTTTAGGCTATTTCGAGGTATTTATATAGTGCTTCAGAATCATTTATCTTATCTTAGGAAGAAAAAACACAGCAGATGATACTTTTTTATTTAATGCTTATTGTTTATTATTTATTTTAAGACAAACTCGTCATGAGCAGTTTTATAAACATCCATGCCGTACAATGACATTCAAACACACAACTTCTTGGTTGGAGAGTGGATGTGCTAACCACTCGACCAACCAGATCGGTATTTGCATTCGTAGCAATGTGATATTTCTCTCAGCAGTTTTAACTCTGTGGAGGACAGCGTTCCCTGTGTTTATCAATAGGTAAATATACCCCATATGTTAAACCACTTAAACTTTTACACTTTGCCCCCAATGAAGGATTAAGGATTGCAGTCCTGAGTCATGAAATCGGGTGTCATGTGACACTAATGCAGTGGTCTCCAAACTTTTCGCCGTGAGGGCCACATTGGGTACTTCAGCACTGTTCAGCGGGCCGTAGTAAAAAAAAAAAAAAAAAAAAATCCTAGAACTAGATATATGAGTTTTATTGAAAGCAGATAGAAACTGATTAGAGAATATGTGAGAATAAATTATCGTATATTAATGACAACGAACACTATCAGCAAATTCTCATATTTTTATCACAAATTATAATAAAACCATTAATGTGAATGATGTAACTGTGTTTTTAAAATCTTATTAAACTCAGATTAAAATTTTGAAGTGCTAATTACAAGTAGCGATTTCAAATGTTCATTAGATAAATTTGCCCTGTATTTTGACTTGATATATTTCATTCGGGAAAAAGTTTGTTCGCAAAGATACGGTGTCCGAAAAATAGAGATAAATTTACAAGCAAATTTCTTTGAATTTGCTTGTAAAATTTTTTTTTTTTCTTCGTTAGTCCATTTTAACAGACCTTTTACAGTCAGAAAGACCGTAACTTGGATTACAGTTACTTTTTGCTATTCGGGAATATATTTTGAACGCAATTTTAATTAATGCATTTGAAATCTATCAACACCCCGTGTTTTTTTTTTTTTTTTTTTTTTTTTTTTTTTTTTTTTTTTGCGGATTCTTATTGAAAAATTAGTCCAATTGGCGGGCCGGATAAAATCATATCGCGGGCCGTAGTTTGAAGACCCCTGCACTAATGGATAAGTGTACGAAATAGGAAATAAATATATTAAGACAATCGTAATTTGACATGTATTTTTTAATTTTAGTTTCTTCCAAATTTCTAGTTTCATAATTTTTTTTATTATAAATCTACCAGCTTCCTTGTTTCGGTTTAATCAAATATAACGTATTTAAATTTCACATAACTGAGCTTCGTTCTCAATACCTTGCTGATATCGTACATTTTGACTCATGAAGATGAAGTTCAGCTTAAAATATCTTGTCATCCCGAATTTTTGAAATTGCGCCACAGTTATGTTGTTTTAACTATCCTTAATATAATCTAAATTTTATACTGTACGTAAATTTGCCTTTAAGATAGTAAAAGGGGGGGGGGTAGCTCCATCACCGGATAAGCTTAGATATTTTCCATCATTATTTTGAAATTTATATTTTATTATATTAAAATACTCCTCTATTACAAACTTATTGTAATTACATACATTTACGTCTGCACTTTTAGTCGACAAAATTATTCTAAACAAACCAGTAGTTTGAAAGTTCATTCCAGTAACCAGCGACAAAAGAATTGCACTCCTTGACCATCACATCATTTCCAATTTGCCAGCGAGCTGTTAATTATGAAGCGTAACTAGCCAAATGAGTTTTTACAACCAAGGAAGAGCAAAGGTACAACACTAAGAAATAATAAAAAAAATCATAATTAAAGAATATGCGTTGAAACAGGTAATATAACTTATTCGATGAATTGTGCATTTTCAGCTAGTTGTTTTCACTAGTTTCTGCATAATCTCACAGCCAAAATCCCTAGTCATGATACAATCTCAATCTTATCTGTAATCCTTCCAGCGTTACCTGATCTTTCAAATATCCAGACCTCTGCACAGTGCTCCACATGTGTATTCACTGTCTTAACTGGTACAATTACTTCTTATCTCGACTTCATATTCTTCTCATGAAGCCTAATTGACAGGATATATCCACTTCCAACCTACGGAGCTTTAAATTACTGTAGCAGGGATGACTGAAATGTTTTCGGATAGTAAATGACTCGCCTTACTAACTAGTAACCTGAAATGAAAAGCCTTTAAGATATTATGTTTAGTTTTAACGTTCGGATTTCCCATTTTAGTTCATCATCCTCAACCTATTCAAGGTACTTATTATATGCTAAGGGTTTACAGCCTATTGAGGCGGGATTGCCGTTAAAAAAAAAAATTAAAAAAAAAAAAAGTATTTTACTATAAAGCAGTGGTTCTTAACATGTGTTCCGCCGGTGAAAGATATCACATGACATTTTTCAAAAACATTACCGGTAATATAAATATTAAAACCTGTAGTATCCCAAGTAACTACTTGGGCTACCACAGGTTTTATATGGCATTTTTATACTACAGGTAAATATGGCAAATTACATCAAGTCAATACCTTTTAAAAGCAGGCCTTTTTTAAAAAAACTTTGCATATCTATGGAAGCCAAGTATGAATCTTTGCTTTTTTCGCACTGAAATAAGATGGTTATCCAGGGGTAAAGTGCTATTCTGAATTTTAGAACTTAAGAATGAATTATTGGCCTTTTTTTCAAAATGAAAGCACAGATGCTTTTGTAAAATGTCTTCAAACTGATATTTAGCGTTTAAATAGATGATTAAATTAACGTTTACATTAGAGCAAAACAGGCAACTACAACTATGATGCATATTCTGTTTATCTATCAATTACATGCGTTTTAAAATTGTTCATCTTATCTATTTCGCAGGGTCAAAAACAAACTTTTCGGTAGAAAGCCCAGTCATCTTCAAGATGGGACGTATTCGACGAATTATAATATTGTAATTCTGCTCATGATACACCACCTGAAAAATATTTAATTCTAAAGCGGGTTTTCTTAATTTATTTGGAAGAGATATACATGCTTGGAGTTTCCCTAGTATTTTTTATTTATTTTTTTTAACGAATAATTATCCTGCATTTAAAAGTTCAGCTGCTAAGCATAAAAATTATTTCAGTACACTACAATTAAATATAAATGAGCCGAATACCCTAGACAAGGAGGAGGCAATTTAGAAGCAACTACTTGATCGACATTTGAAATAACTGGAGGGGGGGGGGGTTCTGTTTTTTTGTTAAATCACCCTCAGGAATCGGAACTTTTTATGTGGCTTTCGCCCACGTAAGTTTGTATGTGTGTGTGTGTGTGTGTGCTCGCGCGCAAACCTCCAGTATATTTAATACTGTGGACAGGCAGTAATTCTACTTTATTAATTTTGCATTTCTTGCATTTATTTTAATTCTTACATTGGACGGAAACTCGATTCCACACATGGAACTTTTTCAAACGGAGCGGTGAAATATACAGTTTCTTCCACTTAAAGACCCGGATCCCAAGCCCACGGTCTGTTGGTTGGAGAGTGAATACGCCAAACCTCCAACCAATAGAAAGATGAGAAGTAAGCTTTGTGCGGCTGCAGCTGGACTGTAAAGCTGCTGCTCGTGTGTTATCAGGTCCAACGGAAAAGAGGAATGACTAATGTCAGTTGAATGGCGCCATATCCATGGAAGTAACTATAAAAAAAGTCAGCTGAAATACATCGTCTGTG
Organism: Typopeltis vanoorti; assembly: GCF_054136105.1. NCBI lineage: Eukaryota > Metazoa > Arthropoda > Arachnida > Uropygi > Thelyphonidae > Typopeltis > Typopeltis vanoorti. Next base: position 73,371,388 of record NC_143569.1, on the reverse strand, counting down.
AGATGAGGAAGTGACGTACGAATTGTAAATCAAATCACTCTCCTCGAAAGAATACTGTTCACCACCCTAACTAAGTGAATAGAATTCTAAGGATCGGTGAATTTAAGATTTGTAAGTCCAGTGGATGGATGCAAAGTAGCGTCTTGAGTGGAAAACGATATTTATTTATTATTTTGTGCGGGGAACAAGGAAACCATTGAATATATGATGCATTTACGTCAGGAAAGGTTAGGGGTAAACATCAATTCAAGAAGAGAGACCTGATGTTATATGGTGCCTTGTGTACTACTAAGGGAAGGTGAACTGAGATCTTAAAAAATAAAAATAAAATAAAATAATAAAAGTTTTAGGCAATTACATGTATCCAAATTACAAATTATCCTCGCCTCACTGGGGAATTAAATGGAGATCAGCCTTTAAGGCAATGGTGGTAGATCTTTTAAGTTTGGGATATTCGTGTACTGTATGATCTGTCGAATGAGTAGAACAAATGGAGTATTATCATCAGCAAAACTGTGGAGATGATTAGCAGTTAAAGAAGGTTATGTCTGGAAGAAGATAAGCAAAGTTTTGGTACTGATAAAGCTCAAGAGAGGAAATCATCCATGGCATGCAGTGAAGAACAAGAGTGGAAGGTAGACCAGAGAATGCAATTTATTGAGCAGACTACGATGCCAGACAATCACATGTTGTGGAAGTCAAGAATAACTTGTTTCTCCAAGTTATTCTTGAACGTGTGCAGTGGTTTTTAGACTAGTGGAATTCATACTGGTGATCACGGATCAACTAAGGCTTAATAGAAAAGCTTGTTAACGATCTTCTCCATTATTTTGGAAAGGACTAAGGTGGGGTGATCGATCCGTTATTTGATGACAGATTAACATATGCGTGCTTCCATATATTAAGATAAGAGAGAGAGAGAGACGAGTCAAACCGACAGCTGTTACTACTGAAATTATGATACTCCTCAAAATTCTGATGGAAAAGTTATATTCAACAATTGAAACAATGCCAACAAGAGAACTGGCAACATAATCGAATACCTTAAATTTATAATTTCCCTATCCTATTCCCTCAGCCATACAGCTGGTGGTGGTATCTATATGCTACCATACTAGGGAGATGATAATGAGCAAGGTGGTTTCCCGTTGCCTTACTTGACGTAGAATATTTTGACTGTAGCCATGTGTATTCATGGGACTGGTTTGCCTGTTTTGAGGGATGAAAAACCCAAATTACCGGGAGAAAAATCCTCTACTTCCATATGACTGGTATCTCATCTTTAGTCAAAAGAGACCAGATAAAGATTCCTCATGTAATCGACAGGTATATTGAACCCAGGTCTTTCCAACCAATGGGCTTCATCTATACTGACTGAGCAAATTTATAATTTAAGGTATAATAAATCACAAGTGTTTTAATTATTAGTGTTAGAATGAAATATTGTAAATTCTCCCAAACTGTGATTGCCAGAGATGGGGTACGCCAGTGTTAATAAATTTTTAAAAGGAGTACATACACAGGTACTGAAAGTCTGGGAAACAAACACTGTTATAAAATAATGTTGAATGATCCAACTTTGAAAAATTTGACAAGCATTTTACAAGTGTGTGTATCCTGTCAGAAAAAAACACATCTCGAGGGACAAGATTTAATTAATGACAGCACAAGTGGAAGAAACTGTAATATCTTATGTTACACAGCAATTGATAAGACAGGAGGTAGATATGATATAACTCCCTTGGTGGTTAACAGATGTCACAATTAATCAATTTCTGGTCAAAGGTAGTCATCATGAAGTGGACAATGTTTTATCTTTGCAACAGCCTTCCTCATGAAGTGTTTCCAAACTACAACCTCCGATTCAAGAAAATTTGTCAAACTTCATTCCCAACCGTCACCTGTACTCCACAGACAATACAGGATGTGCTTATTAGTTCTTCTACCTTTTGTGTATGGGATGCATGACAACCTACATACAATTAGGGACTTCATCCACAATGAAAAATAAATAAACACTAAATCAGTCTCGACGAAGAAAAAGCATCTGATAGAGTACAGCATGAATACCTCTTCAAAGTACTTCAAGCAGGGCCCACTAATCGACTAAGGCAATGCCTAGGAGTAGCAAGTTTGGAGGGCAACAAAATCCAACAAATTGTGATTAAAAATGCTTTATTTTAAAATCTTATATATTTTCTTGAATTTATGGGTAGCACATATCCTAACAACAGTCCTAACTGACAGTATTTAGTTAGGGGCTGCTCATTATTCAAAATAGTTCAACTACTATATAGCAAAGCACTTTTAAAAATAAACTGCCATCACTGCACTCTTGAGGAATCGAGCAAGAATGCCTATTCACTGGACAACTTTATACACTAACTATTGAGCCTACTTGAGAAAAATGCACACCACCACGATCTCCAAATGAATTCACATGCAAAATGTACCATGATGATGTCACAAACAATGAGGGGAAAATGAAAACAATCCACATGACAGATGATCTGCACAAGCCTCTGGGGTAAAGTTAAACTCTGCAAAGATCTCTGGCTTGTGGGCAGGCAGATGGAAAAGAGATTCCAATTAAATGGAGTTTATTTGAATGAATCAAATCATTCACTCAACTGGATACAACTAACAACCCAACAACTTCAAATGGGTGGTAGGAAAATGAAGAGCATATAAGCAACTTCCTAACCTGGAGGAAGAATGCTAATCATCAACTAGATAGAAAGTGTGCATCAGCATGCTAACAAATAAGTTCTAACACCACCACCTGAAGCCTTCCTCTATCAGATCCAAAAATTAATCCACAATTCATCTGGAATAAAACCAGTTGGACCTCCTACTCAGAATTCCAAGCCACTAAAGTGGCTTGGAATTCTGAGTAGGAGGTCCAACTTCTGAATTCTGAGTATTTTGTTCAGAAAGCGATTCTGAACAAAATCATTTTGTTCAGAATCGCTTTTCTCCTCAAAAACTCTAGAAGGCTTGCATCATCCCAACCCTCCAAATGGTCAGTACACTATGACTTCCAAGACCACCTTAATTCCACAGTGATACTATACCCAGAAAAGCATAGCACTCATCACATCAAACGTTCCATAACTGTCAACCTTTCCTCTTCGTTAAATGGAATTGGGCAGGAATGAGAACTATGGGACCTAACCCAGAACTAGAAGTGGAAACTTCCCAAAGTTTATCCCATAAAAACTTCCAAAAGGGAAAAAGCAATATCAACTGTTTCAACAAAGCTATAATGAAAGTTTTTCCAGATATCATTATATCTAATGTTTAGTGAATTAAACATAATTAACAAACTTATTAATTAGATCAAGTCACTATTTTGCCTTGGTCACCAAAGCATCTTCATGGACACACACACACAAAAAAAAAATAAATAATACACACACTGGCAGGAAGGTAAAACAGACAGACTCTAAAAGATGAGTTCCTACAGACCTAACTGGTGTTCTCTATGGGTATGGTAATGGAAACTTGGAGGTCTCAAAATGGACTCCCAGATTTCTGATTAATGTGATGCAGCCAAATCTTTTTTTAGTTTGGAGAGCATCACAGTGCTAGAGCAGACTCTAGAAATAGTCTGATTTATACCTACTTTAGTGTAAGAGGGAGGTTCCCCCCCACCCACATAAAATTCAGAGATGGCATAGTCTCTGCTCCAGAACAGCTATATGCAGATGAACAGTTTTCGTGTGTTCTTCTAGAGAGATATTAGCTTTTTTTCCCAGCTTTCGAAGTAAGGAAGTTTGCTTCTGCAAAAAATTACTTCTCTAAACCCAACAATTTTCCACAGAGCAGACTGACAAATCTAGAAATATCAGTATATGCATATCATACATTCTATAATAGCTACAGAATGTTAACTGGAATACTGAAAAACACTCTCCCCCCCCGCAACAAACCATGCTTGCTCTCAGAATGAATGACATCCTCATTTGCCATATCTTGTTTCCTAATCTACTTCTAACACCTTAATCATTAATCAAATGCAAACTGGTCTGCAATTCAATAAGTTAGTTAAAAAGAAAAAAAAAAAAAATAGGAGTCTGTGCAGGCTGAGAGTTAAATAGTTTAGAAATGGATTTCAAAACATTTCAAGCTTCCTGTCAGCAGGGTGATCACATTAAGCCTAAAACATGATAGCAGGGGATGAAAGTAATCTGCCACCTATTCCACAGCTCTACAATCTAGGTGGTGGATTTGAATTCCACCATTTGTGGTATGCGGGATTCAAACCCACCACCAACAGACTGCAGAGCTGTCTGTCTAACAAGGCTGGCTAAAAAAGTGCCCACAATTCTGTAACTAAATAAAACTAAGTAATAAAGGTGGTTGTGGGGGGGATGCTACAGTTTCTATATACTAATGCTACAAGCATTGGGAATAAGAGGGAAGAGTTTTGGGCATTGGTTAGTGCAACCAAAACTGATGGGCATTAGTGAGATGGCTAACAGCAGATGAGTTACAGGAATAGAATGTGATAGATTTAGTATTTTCAGAGAGGACAGAGTATACAGGACATGGGATGGGAAACTGCTGATAACAGCAGATGAGTTGCAGCCAAAAATAGGAGTCATTCGGGTAGATGGCAGTTCTTTTGAGTCAATCTGGTGTGATATTGAGGTTAACGGGACAAATTATAAAATTGGTTGCTGCTATAAGCCAGGGATGCCAAAGATAACGTGGAAGACATGCATCAGCAGATTAGTGCAAGTCAAGTAATTATTATGGGGTACTTCAACTTTGGAGACAGATTGGAAGGAATGAAAAAAATCATATGGCAGGAAGGAAATGGAATTTATACACTTACTGAGAGATAATTACTTGAAGCAAAATGTGATGGATGGGACTCAGGGTACGAGGGTATTGGATTTTGTTATAGGATCAGAAGATCCATAACTAAGGTGGCTATATTGCCTTCATTTGAGGGAAAGTGATCATGTGGTCTTTGCTTGGGAGGTAACAAAACATAAAATTTCAAGTTAAGAAGGGGTATATATGGAACTACAAGGTGTGATTCATGCAGGACGAATATCATAGGAGATAGCTTGAAGCAGTACCATAACATAAAGATCTGCAAGGAAAGGGCATTAACAGTGCATGGGGGGGGGGGGGGGATAGTCAAGTTGTATCTGGAGGAAGCAATATCATACTGTATATTCAAGGGCAGGAGGATAACTCAGGTAGGATGAGTAGTATCATTAAGCATGAACTGCAAACAAAGAAAATACTGTGAAGGGTATATAAGGAAAAAAGTGAGCAGTTAACTCATGAACAGTACAAGGAACAGGCAGGAAAGGTGACCAGCATGAAGGCAGCAAAATCAGATTATGAGAAGAAGTTAGCCAAGGCAGGTGAACGTAAATCCCAGAGGTTTTTTTTTTTTTTTTTTTTTTTTTTTTTTTTTTTTTTTTTTTTTTTACGTGCCAAGTAGGAGGAAGAATGGCTACGGAAGGATAACTTTAATGAGTGCAGATGGAAGAGAAGTAACAGAGGCAGACAAAATTATTGAGCAACCAACCATTTCACAATGTATATCATCCAAGTGAAGATATTGTTATGGCAGAGGTGACAAGGACTGTATTAAAACAGTCTAATCAAAGGCATCTGGTGATGCCTTTGACTAGGCCATTTTAATTTAACTCTCAGCTCTGGCAAAGTCCAAGAGAATGGAAGGAGTGCAAAATAATTCTTTTGCATAAAGGAGGATTAAGTCTGTGGCAGCAAATTATAGACCAATCAGTATCTTGTGAGTGGTGGTAAAAGTACCGGAAAAGTTGGTCAAAAAGAGAATTCAGGAATGGGTGCATAAAAATATGATACTCTATGAGGGACAGATTGGCTTTGTGAAGGGTGGTCATGCCTTAGTAATCTACTAACTTTTTATAATAGAGTGACAACTGAGTTGGATAAAGGTAATGGCTACATGATGATACTCCTGGATTTTGCAGAGGAATATGACAGGACACCACATGGTACTGTTACACAAACTACAACAAATGGGGATGAATGTGAAACTAGTGATATGGATAAAAGAGGCTGAACAGATATCAAAAAATAGTATATAGAAGGGCAGAATCCAGAAGAAGACAGGTGACTAGTGGTGTGCTGTGGGGGCTCTGTTTTACTTGAACAATTGCTTTAATTTGTACATAAATGATATAGGAAATAATTAGAAGGGAGATATTCAGTTGTTTGCTGATGATGCAAAGTTGGATAGGATAATAGTTAATCAAGGAAATATAGAGAGTTTGCAGGATGATTTAAAGGCTATAGTATAGGTAAAACATAATGTCAATTTAATGTGGGGGAAAAAAGTGTAAAAGGTATGCATTTTGGGATAAAAAGAGTACAAACCATGTACATCATTGAGGGGTAGCAGTAGATAGTTGAAGTTTAGAGGACATATTGCTAAAGCAGCTCTAAAGCTTGGTTATTGAGGAACACACTAACAAAGTGGAAATGAAGGCATTTCTATTTATAAAGTATTGATATGACCACATTGGATTACTGTGCTCAGGTCTGGTCACCTGAGTTTCTTGGGTACAAGGAAGTGGTCGATAGGATCCAGAAGCGATTAACCAAGATTTTGAGTGGTCTGTAGAATGCTCTCTATGAGGTTAGATTGAGAGTTTGTGATTGCAAAAGTTGGTTAATAGGCAAAAAAAAAAAAAAAAAAAAAATTGGGGATGGGATATGATAGAAACATTTAAGTTACTTAAAGGATTTAATAGGATTGATGCAGGAGAAATGTTTCAGCACTTAGCCAGAAGGCAGAACAAGAAGTCATCCCTGAAAGTTTGGTAAGAGTGTGGGTAGAAAGGACTAGATCTTTTGCTTGGAGAGTGGTGAATGAATAGAATGGGTTGCCTGAGTTAGTTGCGAGTGCTTTGTCTGTAAATGGTGTCAAGGATAGTTATGATAATGTTGCTGATTTGGGTCTCCCACAATGAGTTAGGACTCCATGTAGGTGCCTGTGCAATAATAATAAAATAGTAATGGTATTGCATAACACCATTACTATTCTCTTATTCTCTGAATAAGAGAATAGTAATGGTCTTATTCTCTGAATAAGACCATTAGTAAAAGTCTTATTCTCTGAATACATGCACCTACAGGAGCCTCCATAGCTCAGTTGGTATAGATGAAGCCCTTTGGTCAGAAAGACCTGGGTTCGATTCCTATCCGTGACATGAGGAACCTTTATCCGGTCTCTTTCGATTAAAGGTGAGTTAGTCAGTCTCATATGGAGGTAGAGGGTTTTTTCATCCCTCAAAACACACAAACCGGCCATTAGAACACATGCAATTTACAGACAAGAATAGTTAGAGGCATAGGGGTAACTGCCTTATCCTTGTATTACGGTTAGGAAATCCAAGGATACTTGGAAGGTTTTAATAATACATGGGTGCTTAAATGCCTGTTAAAAGCTACTGATGGATGGATGGCATGCACCTACAATTATAATTATTTCCTGAAGATGGAACCACTACATAGTATTAGCATGAAATGAACATCTACATGTGCTGTAGAATATTCTCCAACTCTAGCAACCATCTGATGACACTGGAAACTACAAGGTGGCCGTCATCAGATAAGTAATAAATCCGCAGAAGAGATAACTAGAAATCCTTTTTATCTTAATATATACTCATTTTATCCTATGCATTGGTGATCTAACCAAATCTTATTTGCAGTCCACTAGTGGATTATACTCAACATCTTACCTAGGACCTACAGTCATAATACATTAATCTATTCAGTCTAAAATAATTGTTATGATCTTCATCTTAGATTGCAAAAAAAAAAAAAAATTGCTTTTACAGATTCTGTTGTGGCACTCACCCAGAAAAGATTTATTTGTAAACCTATAATACATTTATACTGTGAATGGACTAAGAATTTTTTTTTCCACATTTTTATTAATTTTTGTATTTTTACTTATTTTTTTACAGTCCAGAAATCCTGCACTAAAGACTAAACACGGAACTTTTTCAAGTCACTTTAGGCCTCCAATAAGCACAGAGGTGGTCTCACACTGGAACAATGAAATTTCTCTCACGTCCATCAACTATTCAGTTATTCACCACTATATAATTATCCTATCCATCCTCATATAGTGAGTGATGTCACTCACCATATTTAAAATGACATCTCATGTCACTTTTGTCACCAAGTGACATCTTATGTCAAATTCATTTGAAAACTCCAGTAATATCACAGTGTAGTTATTTCTGTTATCCAATTATAGAAATGGAGTAAATGACTTCCCTTTCACAAACCAGGTAAAAAGGAAGATATGGAAAAGACAAGATAGTTTTGTGCAGTATTTCCTAACCATTGCATGTGGTAGATATTGGTGGCTCTGCTAAAGGGTAGGATTATGAAACAAACCAACAAAATGAACAGCCAATTGGCAACAATGCTCTGGAGATGAAACATGGGGTTTTCATTCTTTCAAATAAGCAAAATAATGGTATCACACAAGGGTATTCAACTGCCTTGATTTCAAATATTCACACAGCAAGATTTGAACCAAAGATTTCAATATGCAAATTTTATTTGCATATGGTATCTTTATTACATGACATCCCAAAAGGTAATCAAGGAGACTCATCACAGTATATGGCACTACTTCACAGAACCTACTATCCTATTGTTATTTCTGCACACAATCCCACTTTTATTTGTAAATGTATTAAATATATTGTATTTTCTTGGGAAAGATTTTTAAAAAATCTCTTTTGGTCATGAACCATCTTGACTTCAGATATCAGGAATGAAACTTACTAACAAAACCATTATTATTATTATTTGACACTCCAGGGAGTCCAAAGACTCATCAAGGGAGGGCACCTACTCTACCACTCAATTCACCAGCTACAACGAACTGCAACTACACCAATGCTATCTACTGCCAACCACCACCACTAGCATTCTCACAGACAATCACAAACATCCGTGGCCACGGTGGGATCCATCAAAAGAACTACAATCTGATTAGTCGAATTCAAGAACGACAGCATTATGTGATGCAAGAATGCGAACTACAAAAGAATAATATGAATAATATATGTGAATGAGAATGCTGGGCTATTACCAAATTACAGAAATGAAGTAAGTAATTTGTGCAGCTGGACTGATGGGAAAAATCAAAAAATAGATAGGAGCTTCTTTACACTTTCAGCTATCTTTCAAAGAAAAGTGAACGAAGTTCCAAATCCCCCAGAATAGAATGTTGAGAGTTCTGATATATGCTAAAACTGAAAAACAACAAATATTGAAAAAGTATAATCTATTTTCCTTGTATTCCTGCCAGAGTGAGTAACTGACAGGCAATTAACAATTATATACTTATAGTAAAACAAAATACAGCATGTCCACAGGATCAGGACTGTGGTTGGTCATTCCCTCCCAACACACTAATCAACCAGTCAAATGTACTTTTCTTTTAATTGTGTTGTCATTTTGTCTGTTTTGTGGAAGGAAAAACCCTACTACCTCCATATGAAAGTGGTCACCATCTTGAATTGAAACCGATATGAAGATTTCTGACATCATGACAAGAAACTAGGAATTAAGTGGATGAGCAGTGAATAAAGAAAACATTATGGAGGGAATATAAAGAAAAAAGTGATCAGCAATACAAAGTGCAAGCAAGAAAGGAGACTAGTATGGTAAGAAAGGCAAAATCAGACTATGAGACAGAGAGAGAGAGGGAATTAGCTAAACAGGCCAAAGTAAACCCAAAAGAATTTTTTCTTTATGTAGCAAATAAGAGGGAAATATGACTATAGTAGGATGACTTTAAACAATGCTTATACTAAGAAGGTGACTGAGCCAAAATAAATAGTAGAGTTGCTGAGTGATCATTTTTCTCAATCTAAGTCTCAGCTCTGGCAGGGTTTCAAGGGAGTACTATTTTACCCATTACATCCAAGTGGAGATTTTACAATTGCTGATGTTCCAGAGACACATATCAAAATTAAGATAGATGAACAGGAGGTGTTCGGCATATTAAAAAATATGAATGTGAATACAGCAGTGGGACTAGAAGACATATCATCCCTTGTACTTCGTGAATGTGCAAGAGAACTGGCATTGCCTCTGACAAAGTTGTTCAATCTAAGTCTCAGCTCTGGCAAGAGCTGAGACTTAGATTGAACCATTGCATAAAGGTTGAATCTTAGATTGAACCATTGCATAATACCATTGCATAAAGGTGGCTCCAAGACAGAGGTAGCAAACTAGAGACCAATTAATATATTAGGAGTGGTGGTTGTATTAGAAAAGTTGGTGAAAAGTAAAATACAACAGTGGGCAGCATGACTTTGTAATGGCTAGGTCCTGTCTTAATAACTTATTCACATTTTATAATAAAATGACAACAGAATTGGGTCAAGGTAATGGCTACACCATGATACTGCTCAACTTTGACAAGGCATTTGACAAAATACCACATGGAAAAACTGTTAAGGTATATACCATCGCCAGGCAATTCTATTTTGCTACTCCTAAATTCAAGAAATGTGCAAAATTAAAAACAAAACTGCTCTTATGGTTGAGAAACAATTTTGCTGGTTTTTGCCACTCTCAAAACTTGCTGTTCCTATGCATTGCCTTAGTTACTTAGTAGGTTATGCCTACTAACACCTTTTCTTTATTGGTCAACATCTTTATCAGTATTACAGTAATACCACAGATTGTGCCTTCACCAACTTTGAAAATGTAACTTGCATTTTAAATTTTTATCAATCATCACTAAAATCCTTTGCCTCTTCTATTTCCACTAACAAAGTATGCAGTCTCCCAATGAATCACAAAATTCATACTTCACACACATGTTAAAGTAACAACCTGATTTTGTGGATTCCATCCACAAAAGTTGTAAATCTATACTAAATTAGTACCCGTTCTCTGAGTGGATTAAGGGTTAAATAATACAGAAATTCTGCTCCAGACCAAACATGAAAAATTTTCACACCACTCCAAGCCTCCAATAAGTATGATGGTGGTGGTGGTCTTACGTCACTTGATGAAAGACCATATATCCATCACTTAAAAAAGCATTTGGTAAAAATCTTCATACTCAAACATGAAACCTGCTAATTGGAGAGTGGATATGCTATTCACTGTGCCAGCTACAAACAGTTGATATTCCTGCAATCTAGTGACAATATCATTAACATAAAGGTTGAGAGTAATAGTCCCATCCCAGTACAAAGCTCAGTGGTACCTTTCTTCACCTTGATGCTACACACAACCGTGAATCTATCAAGCAGGTAATTTCCAACCACGCAGCCTGATATCTAAATCCATAATTATTATGTGACACCTCCAGGGAGTCCGAAGACTCATCGAGGGAGGGCACCTGCTCTACAACTTTGTTTCCACCACTCAATCCACCAATTAGAGTGAACTGCATCATCTACACAAATGCTATCTACTGCCCATCACCACCACTTGTATTTTCACAGATAATGCTTTAACTTAAATATCAACTTGTCAAGTGATGCCTTTTCAAACTTCAAAATAATAGTACATGACTTTAGCTCATCCACCACTTGTTTTAGCTTACTGAAACACGAGCACTCCTTCAATCCATTCTGAACTTCATAAATAACATTACACTCATATTGTCAGTTCTGTATATGAGCCCCAATTTCATCTAATAGTTAAGATTTTTGAGAAATATGAACTGAGCTAGCAGAATATCTTACTATCCTTTCAGTCCTCAGGCACTTGACTAGTTTGAGCAAGGTCAACAGCACATCAGTTCCTTAGCGATTCCCTTATCAAATGACAAATTCTTATCCATTTCTACCATCATCTATAGTACTTAATATTCTAATCCTCTTCATTCCAATCTGTCAACTATTCCCATCCTTTTAGGAATGGAAGACTACTGAATAAGTTAGAAGATATAGGATTAAATTATAAAGTATTACCATGAATAAAATGATGGCTGACTGACATATCAAATAGTAATGTATGGGGGAAACTCTACAAAACTGAAGGTGATAGCACTATAGCTCCAGGATCAGTCCTGGCCCACTGTTATTTAATATAAAGATTGAATACTGAAACTGGCAGACATAATACCGATCCATAAACCTGGAAAAGATCCCAGATTGCCTCAAAATTACAGACTAATCAGCCTCATCTCAAATCTCGGCAAAATTGCTGAGAAGGTAATTCTTACCAGACTTCAAGATTCAATACTCCGATTAAATATCCTGCCTGAGGAGCAGTTTGGCTTCTGACAGTTGCATAGCACCACGCAGCAAATACACAGATTGGTGGAACACGTCATCACAGGTTTTAACTGGCGTCAATGCACTGGGGATGTTTTCCTTGACTAGCCAGTGTATTTGAAAAGGTTTGGCATTATGGTTTGCTATTCAAACTGATATCATCTGGTGTACCAGTCGGAATCATTCATCTTATAAAGGCATACCTCTACGATAGGCACATGCAAGTCAGGATATGTGGGGTAGTCTCGACACAAAAACGCATCTTGGCTGGAGTTCCACAAGGTTCCTTACTAGCACCAATCCAATTCTCCTTATACTTGTATGATATACCACACAACCCATTATCTTCAATTAAAGCCCTTTACGCTGATGATACAGTGATATTAGCCAGATCTTTAAAGCCTCACCTAGCCATCAAGAAACTGCAAAAAAACCTACTACTAACCGAACAATACTTTTCCAAATGGTGACTGCAAGGGAATCCCCTGAAGAGTGTAGCCGTCCTATTCTCCAGAAGATCACTGCTTCCTAAAGAAGATATTCTCTTTTTCGACGCTAAAATTCCATGGAAAAATTAGATCAAATATCTTGGTGTAATACTGGACAGAAAACTGACTTTCAGCTCCCATATCAAGACTCTCTGTGTAAACACATCAAAATCCATAGCCAAGCTCTATCCACTAATTAACAGAAATAGTAAGCTGAGCACCAGAATCAAACTTGTCATATACAAACTGATGATTCGTCCAATACTCACCTATGTATCCAGAATAAGTGTCTCAGAGTGATCCTGGGCGCCCATGATTCATCCGAACTGTCCAGCTACATTGGGCCACAGATGTCCTCTATATTTACACTTTCATGCAGACTATAGCAATCAAATTCTTCTCAAAAGCATCTGTGCACCCTAACAAACTAATCCAACTGGCTGCAGATTATGACGCAATGGATTGTTTCAAACATAAAAGACCTAAAGCCATCCTAAACTTCAACACTGAGGACTAATCTCCTAGCCCACTCAGGGCAAGCAATTAGCTCATAAACTTTCTCCACTCGCAGTTTCTCTCAAGATAGACGGGAATATGAAAAGCTTTGCTTCACCCCTTATGTCAGTAAAGTTGATAGTTGATATACATTACTGTACCCCCATACATTACTATTTGATATGTCAGTCAGCCATCCTTTTATTCATGATAATACTTTATAATTTAATCCTATATCTTCTAACTTATTCGGTCAATAACTTATTTTATAAGGTGAAGAAAATAGAGTAATCAGGAATGCAACTGACTTCCAGCATTTGCACTAAAGAAGTCATTTTGTTTCTTTACAAGGCTTTGATACAACCTCAGTTGGACTACTTTAGGCAGATTGGTTTGTGAGGTTGAAGATATATACAGAGGAGAGAATGCAAAGGAATGTGTTAAAGATGATATCAAGATAGTGGAACACAGATTGAGAATTTGTGGCTTGCATATCTGATAGAGACCTACTAACTTCTGAAAGGGTCATTACAGGATACTTAACAGTAGAGAGAATTTCATTTTATGGTACATTATGAAAATTATGGATACAAATACAGTGTTAGAGTAAAACTTTAGTTGCAATTTATATGTATACTTATATAAGTAATTTTAATTTCTGTTTATTTATTTATCTATTATTTTCTGTATGAACATGTTACTCTCCAGCTTAATTTAACTTTGTAACCTAATAGATAATAATAACAACAGGACTCTAGCTTTGATGTAGTGAGAGTTTTTTTTTTTTTTTTTTAGCACCAGAGGTCAGGCAAATTGTTTTAATGATTGATCAGTAACTTTAGCATGCCATATAGATTGTAGTGCAGTCTGTTTCTTTGTATATATATATATATATATACACGTATACTCCAGAAGATGACCTTAATGTGAAGTCGAAACGTCGAGTGTATATTTTGGTTTATATGAAACTAAAGTTTTACTCTAACACGGTAGTTGTATCCATAATTTTCATAATGTATTCTGTTCACCATGTAAGCATGAAAGAAAGAATTCATTTTATGGTAGATGGAGAGGATACCAGAAATTGAAAATTAATCCAGTCAAGAAAGGAACAAAGGATAGCTTTTTCTGTTACAGAGTAGCAAGTAATCGGAATGCTTCCCTTTGGAGATGATGAGTGCAGATAGTGTGAATGAATTCAAGAAGGTATGATAAATGGCATGAGTGATATGTGACCTCCATGAATCCCTGGAGCAGTCTTGCAATCATATCAATATTAGTATAATAGGTACTGGATAACTCTCTAGAAATGGCATTTATTTCATTATGCTATGTCCTTTCAAAGAAAGATCATTTCTTTTTCTAGAACTTTCTTTGGCAGTTCCCAAGGTAGTCTGTTTGGCATCACTAGCTAGTAAGGTTTTTATCTCCCAGAAGCTTATTTCTAACCCTGCAGCTCAGAAGAGTTTAGATGGAGGGGGGGGGAGAATGTTTTCCATACACTTTTTATTATTATTATGCTGGGTCCTCCATGGAGTCTGAAGACTCATCGTGGGAGAGCCGATCTATCCACACAATCTATCATACCTCTCCTTGAATCCATTAACAGAAAAAGCACTTACAGCTGACTCTGGCAACCCATTCCACTCATTCACCACTCACTAAACAAAAAATCTAGTCCTCACACCCCTACTGACCACACCTTTATTCAACTTCCAGGGATGACCCCTTGTTCTGGTCTCAATAGCCAAATGCTGAAACATTTCCCCTGCATCTATCCCATAAAATCCTTTAAGTAACTTAAATGTTTCTATCATATCTCCTCTTTTTTCTCCTATCAACCAACTTCTGCAATCTATCTTCATAGGGCACATTGCACAGGTCACTCACTATCTTCGTCACTTGCCTCTGAATCCTCTCCACTGCTTCCACATCCCCCAAGAAACCCAGTGGACCAGACTTCAGCACAGTAATCAGTAGGCGTATCAAGGCCTTATAAAGACAAATTACAACTTCCTTATCTCTACTTGCTAATGTGGTCTTCACTAGCCAAATCTTATGTGCTACCTTAGCAATATGTCCTCTAAACTCTTAACTTTCTGTCTACCATCCACCCCTATATCTCTAGCTTCACCTACTTCCTGGAGTACAGTGTCATCAATATGATAAACAGCTTGTAATCTATTTATCCCAAAGTGCATAACTTTACATTTCTCGACATTAAACTGATATCCATTATTTTTGCCCATACTGACAGCCTATTTAAATCGTCCCAAGCTCTTCACATCACCTTAATTAACTGTTATTCTACCTAATTTTGCTTCATCAGCAAACAACTGAATATTTTCATTCAGGTTATTTCCTATATCACTTATGTATAAATTAAACAGCAATGGTCCTAGCACTGAACCTAGTGGCACACCACTAGTCACCTGCGTTCACCTTGATTCTGCCCCTCCATATACTACTTCTTGATATCTGTCCAGCAGCCACCTTCTTCTGTTCAAACTTGCATAACAGTGTTTCATGTGGTATTCTGTCAAATGCCTTTGCAAAATCGAGCAAAATCATCATGTAGCCATTTCCTTTATCCAACTCAGCTGTTACTCTATAATAAAAAGTTAGTAAATTATTAAGGCATGACCGATCTTTCACAAAGCCATGTTGATTCTCATACAGTATGATATTTTTATCTACCCATCCTTGAATTCTCTTTTTTTACTAATTTTTCTAATACTTTTACCACCATGCCTGAGATACTGATTGGTCTATAATTTGCTAATGTAGTCTTAGAACCTCTCTTATGCAAAGGAATAATTTTGTGCCCTTTCCACTCTCTTGGAACTGTACCAGAGCTGAAACTTAAATTAAACAGCTTAGTCAAAGGCATTGGCAGTTCTCTTGCAAATTCTCGCAAAACCCTAGCTGATATCCCATCTAATCCCACAGCTGTATTTACATCGAGATTCTG
This sequence comes from Typopeltis vanoorti, assembly GCF_054136105.1. Lineage (NCBI taxonomy): Eukaryota > Metazoa > Arthropoda > Arachnida > Uropygi > Thelyphonidae > Typopeltis > Typopeltis vanoorti. The sequence continues at coordinate 73,355,150 of NC_143569.1, read as the reverse complement.
CAATATCGTAATGACCACCAATTTATCCTCCTCGGTTCCCACATTATTGTCTATCACATAGGTTAAAGAAGTAACCTCTCTAGGATGATATATCCTTGCAAAGTGGTCACTCAGTAATGCAACTATCTGATCTGCTTCTATCTCTTTGTGACCATCATCATTGATTAAGATTAATCTTCCAGAGTCATCCTACCTGTTGGAAGGATGACTCTGGTTAGACTAATTTATAGTCTAACCAAGCGGTTAGGCTATAAATTATATATTTAGTTTAATCCTTTATCCAAGTGTAAGCAAACAAAGTTTGTGCCTGAAGTATCTTCAGGACTGGTGCAACTCGTGGCTAATGTGGACTAAGTTCTCATCACTTTCCTTAGTATCCCATAATGCAAAGCAAATTTCCTTGCGGATATGTATAATGCCATGCATTATGGGAAGGGCCACTACCCAGACCGGTTTCGACTTTTATTGAGATCTCTTTAGTGGGAGTCAGACCCAGATGTGATACCTAAGTAGAAGCAATGCAGAACTCATATTTCCATATGCTAGTTGCCAAAAGATGTCACACCTTATTATTAAGTTACTCTGGATTAGAGAAAGATGTTGGAAGTTTTTCCCCACTTGGTTAGACTATAAATTATATATTTAGTTTAATCCTTTATCCAAGTGTAAGCAAACAAAGTTTACGCCTGAAGTATCTTCAGGACTGGGGCAAATCATGGCAAAGGTGGACTAAGCTCTCATCACTTTCGGAAGAGACCTCAAAGGTCAAAATCAGTCTGGATAATGACCCTTCCCATAATGCATAGCATTACACATGTCCGCAAGGAGTGTAATGCTATGCATTATGGGAATTTCATCACCTTCCTTAGTATCCCATAATGCAAAGCACAATGGGATACTAAGGAAGGTGATGAAAACTTAGTCCACCTTTGCCACAGTCCTGAAGATACTTCAGGTGCAAACTTTGTTTGCTTACACTTGGATAAAGGATTAAACCAAATATTTAATATATAGTCTAACCAAGTAGGAAAAAACTTCCAACATCTTTCTTGTAGAATTAACTCCAGAGTAATTTTATAATAAGGTGTGACACCTTTTGGCAACTGGTATATGGAAATATGAGTTCTGCATTGCTTCAACCTTGGTATCACCTCTGGGTCTGGCTCCCACTGAAGAGACCTAAATAAGATTGAAACCGGTTGGAAGCTTCAGTGATGAATGGCAACTCATATTTCCATATGTAGCCCATGAAGTTTTAACTGAGGCTCAGCTGTTACTGTCACCCAAGTCCTGGGGGAAAGGGGTAATGAATGGCAATGCTTTAGCCCATAGTTAACAGAGGTACAGTTGTTGCTGTTACCCCCCAGATGAAATATGAGCGGTTCTGCTTGGTGGTGGGGTGAGCCTGCCAAGGGATAGAGCCAATGCTGAGAGTTCTTCTCAGTGGCAGGGTGAGCTTGTTACTGAGGGGAACAACGCTGAGTTTGTGATCCTGCTGGTCGCTCATTGTTGGGTGATTCAATGGATCTCACGAGTTTTTTGGAGAGGTAGCTCTGCACTTAAACAGGGGAACCGGTCTGGGTAGTGACCCTTCCCATAATGCATAGCATTATACATGTCCGCAAGATGTGCTTTGCATTACGGGATACTAATGAAAGTGATGAGAACTTAGTCCACCTTCCTTTCATGCGTAGAGGTTAGTCCATGAGTTGCCCCAATCCTGAAGATACTTCAAGTGCAAACTTCGTTTGCTTACACTTGGATAAAGGATTAAACTAAATATATAATTCAAAGTCATTCTACGTCTTACTTGCCACATAACGAAAGAACTTTTCTGATTTCCTTCGGCCTGCTTGGCTAGATTCTTCTCATAATCTGATTTTGAATTCTTTGCCATGGCAAAGAATTACTTGTACTGTTCTTCAAATCCTAATTAGATTTGGAGAGCAAGGAATAGAGTGAATATTTCTCACTTATGGAATACAATTTGTTATTGCTGCTAACATATTTAACTAGTTATAAGATACTGTCTCAAATTCTTTCAACAATGACACAGGTTTAGGCTAGTTTTTAAATATAATTACATGCATTATTATTCCATATAAATGTCTTTCTCCTTATTGCTTCTTCATGACTACTGATTCCCCAACTTGAGAACATATAATTACATTCACCAATCATGCGTGCATGAGGGCAATTCAAGGATGACATCTGTCACAATCAGATCCTTTGATCAAATTCAAAACGATTGATCCTGATGTTCCTTACACCACCTGCTGCCTAAGACATCTGTCCCTCAAAAATTCCAGAAAATCAATTCCTTTAGTGGATATGCCATTTTACCTCTGTCCTATTTACATTATTATTACAGTAACCTCCATAAAGTCAGTAGAAAAATAATTTATTCTCCCTGCATTCACAACACATTCTGGAAAAATGCTTCACTCACCAATTTTCCATGTAAAAAAATCTGCTCCTCACACCCTAATTAACTGCATCTTTACACAACTTCCATGGATGGCCCCCTTATCATAGTTAAAATTTTTAAACAATGATTGCCAGCTTTGTACTTGCAAGTAGTCTTGAAAGTAGTTTACTGATCATCTTTTCTGTTTCTTGGTCCACAGCAACATCATATTAAAGATCTTGATCTTCCCAGATTGACCTCATACACTCAAAGCTATTAGTGATAGATATTGCTTACTTTAATCTCTGCAGCTGAATTTATGTCTTTGCCATAAATGTAGTACTAATGCAGTTCCAAAGTGTTTCTATGAATGGAGGTAGTTATACAACTATCTATAACAGATGTTTGTAACAGTGCTTTTAATATTTAATGTTTATGACATAATATTTCATAATTTTTTGTTTATTATAATAGATATGTATTATAATATTAATATATTATTACTATCTCCTGTATTCCAATCAATACTAGTACCCTCCTTGGAGGTGTCACATATGATAGTAATAATAATAATCGTGAGGACGCATATTACAAAAAAAAAGTGAAGCTTTGACTTCACTACTATAGCACTGGTTCGAAACGAATCGTATCCAACCTGTCAAAACAGTTATTTTTATAAACGTCCCAAAGCTGCAGACGTTTGCTTTCGCAAGAACATGCAACTCACTTAGTTTATTTTTTTAATTAAAGTTTTTAAAAGTCTTAACACTTAACTAAAAAAAAACCACAGAAGCCCATAACTATCATACAATTCCCCATTTTAGCTTCATATTTCCACGCCTTCCCGAGGCTGCTAGTTAAACTCCCTTCGATCTTCATCAAAATGAAATTGATGCTTACATGTGTGTCCCTCTTGCGGAATAAAACTTTTAACAATATTAGAAAACTACGTAAAGCAAAACTTTATATATATATATAAATACATATAAAGACCGTAGCGACCAACTTACCCAATCCCATCCTAAACCGATTAATGATCCATTACTTACAAATAGTTGTTTGATATAAAAGCTAGTTAACGCTGACCACGTGACAAAATTATAGGCGATGAAATAATTTGAAGACTAAAATCAACCGCTTGCAACTGAAGTTTGACACCTAGTGGATGAAATTACTACTATGAAGATCTTTTTTTTTAAATCGCGAGAACAACTCGCCTGAAATTGAAATTGTTTGTAAAAAAATTAAATAACTAAAGACAGAGGGAATAGCCATTGTCATTTTCTAAAAATGTATACTTTCGCAATGTTTATATCCAAACACAAGCTATTGGATTATTGGTTATGAATCTATATAAAAGTTATATGCACGTTAACCTTTTTACTTTCCTGAGTACATTTGCTACCAAGTACGTGAAGTGGGGTCATATGAAGGGGTAAAATCGTTCCATTTTTCAGGAAGCAGAAGCTTATGTCATCTCTTTCTCTCTCTCTCTCTCTCTCTCTCTCACACACACACACACACACACACACACACACACACACACACACACACACACACACACACACACACACACACACACACACACACACACACACACACACACACACACACACACACACACACACACACACACACACACACACACACACACACACACACACACACACACACACACACACACACACACACACACACACACACACACACACACACACACACACACACACACACACACACACACACACACACACACACACAAAGTGTGCCCAATAATTTCAGACTGCTCCCACTTTTCCCTGAAAAACTAACTACTTTTAATGTACCTCATGAGTAAAATTCCAGAAATATATTTAATACAATATCTTACATGTGAAAAGTTATACAGTACGTGTCAAGAGATGTAAACTTACATACTACAGGTCAGAATAAGTGAAAATATATTCTACAATTTAAGAAATTCACTTTATATTATTATTATTATTATTATTATTATTATTATTATTATTATTATTATTATTATTATTATTATTATTATTATTATTATTATTATTATTATTATCGATACATTGTCACACATACCGCTGCATTAACAACAAAAATACCTGCCAATGTTCCGAAATCAAACCTGTAACACACGCAAAATACATCGGTCTCTATATAGATTCCCACCTTAAATGGACAAAACACATAGAATACCTACACACCAAACTCCTGATCATTGCAGCAAAACTCTTCCAAGTTAAAGACATTATTCCACCCAACATAAAAAAACTCCTATATCACGGTATCTGCGAATCCCTACTCAGATACGGAATAACAGTCTATACAAATACATCAAACAGTCACCTAACAAAATCAGAAACACTACACAGGAAAATCGTGTCAACAGTTATTTGGACACCTTATACGCAACAACCAATATCCGACCAGCATATGGCGATACACAGATCCTGAGCATTAAAAACCTGAAATACTACATGACATTAACAAGAAATTACTTCAACATCACCTATCGAAACAACAGAGACACATATCGTATAACACGACCTACGACAACTCTCTACATCCCCACACCCTTCAACAACTGATACGGTTCTTTTGTGAGATCACATCAGATACCCACGCAACTCAACAACCTACCAAGAAAGTTAAAACACGTAGATAACTATAGAACATTAAAAAACGAACTCTGGAAAATATACCAACAAAGTTAAGAAACCATTAACACTAATATACACATCACAAATCACTGGCATCCAATGCCTACATCCCATACATAAACAGTAGCAACAACACAAAGAGTGCAGGCTAAATCCCACTCTCTTCATAAAAGCTAACCCCAAGCTTCGAAGTAGGTGGGATTAACTTGCCTCACTCATCTACAAGTAATCATTATAAGCAAATGCAGAAATTTGTATGTATAATGATTCTTTCTCAATTTGTATGTTTGTGCGAAATAGAAAATATAATATATCAATTGTATATGTGTAGCTGTGTATAATCACACTTTCTCAAACTTCGAAGAAAAAAAAAGTGAACCATAACATGTAATATTATTTAAGTTGTGCAACTGTGAATTATATAATTGTAAACTATTACTATGATTATTATTTATAAAAAAAGAAAAAAATATGTTATCATCATCATTATTATTGAAATCTCATCATTGTAGAAAATGGAGTATATATATGCAGCGCTTAGTGCTGAACCTTGTTATATAATATATTGAATGTTACTCAAGATGATTATTTTATATATGTAAATATTTGAGAGATCAAAAAATATATTATTATTATTATTATTATTATTATTATTATTATTATTATTATTATTATTATTATTATTACACTCTCCATGGAGTCTGCAGACATCCAGGAAGGTTCATTCAACAGACAACGTTAATATTAGATTCATGAAAATAATAAATATGCATGAAAATGGTCGCATTGTTAGGAAAAATAAATCAGCTAATGCCTTTTTATTCACGTATAGCGAGTAGGCGAGGCCGTTTTAGCCCTGTCTAACTTTTGGAGATTGCGTGGGTAGTTCAATCTCCACTGGTATCCAATCAGAGATAGCTGGTGCAAGGCTATTACTAATTAAGTGGCACCCAGTGAAGAGGCTGCTCAATAAGTGCCGCCATCTCGTGGTCCCTGACCCTAACACCATATATTTAATGTCTCAAATAGTGTGGGTTCTATTGTCGATTTTCTTGACTTTATGGGGGAAAAAAAGGGGAGAATTAGTTTAATTCTAATTTGTTTTTGCTTTACTTATAGTGAATAATGTGAATAATGAATTTCTTTGGCAGATTAACATAATGAATCCTGTCATATTTATACCAATAGACGAAGTGTTGGAGTAGTTAGAGCTGTTTTAATAAATAAAGTTATTATAATTGTGCGATATAAAAAATTATGGAACGTGTGTAAGGCAAGGGGATGATACGATGAATTGTGTATGACAAAGGGACCTCCTAGACAGGTATTTTTCTCCATGGGATCTTGGGATAATATCGGGGGAAAACAAGAAGTTATCCTTGGAAGTTGTATAAGAAGGATGTAAACAAGGACAAGAGGTGTTTTTTTTTTTTTTTTTTGCATAGAGAGTTATGAATGATTGGGGTGCATTGCCTGAAAGTGGGTATCTGCAGAAATTTTGAATCTGTTTAAGGCAGGGTATGATAAGCTGTGTGTGTGACAAAGGGACCTCCTAGGTGAGTCTTTACCTCCATGGGGTCTTGGAATAATAATAATAATAATAATAATAATAATAATAATAATAAAGCAAAGTATTTTAATACCGTCGGTGTAGGGAGGTCATGTTTTAGTGATCTACTTACTTATTAGTAAGGTAACGGCTCTATTGGACAAAGGAGATGGATACTCAATTGCATACTTAGATTTTGCAAAGGCTTTTGATAGATTCCCACATGAGAAGTTGATAGTCATACTAGGACGGATGGGGTGGGATATTAGACTAGTGCATTGCATTAGAGATTGACTCTCTGATAGGTATCAGCAAGTTGTGTATTGGGAGCAATATCCGGAAGAGGAATGTCACTAGTGGTGTGCCTCAGGGATCTGTTTAACATGTATGTTAATGATATTGGGGAACACTTGAATGGGGATATCAAAGGTTTGCAGGTTAACTCAAAGTTGGGATGAACTATGAGGAGCAGTGGCGGCTCGTGGCTTGAAATCGTGGGGGTGCTGCAACTTTCGAAATACACACACACACACACACACTGTAAGTATAGTGTATATGTGTTTGGATAAAATATCAAAATTATGGTAAAAATTTTTTTAAAAATTAAACATGAAAAAATATTGTTTATTATCGATAAAATTATACAGTTTGATGTAATTCAAAATTACTTCAAAATAAAATCCATTTCTTTAATTGTAATTAAAGGAATCGATTTACAATTTTTGGACATTAAAATGAAATCCTTTAATTGTAATGTCCAAATATTTAAAGAGACGGAGTAAACACGATAAGCACTATGAACACTCTACTACTGGCACAAACTACATATAAACAACAGTGGAACTGCGCGAAGGACAGTGCCGCATTACGCTAATAGCTCGCATCTCACTATGACGTGCATATGCTTGCGCGCGTAGCAATATAACACTGTGGTAAACACGGTGCTGTTAGCGTCCTTCGCCCTCCTAAGTGCTACAAGATGGATTTTTATCATTTTTTTATATAAAATAAGAGGATTGTATAGGATTGTTGATGATAAAATTAAATATTACAAGCAAATATAAATAAATTAATAAATATATTTATATATCGAGAAAAGTTGGGGATGCTGCAGTTCCGCAGTGCCTATGCACGAGCCGCTCCTGCTTATAAGTGTGAATAATTTATAATTATTCATAACTGTAACTAACTTCCTTTCGCACGGAGTGCAACATAATCAACAGGTATGGAAAACAATTATTCTTATAGGTCGCAAAGATTTGAATAAATTACTACTTCCAAGATTAAAAAAATCGACGTTTGACCTTACTTTAGTTAAGAATAATTCCGTAATATTCAACCTATAATGAAATATTGCAGAAAACAAAATGATTTACAATCATTTCTGTCCCTTTGTATACTTTGTTCTCTAAAACAATGACCACCCATTCCTCTCCCTGTCATATTAAAAAAAAAAAAAAAAGGCGCTTAGCTATGAATTTGCCAAAGGCGCTAAAAGTCTAGAGAAGGACATTAGGATGGAAATATAATAAAGAAAATGAGCTTTTGTATAAAAAGAATTTTCAAGGGCAGAAAGAAGTGGAGGAGAAATCGGTATATTATGAAACGTAATCGGTATATCCAGATGCTAGCAACTGATATTAAGTTATGTGCTTGATGGCGGCGAAAAGACCTTGAATTTGCAGATTGCAAAAATGTAGCTCAAATTTGAATCCTATTAAAAATTTAATACCATATCAATATTAATAATGTTCATTTTATTACCAACAATTCTTAGTATTTATTAATATTAAATTGCATTGTCAAAAAAATAAAAAATAAATAAAAAAAAAGATCAGCTAACGCCTTGCATTCCAGTATAGGGAGTAGGCGTCAATCCGAATCAGTTTATCAACTTCATTTATGAATTTTATAAATTCATAATCATCACTTCTAATAAACTAATATATAATTACTATTCACTACTTAGCCACGTGTACACGTTTCTTGTATCATATTGCTAATCTGACATAAGAAAGGTCCCCGAGATTGATTCTATTTGATGAGAAGCGACACAAAAGGAAATTTCGAGTTTTTTTTTTTTTTTTTTTCGGCCAGTTTCTGAGTTATTCAGTATCTGGCTCAAGGAAATTAACTTGAGTGTTTTCCTTCCAGAACCTCGAGTTTTATCTTGCACCTCAGAAACGTCAGCTGTAGAACTCACACTGTTCAGTTCTGAGGGATCATGAGATGATGGCTGTTTTCAGAATTACTTGCTAGTGTCTCGAAAATCATCGATAGCTCAGCTACTTTTGATGGCTAAGAGCGCAGACCAGCTGTCCTCCATGATTTCCCAAAGTTAAATGCTAAAAAACTGTGTTTCACTATGAAAAAAAAATATAATTCTCTACAGAGTGGGAGGCCAGAGATAGTTTTCCCATGGCCCTTGTCAGTAGTGTGCCCCTGAACTTAAGAAATTGGAAATGATAAGAGTGTAAATTAAACCTTGTGAAATATTTCTAGGCAATTACATGTTCGATTTTTCTCTGTGAATATATATGAACATAATATTTCAGCAAAATAAAATATGCATTTTTAAACTTAAATGAACAGAGATTTGTGTGTTGTTTTCTGTTTTCCACAGTGAAATTTTTACTCAGTTGTTCTATTTATAAGGTGATATATAAATCCATAAGTTTATATCTTAATGGAATTCTCTTTAATTATTGTAAAAAATATAGTTAACATTTCTTTAGGAAAAAGTAATGAACTTTTAAGATCTAGGAAATGACAACTATACAAAGACCATATGTGTAATAATCGGTGACAAAGAAATCTTTAAGCAGAATCATTAACACAGATGATAATACATCATAATGCAAGAAATAAAAAAAATTAAAAAAAATCAGCTAACGCCTTTTTATTCCCGTATATAAGGAGTAGGCGAGACCGTTTAGCCCTATCTAGCTTTTTTGGAGACTGAGTGGGCAGTTCAATCTCCACTGGCAGCCAATCAGAGATAGCTGGCCCAAGGCTATCACTAATTAAGCGGCACGCATTGAAGAGAGACGGCTCCACAAGTGCCGCCATCTTGTGGTCTCTAATCCTAACACTCGTATTTATACAAGAATAGTAAATGCAAAAAGAAAAAAATATCACTACTGTGAGATTAATGCTGGGAACAGAAAAAAAAGTGGGGAAAACTGAAATCCTGTAATTAATTATTTTAGAAAAATGTCTAATGCTACCTATTGACATTGTTTGAGTTATCTGTAAACATTTCATCCATGTACTCGAAAATCAGAACTGATAATCTCAATTAGAATGTTGGTGTCATTAGCATCGCAGAAGGACTCTTATAAAAATCAAACGGGAGAATATGGGTCATGATCAGACACTGTTGACTTTTACATGCACATAAACATAACACTATAGTCTAAATTTTTAAATTTTAAATGTTTGGAACTTTGTAACAGAAATTAGCAAAGTATACTTCTTCTTTTGCTATGCCTTATCCTGTGTTAAACGGGATCGGCGTTCACATCTTTAATATTCTTCTTCCAGATTCTCCAGTCCAGGGCATCATCCCGAATCCATCCTTTCTCCCTAAGATCCTCTGCCACCTTATCCCTCCATCTGAGTTTGGGCCTACCTCTTTTCTGCCATCACTCCACCTCCATATGCTCCACTCGTTTACCAACATACTCCTCACTCCTTCTCTCTACATGACGGAGCCACCTCAGCCTGCTTTCTTGTACCTTTTTACCGATTGGTCCCACCTTGATCGTCCCACTGATGTAGTCATTTCTTATCCTGTCCTTCTTTGTCACACCACTCATCCATCTCAACATCCGCATCTCTGCCACCTCCATCTTCCTCTCCTGTGCCTTTGTTATAGGCCACGTCTCCATGCCATGGAGCATCGCCAGCCTCACCACCATCTTATACAGCTTTCCTTTCATCTTGCAACTCACTCTCTTGTCGTACAGGACCCCACTCATCTTTCTCCAGTTCATCCAGCCGCATGTTATTCGGTGCTGTATTTCCTCATCCAGGTCACCATTCCTCTCGATGACTGACCCAAGATACTTCAATTTCTTCCCCGAAGTTAACCTTTCACCCTGGAGTTGTATCATCATATCCATATCACTCCCCGTTGACATATATTCGGTCTTTACCCGGTTAATTTTCATGCCTCTCTCCTCCGATACCTCTCTCCACTCTTCCAGGGTCTTTTCAAGCTTCTCTCGGGATGATTCGCAGAGAACAATATTATTATTATTATTATTATTATTCCTGACACCTCCAAGGAGTCCGAAGACTCATCGCGGGAGGACACTTACAACTGTCTCAACCACTACACCGAACCTCTACTACAAATCATCTCCATCAACGTCATCTACCGCCCACCTCCACCACAACTAGTATTTTTTTTGTCTGTAAATTGCATGCGTTCTGAAGGGCCGATTTGTCTGTATATGTGGGATGAAAAACCCGAGTTTCCGGGAGAAAAAACCCTGCTACCTCCGTATGAGATCGGCTAACTCACCTTCGATTGATATCATCAGCAAACTTTATGTTCCCTGGCGCTTCCTTCTTGATGTCCTCCACTAGTACATCCATGACCAGATCAAAGAGGTGAGGGCTTAGAGTTGATCCCTGATGAAGCCCTACAACAATGGGGAACCCCCTCTATCATGCCGACACTAGACCTGACCTGATTTTTGCTCATTCATACATCTCCTTCACCAACCTCACATACTTTTCTGACACCCCCCCCCCCTTCTTCCTCATACTTCCTGTCTGGCCACTCTGTCGCACTCCTTTTCCAGGTCCATAAACACCATATGTAGCTCCGCCTACATCTCCATATATTTCTCCATCAATCGCCTTAGCGCAGATATTGCATCCGTTGTCCCTCTTCCTGGCATAAATTCAAACTGCTCCTCATCAATTTTTGTTTCCTGCCATATCCTTCCTTCGATCAATACTACACAGCAAATATTCAGTTGAAATAATAATAAATAACTATTTATTTATGGTGGGAAAAGAAGTTTCTAATAAGAAAACGCTAATGCAGAGTCCCAAACCCTTGTTTGTCTCATTTCCTTTAGTAAAAACTTACTAATGCTAAAGAAAAATACGACAATTTCGAAAAAATAAATATAAAATTTTAGCTACAGAAGTAGCTTTGAAGCACATGGAATCGAAGGTGAATTAATAGCCAGAAAGGACAAGAGTTCATCCCCACAGTTTTGCAAGCAAAAGTAGATTCTGTATGTCAATTTTCACTCCCTCATACATCTCCTTCACCAACCTCACGTACTTTTCCGACACCCCTTCTTCCTCATACACCTCCATACCGCCTGTCTGGCCACTCTGTCGTACGCCTTTTCAGGTCTATAAACATCATATGTAGCTCCGCCTGCATCTCCCTATATTTCTCCATCAATCGTCTTAGCGCAAATATTGCATATTTGAGTTATGCAGTAGTTAATTAGCGGAAATATTGCATATAAAGAGTAGATTTTGAAAAGAATATTTTGAATTTTTATGAGAAATGTATCTCTTATTATGAAATGTGGAAAAGCAGGCTCAAAGCTACAGAGGAGTTTTTTTTAATACAATGAAGTTGAGATTTTGAGCTTCAGTGGCCAAATGTTGATGGATCCTCAGAATTTGTTAATTCCATATCTCTACTTCCAAAAAATCAGTTGTTGAAATAGACAATCTCTTTGCTGAGGTTTCAGTTATAAAATTACTACTGCAAGATTTAAAAGTAAAATAGAGAAAAACAAGCGATCAAATTGAAAAAAAAATATAGAAGCTTATTAAAATATATATAGAAGCTAATATATATATAGAAAATATATATAGAAGCCTGTATTGAGTGACGCGGTACTCCAAATGATAAAAATAATATGGGTGGGAATTTCAAAACTTTGAAAAGCTGATGAATTTCTTGTTTGCCGTGATCAACACCATCAGTTGAAACAGTTTTTTTCTCTGATGAACAATGTTTGATCTGCTGATCGAATCTGACTTTTAACTG